>NC_062251.1:7312300-7653560 GCF_905475465.1 Pieris napi
ATTTTTTGTATTGCGTCAACCGTTAAAGTTTTTATTTAACCCGAATGTTAAAGGCTGCGTTAATAAATCAGGTAAATATGTGGTTTATTGAAATGTAAATATCCAAATAGTTTATTTAAAAATCTAAAATTTCAAAGTATGTAAAGTATGTGTTAGTGACTTGATGGATAATATATTTTTCCTATTATCGATTATATTATCTATTTCATGTTTGTAAGAGTTAATGTAAATATATACTCTTTTAAATCTTATCAGGGCTAAACACATTAATAAATAATTTATTAACCACTTAACAATTCTCATTATAAACACACAAAAAACCGCGAATTAGTTACATGATTCAACTGGTTTGGTAAATGTAATGTTATTAAAATGTTTTGCGTCTTCGAGGAATCCAGTTTTAAGTCTTAATCGAATAACAGTATTTTTTCTTTGTAAAGCTAAAATGTAGTTACTGTACGTAATGGCTATTTTAGAAGTTTATTAAAATTTAATAAAATTAGAAATTCGTTATTAAAAATAATAAGCCTTCATAGGTTCATAGGTTTTAATAGTTAATTTTTCGTAATTTATGTTACCCCCCATTTCGAAGCGAAGGCCTCCTCTAAAAACGGCCAATTTGAGACGGCAGAAACGAAGATTTGTTAGCATGGGGCAGAACGCATTTGTTTGCAACCAGGCCAAAGGCGTTGCGAGTGATTAATACTGTATCCGGAAACTATCGATTATTTTATGTCTCTAGAGCTAACTCGCAAAAACGACGTTAAATACTCGTATCCTATAAATAAATAAATAAAAATACCTTTATTCACTATTATATTCCTATCGGACCCAAAGTAAATTAAAAAAAAATAATATAAAAATTAATTTTAAATTTAAATATCTATTTTTTATTAAAATATTACGAAGTCTACTGGTGTCCAATTTTCAGTATAACTAAAATTTTCGTTTATACTTATTATAATAGGGAATTTATCCACCCTATGCAAAAAAATAGGCTGTTGTTTCTAAATTAAATTGGATGTTATTGTTTACGGTCGCTAAAATCAGTTTAAAAAAAATACTTTACAACACCAAACCACACATATTCATATATGTTTAATTTCCTAATGCCTGTTAAACTAAAATGTTTTTTACTTAGTCTGAAGTTTGCTTTTCTGGTTTCAGATTTGCAGTAGTCTCAGAATACTTCGGTCGAGGGTCTATTCAATAAGGTGACGGTTGTGTGACTGAGGCCCCCACGCCAAGTCCGCCGCAGTCCAGTTCAGTCCTCTGAGACTGCGACCACTCTCATATGGACCAGGCGCTGAGGCTAGGACTGAGACCTGCAGGAGGGGCAAAGCAAGGAGAGTAAGTGTTTTTAATCATAGGTTTAATGTTTAGGAAGGTTTTATATGGAGTATCAAGTGTTGAAAGCTATTAAAAGTATTTTAGTGGTGACCACTGACCATATATAGGTCTTTGTCTAAATTTTTTTTTTCCTTTATGGCTCTGGCACGGTTTGTAGTTTTTACACTAGCCAGCGTCAAGTATAAGATTTTTATAATTCGCACTTGTAATTGTCATCCTCGGCCTAGAACGTATTGCTACGTTCTAAACCTTCACAGTCTCCTTTCTTAGGTAGCATACTCCCTGCTTGCCTTAAAATTCGACCGTGCCCTCCATTTACGGTTATAAGCACTCGCCCCGGTACCGCACAACCCCTCCCAAAGGCCGAGAACAAATTTACATGTATAATTAAATCTTGCCCTCGAACCGGGAATCGAACCAGGTACCCCTCACCTATTGTTTAAATTTGTAAGTTACTTTATCTTTTATAAACAAGTAACAGTCTATGCCTGACATATGAAACTTTTTTTGAAGTGAAACTTCTTTAGGCGCATGAGGGTAAATTTTTTACGGATGAAACGCAATAATAATAATATTAGTCACGAAGATGTGCAGCGTTTTTTTCGAAGAAAAGGGAGTGAGCGATTGAGACCAATTGAGAGAGAGTGAGAAGGGTGAATAACCTTATAGAAATTCTATTTTTAAAATTAAAATTTCGTAAAGAGAATTTATGAAATATTAGTATTTTATATTTGCATGCAAAATAATTTATTGACATCTCAAATGACGAATTGTAAATTAAAATGCCACGTGTTTTTATTATCTAAGAAATAAATTCAAAAAATTAATTTATAATTTGTATTAATATTCGACACTTTCAATATTTTAATGACATATGAATGAATATCTTCCTTTTTCCCCTCCCTCTAAGTCTCGGAAATCTAAAGTTTTAGATTTGTATATGAACAAGACTTAAAAATTAGTTTGCCAAAGAACTTCTGACGTGTACACTTCTGACGTGTACTTTGTACGCACGCACTTTTTTAAGCTACAAAGGTTTATAAAGTAACGAGTAAGTAACCATTATGAGGAACCAGCTATCCATTGAAGTATTTCGGAATTAATCCGAATTAATCAAACTTAATCCTTCAAGAGCGTACTGGTTTCTAATGGCCGGCAATGCACTTGCGAGCCTTCTGGTAGTAAGTGTCCATTAGTAAACATCCGTTCATGCAAAATATTATTTAAGTATTGGTCTTTACTTTATTAATGGTATGTCTGTATACAAAATATTAATATTGGAATTAATGATTAAATCTAATATTACAGTTTTCGTCTCCAACACGGCATAGCAAATAGCACCTAAAGGGACATCAATCGTTCCAGTACCGGAAGGTCGTATGCGCGTCCTTGAACAGCAGAAATACAGTTCGAGCCTCGAAGCACATTTGACCCGCTTAGAACCGGTACACGTTCAAAAAGATAGAGATTCCCCAATCTCTAGCGCAATATCCAACGGCAACCCTTTTGAGGAATATGACGAAACGAAAAATCCATTTGCAGATGAAAGCGATCCAACCAACCCATTTGAGAATGATGATTATGATAAAAACTTAAACCCATTTGCGTCGTGAATGAATTTTCATAACTTAGCTGCTTCAGAATATAAAAAACAGTCCAATTGCACCTTCACTAACCCTCTCTTTTCACAATTCGACAGAAAGAGACAAAAGACTTTAAAAGAGTGCAATGAGATTGTATTTATAAAGGGTCCGTGTCCGTGTCGTATTCTACGACGGGCGTTAGGTCAAAAGTCACGTGACCACGTTTAGCTAATCCCCATACTATATCCAAATTCATTTATGTTTAATAAACTGCCCTAAGAACCGTTATTTGTGTATACCTGTCAAATCGATTGTCTAATCTGTTGTACGCTCAATATTCGTATGCAAGTGCATATAAGAGTTGTTGTCTTACTGTTTGCCGCACGCATGAGAATAACTTGTTTACAACGATCAAAATGTATAGAAAATTATATTTTTTATTATTATTTTAAATATAAGTTATCAACCTTACTGACATATTTATTGTTTACGGAGGGATCTCAACTGTATTGAGTTATTGTTCCAGTAAGTTATTTTATACTAGTTTTAAGTAATTGGTACTCTTGTGATACTGTAATAAATGATATTTAACGATTTAAGCATTTTTCTTTATGTAGAGAATATCGAATGTGTGCAAACGGAAATTGACCACAATCGCAATGGAATCAATGACCCTTCCAAGCCATCGAAGGACAGTAGTACAATACGCGATCACTAAATAGAACCTGTGTGGAAATAAGCAAAGCTCTTAAAAGTGGACGCTCTTCTACTACTCTATATATATATATAAATGGATGTCCATGTATTTTGCTAAGACTGCCTTTTTTGGGCGTAGGCTCGTTTGCCCTCCAATTATTATTTATTTTTATTTACAATACTACAAAACTGTGATGGAAATTGATTGGAATGGACATATTTAGCAACTCCCAAGTCGTTTTTAGAAACCTTGCTGTGCTTTATAATTATTTGATATTATTACTAAGTTCTTTATTCCTTCATAATTATGTATTTACATGTGTTACCATCATATAGCTTTTAAATCTACTATTTGTATAGGTTGTTGATAGTTTTTGCTTGTTGCTACTAACTGTAAAGGGGCCAATAACTGCACTGTTTGTTTCCCCTACCATTTATTATTCTATAACTTCAATTCAAAAATCCAACCTACATAAAAACGATTTTTATTAGAGTCCATCTTTTCCAAATAAAAAATTGTACCAAGTTGTGACTTGTAGCTAGAGTCAGAAAAGATCGAGTGTGTCATTGTATCAGAAAAATCTAGAATTTATATAAGTAACTTTATTTGCAAGCAACTCTTAAGTAATATTTGTTGAAAACTTGCAAGGCTATAAATAGGGGATATAAATAGGGGCTAGGGTAGAATTAAAACAACGGTTTGGAAATTTTCAAAGCATTTTATTTATGACCTTTAACACTGTGTATAATATATTTGATAGTACATTTAGAGCAATGAGTAATATTACCAATTACATTGTTCTTATTTTCATAAATTGAATGAAATCCATAAATTATATATAGAATATATATAATTTCATAATCGTTCTCGCCCAACAAACAATCTCTATCGAATCACAAGGAGCCCTCTCACATCACTATAATAAAAAGCACTATATGTCAATTCTCGGCCGGAAACCGTGATCTGATAGTCCCATTTGATGATGTAAGAGTCGCCAGAGTAAAACTCAGCGACGTCGGCCTCATTTTCGACGGTTTGGCAGTCGTACTCCTGTATGAGCCACTTGCAAACGGCCTGCGTTTTAATTTCGTAATGCCGCATCGACTCTTTGTCGTAGTAATGTGTTCCGCGACCGATGTGAGATCCTTCTAGAATGAGATCTGGATCTTGGTACTCGTTGGACCACATTTCCTCGGCGTCACACGGGGTGATCTCGACGCCATTGGATTTGTTCTCTTGAGGCTTGATTTTGATAACTCTGCTGAAGTCGGGCCAGTCGAGGAATTTTTCTTTGAAAAGAATAGTTTCCATGTGTTGCGTGACTTTGGACATTATCGCCCACTCGGGTCGAGTTTTAGAGGATTTTGATAAAGTGTTAATTTCTTTTCTTTCTCCTTGTGACTCGGCAGCGTTTAAGGGGTTAACGTGGCATTCCTCGTAGTTGTACCCGTCTTCGAACAATTCCTTAGCTAATTGTGCCGCTTGGCGTCGGCTTTCTAGAGGTACATTTTTCCCGTACCAAATGTACATTTCTGAGCCGAAATCGAATACTAAGACTTTCGACTGATTCAACATGGCAATCTTTGGTACTTGGCCCCAATACTCCTTGATGGGCACCAGTTCATCATCCATGACTTCGTAGCACATGTTCGTTTGGACAATACAGGATTCGAAAATCTCATCTTCATCTGGATCACCTGCTTCCACCGGTTTGTACTCTTCGATGCCTTCGGTGACTCCGAGGAGGGACCAAAATTGGCTCCAATGTTTGTTTGAGAATACTTTGGTTTGTTCATCGATTTTTATGAAAGAGTTGGCGCTTTTACATCCGAGATCTTTTGTGTTAAGAATGTGGTTGGCAATATCTGTACTTCGGTTTCTGTAAATAAAGAAGGTTCATCAGCAAATTTAACTTCAAATATTATAGATGACTAGTTGACCCAAACGTTTGTTTTGCCATGTATATTATTTCTAGGAAAAAAATTTTTAGTTCAGTAAAAATAACTATCTACAATAACAAAAAAATAGGGGTTGTATGTATTTTTGTATGCTGTATCATAAAAAAAAAATTTAGGGGTGGGACCACCCTTAACATTTAGGGGGATGAAAAATAGATGTTTTCCGATTCTCACTTACTGAATATGCATAAAAAATTTCATAAGAATCGGTCGAGCCGTTTCGCATCAGTATGGGAACGAATATTGTGACACGAGAATTTTATACATATAGAGATTATCGTACTTGAATTGATTTATTCATATGCATATACATATGATTACAAAATCAGAAAACAAACAATGATACTTATTAATGATAAATTTTATGGGGGCCAAAACAATGGCAGAAGCATCTTACGCTTGAATCCCAAAAGGGTTCATAACTTTTGTTTTGGATTAGAGGTATAAATTATAAACATTACTATGCTAAAACTTGTTCTGGTCGTACTTACTTCTCAATGACATTAGCGTAGAGACCAATGTAGAGGAAGAGCTGGTCAGACGTCACAAGAAGGAAGCAATCACCGCGGTTTACGTTTGTATGGATGGGCTCCACGAGACGAGTCTGAAAAATAAAAATAAAATATTATTATCATTCCATATGAGGAGAATAAAAAGGTATAGCGGGGAGGATTTGAAAATGGAGACAAATGGAAGAATTTGAAGAATGCCTTCACTCCGTCGGAGGTCGTGTACAATATACACATATATATATATATATATATGTATGCTAAACATAATGACATGTGTGTATTCGAATTTTTATAATTATTTATTCAAGTTAATTTAACATCAATTTATTTTGTAGAGATTAATAATTACAATTTCGCGCAAATAATTTCCATTCAAATAATTTATCATATCGAAACTTTAATTTGAAAATAAGTAAGTAATCGGAAATTTGTGAAAATTTCAAACAAGAAATAAAATAAATAAAAGTAATATTTTAGGCAAGTAAGTAAGTTATCTGCTTTCTGTGTCAAACACACGCCATGGTATTTGGGCTCTATTAAGATGATTTCCTTCACTATAGACCGGAATTAAATGCGCACATTTAGCGAAACGTCAAGTAATATCTATTAAACAAGGTATATTTAAATAATTAATTTCCATCCTCACCTGAACTCGCCGTCTGCCCTTAACGTGTAACAGCATCAAGGCTTTGATGCCTTGATTTGGAACATTTGTGGCCGAAGCACTACGTAACGCCACATTTGAGAAGTCTTCCTTACTGGCAAGAGCCGCTAGAGCTTCGGCAGCCAGCCCACAGTTTCCTGTCACTGAAATTACCATGCTTTGTTAGAATTAACCTAACCTCTACTTCATTGATTTTTTTTTATAGGCAAGTAGGTTTTCAGCCTCCTATGCCTGACTCAAGACGTCGATTTTTCTGACGGATTCCTAAAGAGTTCTTCTTTTATCTTTTCAGCAAGGGTTAATTGCGCACATAGAAGATACATTTACTTCAACATCACCATAATGAAACCTTTACTTACGAAGTAGACTGGTACACTTTTTTTACAGGAGGCAAACGGGCAGGAGGAAAACGGGCAGGAGGCAAACGGGCAGAAGGAAAACGGGCAAGAGGAAAACGGGCAAGAGGCAGACGGGCAGGAGGCAAACGGGCAGAAGGCTCATCTGATGTTAACCGCGCTGCCGACCTTTTTACACACGTTTATATGGGTATGTTATGAATAGCAAAAACTAATTACAATATAAAATTTCACCATCATTATCAACAATGTGAAACTTTGAGAAAGTTTTTTTTTTTAAAGAACAAAAGGCAAACGGGCTAGAGGCTTATCTAATGTTAAGATATAGCCGCCCATGAACAATCACACTGAATAAGGCTAGCAATACATTGCCATTAATACGCCCTAAAAGACTCAACTCAAATTGCTTGTAAGATAGTGCAATGGGCAGCTGGTCCCAGTATTTTATAGATTTGATATAAGTTTACCTTTCTCTTTAAATAGCGCGTCCCGAGTGGTGAGCGAGAGAGCGCGATACTCCTGTCTCAAGTCGGTTCGAGCCGCGAGAGCCTTCAGCGGGTTACGAGACGCCACGTGACGACGTTCACGTTTCGCGCGACGTGCGTATTGGCTGGACAACCTATTAACATATTAAAAATTACGTAAAATAAAAGTCGAAATGCAAGTTTTATTTTCATACTCATGGATTGTTCAATCATTTATTTGCAAAGTCACACAAGTAACAACGACAACACCTAGGTATTTTGATATGTATATTAGTATATTATACTAACGAACTGAGAGGTTTCTAAGGATTGGAATATTATTTATCTTTTTTGGACTAAAAGAAAGTCTTGCAATTTTTGAAAAATATTTAGATCTTATTCACTTGACGGCTCATTGGTGTAGTGGTTAGTACCCCTGACTGCGAATCCATGGGTCCCGGGTTCGATTCCCAGCTGAGACAAACATCGATGTGATGAGCATTTGGTGTTGTGCTTAGGTCTTGGGTGTTTAAATATGTATTTATATGTCTATCTATCTATAATATGTATGTATATCCGTTGCCTAGTACCCATAACACAAGCTTCACCAGCTTAGCATGGGACTAGGTCAATTGGTGTGAATTGTCCAAAAAAAAAAAAAAAACTTACAGCTGTCTTGAAGCACTATCAATAGCATCGAGATCTATATCCAGCTGTTCAAATTGTTTCTCCTGCTGCTGAAGAGGCGCGAAGAATGCGTGGAAGGTCTCATCATCAGCACGTGGTACGTGAACGGGACATCCTGGTTTCTCTGCGCCGGGCGATAGTTCTTCTTCTAAAACACGGAAATTACTTCTTAGTGAAAACTAATATATTCTTTAAGTTGTATCACAATTAATGACTAATGCCCGTATTCCAGAACGTCAATCAAAACTTAAATGTATATAATATATTCTCAAGACCTGTACACCAGTTATTCTGTATGAGGTTTGACATATTTGACAGCGCGTAATTTGAGATATGTTTTAGAATAGATTTAACTGACTTAAAAAAAATTAAGACATAAAAAACTCACTTTCATCCCGACTGATATTTTCGCTGACCGAATGACTTCTTTTAAAGGACTCACGGTCTGGCTTTGGTGACTCCTTTGACTTAGCATCAACCACTGCACTCATAACCGCACAAGACGCAGATCGGAGAGGTCCCGATGCAAACCCATTGGTGGGAGATGTTGGTGCTTTACGAGATCTGAAAAAGTTTTCATATAATTTTAATTTTATCAACCGTAACTATGCCTAATCGTCAAACTGTTTCATGAATGAATGAAAATGAATTACTAAATAGGCGTTTTTAAATTTAATATCGCATTTGGCCTCAACACAGAACAATACATATATGGTAACCATAGTTTTAATTTGGACAACATAAGACCCAGTCAATATATATGGAACTAATCCGAACTTCTATCAAAAATACGCAATCGAACTGTCAAAAACTGACATATTATCGTAGCACAATTACCACAGTTAATATATATACTTAGTTTATGACAGTTGACAGCTCGTCAGCATCTGGCCATCAAAATGGCGTTACAATAAACATCAATAACACATCAATTACGTAAATAAGCCGATAAAGCTCACATTACTCGATATGGGAATTTACACGAGGTCAATTTAAGGAAATACCAATTAAGACGTGACATAGTGCAACAGAACAAGTATAGTGGTTATAACATTGAGCCTTTTAAGGTGTTATTTCTCAGTTGTGTTGAATCAGACATTCCGCTTGTCATTTAAATTATTTTACACTAGGCTTATAATAATTATATATTACTGCAGCGGAATACTAGTTTATATGTAAGTTCTAAAAGTTTAATTTCTTACGTCTACAAATATTAATAGTAACGCTTTAAAAACGCAAAAACATATTTTAAACCGCTATTGACTTAATGAAGTGTACATCGTAACGATGACATTGTATGTCAAACTTTTTGAATTAAATATTTCGAAATGTACCATAGATTAAAAATAAATATTACACTTTGTTTAGTTTAATTATAGAAGCAGAAAGCTCTGACTAAAAAATAATAATAGAATCGCTGAATGATCCACATTCAAATAAGTATATAAAACCTCTTATTGTAGAACGTCAAACTTAAATCTAGTAACAACAGCTGTCACTAGGATGCAATTGTGACTTATGACACAAATTGGAATACGGGTACAAGTTTTAAAGTTACCTGAATCTGTTAGGTGGTGGCACTGCTGGGGTAACAACAGGCGTTGAAGGAGTTGTAGCGGGCGGTGTGTTTAAGGGCGGAGGTGTGACAGGTGGCGTCACCTTGTCTCGTTCTAGCCGGCCTGCCACTGTAAACATCGTCGCATCGCTTTGTGGCACGCGTTTCCTCCATTCCTGTGGGTAGACAATCAATTAGAATACTGTTAAAAAAATATTGACGATCGACACGTAATAAAAGCTACAACAATCAACCGTATATTTCATATTCTACTCCTAAAGTATGACAGGTGATAGTCTAAAGACTAAAAAGTCAAAGAAAATCTGTTAGCCTTAAAGATCATAAAAGTTTAAGATTTATTTATTTATTTCCTTATTTCCTATTATTAGATATTTATAAATTTTAAATAAAGTATATTATATACGCTTATCATTACTTAGTTTCCAATAAAAAACTGAATCATATCAAATCGCATTCAACCACAAAGACCTGTAAAGCGACACCAAAACAGTGGGCATTTAATACATGGTCCAATATGCGGTCACTGAGTCATTGGGGTGAAGGTTCGAATTACTCACAAATGTAATATCTACTGACAAATATTTCAGAGTCAAAGACCTTAAACCGGTTAGAACCTTAAACGCTGGACAAAGGGTTAAGTACTCTAACAGCCTTTTACGTTAATCCAGACTTACGAGCTTTAAATGGGTAACAAAGTGTGTTTAGATTGAGAAAGCTTCTGAAATGTGAGCATTAAATTTATATTATTTATAGAGATTAAATTTATTTATAGAGAAGGAAGCAAGGTAATTTTCAGGTCAAATTTTAATTTTTGCAATAAAAATAATAAAAAAAATAAAAAACATTGAATCGAAATTAAAATTTAATCACTAGTAATCGTTAGATGAATCCATTACTTACATTATATTTTCTTAGCTACAATTGAAATATTTAATTGTTGTATCGTAATTTTAATATAATCTCTGTAAAATTAGCCACTGCCAATTTAAATTAAAAATAATTCACGGAAACATTTAACTAAATACAGGAACTTAAATTCACTTTCGTCCTTATTAATTAACGCTTATCTACAATTAATATTGAAATCAATACAAGGTAACGAATTCTTGATTGGCGAAGGATATTTTAAAACAGGAGACGTTATGAAACACAGGAAGGGATTGTTTGAAGGTGACGAAAGAACCAGTATACGCCTTGATATTTACAATTATCTGTGTTTAAGGACTTTGTAGTAACTTGTGGTTAAGGCTAAGGCCAAGTCGTATGTTTTTTGGTTTGACTGCAGATCACGAGGTGTTAGGTGAGGCGAGAGTTATAATAACTCAGAAATTATTAATGGATAAATTAGTAACTTGACGATGTTCTTACACCGTTTTAGTAACGTGGTGTTAGAACTTCGAGAAGAGCAGATAAAGCTCTCGATAGAAACTACTACGGACGTATTGAAGATCCGTCCCAATGCCATTATGAAATAGAGAGTGCACAGCTGACACAGGTACATTATAATGTAATAAGTTTATAGAACTGCCTCGGCCGAATGAATCGGTTTGAAGGGCATGCAGTTATGTAACAACGTCTGTTCCTCTTACATCTATAGTCTATAATGTCGAATAAAATCCAAATCAATAGCTAGCGATCACCGCCACCAATATTAAACATACCCTTATAAATTGGTGCCTAGCAAAGAAACCGTCTCCCACTTTATATTGACAAAAGGTAGGTATTAATGTAAGGGTTAATTTGACGTGAGAAGTCAGTCAGAGCCTGAGATAACTTTATAAGAGACACTTTAAAGCAAAGTAAACACCTGATCCTATTGCGGCTAGACAAGGGACCTTGCCCAAGTTGTGCATTTGCGCTTGGCATATTATACTATGATATGTTGAATGATGCAGCTTCTCTTTTGCGACATTAAAAATGAGAAATTAGGGAATTCGTGTATTGCTTGAAGACTAACGTTTCGTTATTAATTATTATTATTAATTTATTTTTTGTTATAGCAATCAACAATGACGCCATTTTAAATTAACATAAAATGTTGTGTGTCTAATAAAGATTACATCAAAATCTGTGTAGGCGTTTAACGAGTTTGATAATTATGTCCTTATAAATATAATAACAAAGAGCGCGATTCTCGAACCTGTGATCGTGCGTATAAATTATTTGATTTTTTATGTGAGCAATTACTGCCAACCATGACAATTGCAGAAGGAAAATTTTTATGATAGATTTTGACTGTAATTACAATTGTCTTTGGTTTATATTAGAACACATATATAAATGATATTTTTTTACAAATTTATAACAAAAACCTCAAAAGAACCTCGAGGACAAATCAATTCGTTCAAATTAACTTTGTTCTTGTTTGTGAGCCATATTCTAAAAACTCACCTCGGGAGCAACGTAGGCAGCCAGGCAACATTACTAAATGCGGACAAATGTGGTGAATTAACACGCGCCAATTCAGACACACCACCAGACTTGCCCAACGGTCCCACGCATTCCACGCGCCACATTATTAGTTCTGAACAAAGACCACCCGCTGCAAATTGATCGTCCGTCGGAGCTACGTCTCTCGCTTCATCTGTGAATTTTATTAATATTTTAGCATCGCCTCCAACTTCGCAATCTTCACAGATGGTGAGGTAAGTAAAAAATTTCCTCGGCCAAGATCAAGGCACTTCGTACGATTAAAAAAGAGAAGTTAGAAAAATAATAGAGAGTTTGAAAGAAAGGAAAGACTGGTGTTAATAACGTTAATTGAGGGATCATAATATTGGTATATTATACCATAGAGCCAAATTCGATAGGTGTACAGTGAGATTTTTACTGTCACGATATTTATTTATAAAATCTTGCCAACGCTCGGCACTCTGATACATTGTACAAGAAAAATAAAATACAATATTTAATGTGACACGCACTTAAACACACAAACAAAATTTTTTTTCTAAAAACTAAGGGAAAGGGAAAATCGATTTCAAAGTGCAGGGGAGCAACTATGGATATCCAGATCTAGCTTGCTTATCAGAATACTCAATATGGCTATCGGTGAGTTTTGGCCAAAATGGGATGATGGTATACCTGATATCAGGTGCTGCGTTAAACACAACTCGTAACGGCTAAAGTTTTCAAGGTACGCTACAAAAGTTTTATAACACTTTAGCAATGTCAAATTATCGTCTACAAAATCTCTGTTGTTTAACGTGTAGTTTTTCTGAGGATGATGTAAAGGAAATAGTATACAGGGTGAGCGCCACCTTCAGTTGATTTTTATGACTTACCAGATATGTTGTGGTGACTCGTAGTGAGCAACAAAGGTAATACTGGATGGCACGTGATGTCATTCACTCTAAACCTGTGACCTGATGCTCTTGAAGCGTGACCAATTGACAGTACCTAAAATAGGTTAATTTATATCTTGCAGGCAATTTTCAAATAAAAATAGAAAATAAAAGATCTAGAAGAGAAAAGACAGGGGCAGGTATGTTTTGGCATATGTTTCTGTGATAGTTTGACGACTCATTGGTCTAGTGGTTAGTACCCCTGACTGCGAATCCATGGGTCCCGGGTTCGATCCCCGGCTGAGACGAACATCGATGTGATGAGCATTTGGTGTTGTGCTTAGGTCTTGGGTATTTAAATATGTATTTATATGTCTATCTATCTATAATATGTATGTATATCCGTTGCCTAGTACCCATAACACAAGCTTCACCAGCTTAGCATGGGACTAGGTCAATTGGTGTGAATTGTCTTTAAAAAAAAAATAGTTTATCGTACCAGGGAGATTAGGCTTTACACAATTTCGTTGCTCCGGACCAATAGACTAGCTCGATCCCTGAAAAATACCTAGACCTAAAAGTATGGAAGTTAGAAGTCCTTACTTGAGAAAATTTAGATTTATCGTCGAAAGTCAACTGCCATAGATTGAGTGTCCCATTTGTGTGGTTAGTGACCATAGATATCACAGGAGCCGACTCTAAAACATCACTGTCTTGATTCTCTATAACTTCGGTTGCGACACTTGTTTTCCTTTTCATATCGTTGTTATTCTCTTCTCTTGCTCCTAATATGGTTATCAAATAACTAATAAATTTATTTATATAGGAGGATGGATTTTAAATCATCACAATCAAAGAAAATAATGCAATTTTATATTTAACGTTACGTTAATTAAAGTTACGATCTCAATTATATTTAAAAAATATTATAATTCTATACCTAAGCCATTATTAGGTATTAGATATAAAACACAATTAATTATTTTTGACATGGACAAAACATTATGTTATAACTTGCCATTTTCTTGATTTTCCGCATTTTGATCATTTTGAGGCCATTCATGTTCTTCTTTTTCTTCTTGAACACTCGCTAGTGGCGTGGTAACTGTTTCTGGCTGTTGGCCTAGATATATTTAAAATCGAATTAAATACATTTATATTTTTTATATATTAAAACGAATTACATGTTAATGAAGTAAACTTTACACAAAAAAAATCCGATATCTTTTGATTTAAACTATGTAATTGCAGATTTTTTTATAAACATAACGTTAACGGCTGGGTTACTTAAAAAGTTTGATGAATGTATTTATTAATTGCACCTGTACAAGACAAAAGCAATAGATTAGAAGCACCGAACCCGAACATTCATTTTGGATTTTATTGCTATTTTATCCGGGAATTCCAACTAAGAACGTCATTATATTTTAATAACTACGAATTACGGAGTCGAGTTATACAGTATAAATAATAATTATTATCAATACTGCTTAGAGAAATAACATTTTGTTCGAGTTACTAAGTCTTAATCATTCGAGATACCGCGTATTTAGGTGTTCAGCGGATGGAAATGGCGATCGACTTAACGAGGTTGGAGTTACAAAAATTCCACAGTACTTACATTTCTAAATATTTCAGAATTATGATATTTAATCTTCTTCTTGATATATATAAAAAATACCCGAGATTCGAAACTATATGATGAGCTTATGAAGGCAGAATAATTGCTGAATATTTGATAAAACCAAGAACATTCTGGAATCTTACCAGTATTAACCGGTTTTGTCCTATGTCGCACGTAGAGCGGTTGGGCCGCCGCGTGGTAAAGTGCGGCCGGCGTACACATGGTAGTAGCGTCTCCGAGAGGAAACGCAGAAGGTATTCGTGCCGAGAAGGACACTTGGGCTTGCCGTATTGCACCCGCTTGTAACTCATCTAGCCACTCACATACCCTGAAAGGGTTAATTGTAATTTTACACGATTATTTTTAAATTTCATATTTACGAATTTTGAAGTTTGAACTTGAAGTGTTCCTTGTTTAACAAAAAACGCAAATGATCTTAGTAGTACAAAGTAATGTATTATTTTAAAATATTAATAATAAAATTTTAACTTTCAGGCTGTACCAAGTCTATACTGCTGAAACCACTAGGAAAACAGTGCTACCACTGTTTCCTTAGTGGTTTCAGCGGGCGACTTTCATCCCTGAGATCATAGGTTTGATCCCCGGCTGTATGCAAATGCATTTTCTGCCTATGTGCGCACCTAACATTCGCACGTACGGTGAAGGAAAACATCGTGACGAAACTGGTATATCTCGAATGACATGTGTGAGACAGGCGGCTGATCACCAACTCGTTTATGAAATAAAAATGATCAAACGGATATAATCTGAGGCCAAGGCCCATACAGGGATGAAGCGGCACTGGATTATCATTACTGTCTCAAGTATATATATTTGTAAGAACGTTTAATGTGTAGTTTTACTAGATAAGAAAATTGTGATATTTCTAAGCTGTATGTTTCATTTCATTAGAACACTGTAACACTTTTAACATATCACGCAAGGGCATGAAATTAATAAAATAAATAATGTCATGTAATAAAGTCTTCATTTCATCCAAGAAAGAATATGTATAGAGAGTAAGATATGATACATAAATTAAGGTATTTTGGAATAAGAATAAAAAAACTCACCATATAAGAAAACTGCCATCCACAGGGTGTATCGAGAACAGTAGATCGGGGCTTTGATGCCAATCTCGTAACAATGCTTCTATTTTGGCGTCCAGGGAGTCCGGTAAATGTGTACACGTCACATCCGTCGCTATCGAGTTGATGGACGTCGTATTAGAAAGGCTTGGGTGACTGTTGCCATTTCCTGTAATTAAAAATTGTTTAATTTTCCAAAGGTTATCAAAAGCAAACTATACGTTAATATATTAGGTATAAATAATAAAATAGCGCCAATTACAAGCTTTTTAGGTCTGGGCCTCAGATTTCTGTATGTATTTCATGATCATTTGTCAGTCTAATAGGCAACCTGTTACCTGACACACGCCGACGACTTTTTGGGTCTAAGACAAGCCGGTTTCCTCACGATGTTTTCCTTCACCGTTTGAGAGAATGTTAAATGCGTGCATAGAAAGAAAGTCCAATGGTGCACAGACGGGGATCAAATATACGACCTCAGGGATGGGAGTCGCACGCTGAAGCCACTAGGCAAACACTGCTCAATATCTTACCTATACGTACTTATGTAATTATAAAGATTACTCCAAAAGAAGCCCCTTGAACCCATTTCATAATTTCGACAACAAACATTCCTTTTAATGTATGTACTTGTTTTATTTTTGTGCCTTACCAGTGATTATTTAAAAAAAACTAACCATAAAGGAATAACGAAAAAAAAAATTTCTGACCAGTTAATTTTCCACTAGTTTTAAAATACGAATAATTTTTATTTTTATATAATAATTTTTGTTGGTATTAAAATAAAAAAATTAGACACCTGATACAAATTTGTATAAGGTCCTAGTGAGATGATTCGTGCCTATTACTAAAGCGTTGAAGCATAGTTACCTGCTTGTTCATCACTATTGCTGTTGTCTTCAGACAGTCCTTTAGTCAAATGTTGACTGGGTCGCCTATGTCCTACTTAGCAGCATGAAATAAGCATTCAAATCGAAGCACAATTCTATTACATAAATTCCATTACTACGCTTTTACGCTAACAGCTAACCAGTTTTGATAAAATTAAGATTTTGTCTTCGTACTTTGACGCAGACTGAAAGCTTCCCCTACTGCGTATCTACTTTATAGATCCTATAAGAAATACACTATAATCGACGCATTATGAACTGATGCTTCGGGCATATTTATCTGTCTGTCTCGCTCGCACTTGCAGGTTTTATGGAGAGGTGTAGTGATGTGCGGGAGCCGTTTATACAATCGAAGATGTTTTGCAGTTTTGACATTTTTCATGGTTCTCTGGCCTCAGCTAAGAGTAGAATGAGGAGACAGTACCGATAATTTATTTTCGTGGTTCAAATAGATTAATTCTTGTTATTGTTTTAGTTTGTATTTTTAATTTTATGGTTGTTTGTATTAACACTTTTTTGTATCAACTTGATTTCGCTGGTCGTGTCCACATGTTATAGGGACGGCACCGCTTTTTATATTTTTGTATGTATGTCAATGAATATCATGTGTTTGTTCTAATTTTGTGGTCCAAATAAAAAAAAGTGTGCGTAAGAATTATAGAGGTGCTCGTGGATAATTGAAATTGAGGCAATCTTTTTTTCGGGTCAGTTTTCAAATCTTTTAAAAACAGGAACACGCGTGATTTATTCAAAACCACGTTAGAAAATAAATTCTCCATAGTGCGTATTGCGTAACGAAGCGTAAATAATGTAATGTGTGTCAACATAAAATCTTATATTAATAAGAAAAACAACAACCCTTACTCGTAACGACCAATTAGGAGGCAGAGTGCTAATGAAGTTCACGATGACGCATCGACCCTGCGTGCATAGGCAGCTAAGTATCGATAACGGATCGCAGTGCGTGCACATCCCTACTGTCAGTGACATTTATTGCCCGACGACTCGGTTTAAAATGCGTCGACTATAGAAGTATATTTCTTATTTTTTTCATTTATTTCTTTGTGTATTTGAATTTGTGTACACGAAAAAACTCATAGGATCTGTATGCGATGTTGATGGTGTGTGTGTTAATAAATTTGGGCCATACTTTCGTGATTTTCTCCATCCGGCTGTGTTTGATCTGATGCGGAACCACCTTCTTCAGTTTCTTCTTTGTCTAATATCTGTAATTTGCAAGTTTATATATGAAACTCACAAGTTAAATAAGTGACCGCTTGGTTATTGTAACACACTGTTAAAACCGAATTTTTAAGTTATTTTTTTTAAATGTAATTAATCTACAATTGTATGCAATAAACAGGTACTTGGCCATTCGATTTTTTAATGATCTTACCAATCAATATTATGTCTGTGAAATATCGTACAATTCTTCAATACATATTTAAAATAAATTAGTATAATAGCTACTAACTTTTTTAGTTAAATCGTGTAAGATCGCTTCAGCTTGACTCGTGAAGTGCATTTCCTTATTATGAAGCCAGTGTAGGATGAACCTTCCACCGCCAGAAAGCGATGGCACTAGTGGTATATCTGTTTCCGCATTTATTGACGCTGCTAGATGGAAGTGGAGACCTAAATACAATTTCATACAATTAGCTTGTTTTTACAAAAAAACTTATCCTTACTTGGAGCTAACTTGTTGCAATGTATATGTCGCAGCCAACTAGCTTAATTAGCCGTTCAATTAACAGCCTAGCCGTTTAACTAGCGGTCTGAAAGATGTTGAGCCGTAGCGTTTGTTACAACATTTAATAAACTGGCTGGCTAATGCTCAGGCCATTCGTAAGATAGAGTCATTATTTGGCAGAACTGAATTTAAAAAAAGAAATAGATTAGGAGGGCAAATGGGCCTACAGGAACATTTTTAGTGGACGCGTTGCCGGCCTTTGAAGGGGGAGACCAGTTGAAGGTCGTATCTCGATTCCACAGTTCGCTAGTTCTCAAAAGAAAGTGTCTTGTGAAGCGGACTGAGGTAGACTTCCAGCAATCAAGATTTTGCTGATGAAACTTTAAATTGATACGGTTTGGCTCGTACGGTGTTGAAATGAGGGATCAACCCAAACAATTCTTCAGAACACTCACTATAATACACTTTTTACATATGTTTTTTATTTAAAAGCTATTATTACTGCCCCGCCCGTTGCCGTGCTTATAATTTAATAATTATAATTTGTACTGATTTTTTCAACGAAGTGTTAGATAAACAAATACTATAATAATATAATATAAAATATAATAATAAGCATTGAATGATAAATTATTTCTAAAATTCAAAGTCAACAGCTAAAAGCATAAATTAAATGTCAAAACTTTAATAGTACCAACAAAATGTTTGAAGTTTTCCTTTGTTGTTTGTGTGTGTGTGAATGTGTTTTGTTTTGTTGAAAAAAAAATATCAATAAATATCTCTTGAGCATTAAAAATATATCCTTTGTGTGTTCAATCGCTTGGTTTCTACAGAATACAGAATCACGTCAGAACTATAATTGAAACCGGTTCCATTAGTTAAATATCCTGTTCTATTAAGTAGTATGTAATTCTTTATTAAAAATAATCGTCAGTACTTCCATTAATTTGAAGAAAATTACGAACCAGCAGTATACGACGTAGCGTGGTAGGAGTTGTGGAAGTCGTGAGCGCTGTACGTGGAAGGAAGCGTGGGGATTGGAGCGCCCGGCTGCTTCGAAGACTGGGCCGTACGTCTGATGTGAAAACACGTTCTGCAAAGAAGGAAATGAAATTTAGGATTTTGACTGTTATACCGATAGAGACTTCTTCTATTTCGTAAACTTCATTACTGAAGGTCGTTCCTATTATTATTATTATTGCTGCATCCACACCACTCTTTCCTCAGCTATGCAAAAAAACTCAGTTTTGTATCGCGCAGCCCGGAAATACAACAACCTCTATTTAAGCCCTTACTTGTTTAAGCAATGGCGGAATATGCGTAAGGAGTATTAAGAATATCCATAGCGCTAAATCACCTGCATCAGAAGCAGCACACCTCACATACACACTGTCACACCATCACACAACACAGCCGAATAAGTTATTACGGATTTCATAATGTTTATTGTTTGTTTCCTTTCGTAAATTTTGACCCGTTTTGTATATATAATGTATTCCATCTTTGGCTATATGTTAAGTATAATTGTTATTTATTGTATTTATATACAGACGGTACATTGTGGTCCTTCGAGCCGGACTATCAAGCTTACAACACTGTAGAAATTAATCATTTTGTCTTCACGAGAAAAAAACTCACTTCATATGCTTCAAACGTTGCATGAATCGATGTTTATGCCGGTGTGTGGCGCGTTGTCTCCGAGGTGGGGAACGAGAATGGGGGGTCACACATCCGCCCCATTCGTCTTCTGGCAATAGCGTTTCCGCCCACACGCGACAGATATTGTCAACGCATGACGTTACTAGTACGTTGCCCACGCTGCCTCTGAAACAATTAATATGGAATTAATAATTGGTTTCTTGATATGTATTACGTACGTACTGCGTCTCTTATAACATTATTTAACGGCATCATTTGGCCGAAAATCTACTCTGTACTTGAAGGATATAAAATTTTATTTACTTAAACGTACCATACTATAATTTTAAATATTTTTAGAATAAGAAGAGTTTTTAAATACTCACTTAGGCATGTATTTGCTAGTCTTCCTCCACGAGAGGTGAGTGACAGCCCTCGGATGTGCGACGTAGATGAAGGTGTAGTTGAGTTCCGGCGGCGAGTGTTCCCCTTGCGTTTGAACCAATACTAAAAATTATGGTATATAACTTACGTTTATATTAATTACCCGATATATGTGACACAAAGCTACATACTAGAGTTTGGGGATAGCTTACGGGATATACCATATTAAAAGGAACTAGCTGTGCTTTGCGGTTCCACCCGCATTAATTCGGTCGTAGCAGAATGTTCTATAGCCTAAATAGACTTTTAAATGCAAAAATATATTTTTTAGACATATGGTGCCGCGGCCCTTTTTGTAGATATTGATGTCTTCTATAAAACTCTAGTACATAAATTCGCTCTATTGTCAAAAGTTTTCGCAGCGTACGCGATTAAGGAATTGTCTTTGGTCTTTTTCATACCTTGGGTGAATTATCTAAATATCGTAATTTCATACAGAAGCATAACTTTTTGGAATATATTCTATATCCTAGTTTATCAAAGATAACGTGGGTTTCTAATTGGTAAAGATTTTTTCAAATCAGTCCTGTAGTTTTAGAGCCATAATAATGAAAAAAAATAAACAAAATCAAATCTTATCTCTTTATAATATTGGTAGAGATGTGTCAAACTCTCAAATCCAGTGAAAAGGTTTTTACTAATTATTAAACGTCAAACTTGTAAGGCCATGCTATTGCATTCTGATCTCAATATACAGTCAAAATCTGTTATCACGACATCGAAGGGACTACTCATATTTGGTCGTAATAACCGACAGTCGTAACAGCCGATGACGTTGTTATTAAGTACCACAATATAATTCAGCTGGGACCTTTGATTTTGGTTAATATAATCGGTATGTTGTTCTTAACGATGTCTTAAACGGTTTTGACTGTATATCAAAAATTTAAACATTAAATTAATCTCCTTTAACATACCTTTGTTCTGATACCATATCTTTACGAGTCTATCATTTATCCCGGAGGTCGCGAAAAGTACTCCGTCTGGTGAAAACGCAAGGTGATGAGCCGGTGTTGCCGTGTGGCATTGCCAAACACACAACCATCCCTGTAATAAATAAGAAATTTAAATCATGAACAAAGAGAAAAGAATCCTTAACTATTCACATCTGGGGTATATCATATAATATAGTAAAAAATGCAATAAAACGCATTGTAATTAGACAATAGACATATTCAGTCTACTCATAGACATGTGACACGTGACACGATACACTTTTTTTATTTTTTTATGTCATATAGGGATGAATTAAAAATTGTTTTTACACGCTGCTTCCTGAAGCGTCGTTATGTGCAAGATAATAATAAATATTACTCCCACTACCAATCGCTTCTTAAAAATGAGCGTGATTGATTTAAAAAAAAATACAGACTTGCAATATGACTTGCAATAATTTAAAAAACTTAAATAATTTAAAAATTCTTCCTTTGTATTAAATATATATTATAATGAACAATGAATCTTAGAACTGAGAATCTATTATATATACATATATTCTTTGTATATTTTTTGTATTTGTATAGGTGAAACTGTGCTTTGTGTATGTTTAAATGTGTATTCCGTTTTTGGCTTTTGTGTACAGTGTAATTGTTTGAATATTGTTTAGTAAGTAGCTGTAGGAATACCGTTGAGCAAATAAATAAATAAGTATATTATCACAAAACATTAAACAAGTCTCGATAGAGCAATAAGTTTTGCAGCCTAGAACAAAGACTTACATCATAATATGTAACCTAGATTTATTTTTCTAGTCAACTGTAATTGTATGAAACGATTAAAAGATCATTAACGAACAGGTCTGTCACGTGATAACATGAGATTATAATGTTTATCGATTTCAAATTAGCCTTATACTGTTACTTTAAAAAACTTACATATTTGTCAATAAAACAACTGAATACGTCGTACAAACAGGAAAATTATTTCCCGTTATCTATTTCCTGCAGTTGAAATATTTGTTATAATTGCTGTGCTTAAAGAATGTAAGACAGTCCAATGCGTTTTCCCTCATCAACTATATCTTACCCGGGAGTAATATTTTGTTTGACATGATCTATTACTTCCTCTAATTGTCTCTAATCTATTTTAATGTCATTGATATCCTTATTCGTTCTATGGCCATTCCGATTAACACTCGGCTGGATGAGCACGCAATTAATTAACACAATTTTATACTAAACGTTTAAATCTGTAAAGTATATATTTTAAATGCATGGAGTAGATTTGTAGTGATTTTGACAACCTGGCCAATCATCACAGTCAACAAAACGACCCTTTTACAAAATATCAGGTTGGAATTTCAACATTAATTCAGTACATGTTTTATTGGGTCAATATGTAATTACTAATTAAACTTTCTCGCTTTAGCTAATAGGTTTAGTTCCAACTGTAATAAAATGGTAATGTTGTGTAGATACAATTAACGGACATGTTTTACGTCACATCACGACCAGTGTGAAGCTCTGTGGGAAAAAGTCGCAAAAAATGTCATGCCTGAACCCAGCGAAGATATATGGAAGAAAATAGCTACAGATTTTGAAAAATATGCAAATTTCCCCAATTGCATTGGCGCCATAGATGGCAAGCATATAAGGATTACAAAACCCAATGATTCTGGATCTTTGTATTATAATTACAAAACTTTTTTTTCCATAGTGCTGTTGGCACTTTGTGATAGTAACTATTGTTTTTCTTTCATAGATATTGGATCATATGGAAAAAGTAGTGATTCTGCAATTTTTAAAAATTCGGTATTTTATAAAAGATTAATAGAAAAGTCATTACACATACCAAAACCTAAACCAATATCTAACACAGATCCTACGCCATTGCCATACGTCATAGTTGGCGATGAAGCGTTTGGTTTATCCGAAACTGTAATGCGACCCTATGCAGGTAGAGGGCTATCATACGAAAAAAATATATTTAATTACAGGTTATCAAGAGCTCGACGTTATATTGAATGCACTTTTGGAATTCTGGCAAACAAGTGGCGCATTTTTCATAGGCCTATAAACGTTAATATAGACTTTGCCGAAGACATAATAAAGGCCTGTTGTGTGCTACACAATTTTGTTAGAACTAGAGATGGTATACAGTTTGAAGATACTTTATATACTGGGCCAATGAGTAATCTTAATACATTACATGCAGGAAGGGGTACACCGTCATCATTAAATATTAGAGACAAATATGCTAATTACTTTGTAAATGAGGGTCGTGTAGAATGGCAAGACACAAAAATATAAAAACTTGAGAGGTGTCAAGGGACACCCGGATAGAACGAAGTTGACCTCACTGGAGGCGAGTACTAGAGGCGAGTAGCGAGGCGTGGTGTTTGCGTGCGTGAGAATCGTGAGATTTTTCCCGCGCCCGATACTTACCTCCAATCACAATAACAACATTTTTATATAGTTTAGTTATTTGGGGTGGACTGTCAATTACAAAATATGTAAACTACCCTGATAAATGTAAAATTAAATACATACTGACCAAAAAGAACCTTTTTTTCCAAAGAATCCTCATTTTCTCCAAAAATATACACCAGCTCCTGCCAAGCTCCGTTTCTAATAATTTTATTGGAATATTCTGCACATTGGATGTCCCACAAAGCAGGTCTCTTTTCCACCTCATCGATGAATAGCTCGGTGTCGAAGCGATCCATTGTCACCGTCCGATACGCGCGGCTTCCGCAGAGCAACTGAACGCGCTCTAGGTACGTCAAGTAAATAGATCCGAGCGGCAACCGCGCGAATTCATTTTCTAGCGGTTGAGTGGCGGTAGCCGCGCGGTTTGTCAATCCGCGCGGACAGGTATGAACGAATTTATAGGCGCTAATGTAAATAAGATCCGCGCGGTCTAACCGCGCGATTTGCATCCGCACGGATTCCGCCATGTCTGAACTAGCTCTAAAGTCGAATGGCTTGTCGTTTTGACAAAAAGAATCCGTGTAATCAAAATGTCTTTGCCTTTATACTTCCCTTTCAAAGTTGTGGCTTCGATGACGTTGCTCATTAATTTCTTCACCGTAAGGCGGGTGCCATTACAACGTGGCTGGTTTATACTCTGCAACATAACGATTACCGATCCGATCTTTAGTTGCAGATTATAAGGTGGTAATCCGGGCAATTCCAGCTAATTGAGGACTCCGTTTTGGATAGTTGACAAAATCATTTTGGTTAGTAACGGAATAAATCTTATTTTGAATCTGGAAATTCATTTCGTTGACATCAAGTGCGAAAACCTCGATGAGTTGTGTCTTTGTTTCAGTAAAGTGACAAAAATTGATAGGATATACCAATATCGAGCAATTGTTTGGAAAAAGCTTCTCTAGATAGCTCGTTCTGCAATTCGTCTCGCAAGTTTATATTTAATTTTAGCGTTTCCATAAAATGAATGACTAAACATGCGTTCAGTTCGTCGGCTGGCATTGATTGTGGTATATTTGTAGTGTTTGGCAAAAATCAACTGATAATCAAAAAATCATTGCAACACCAAACCGGTTTTGGTTGTTTCGGAAATCTTGCAACGTGCGCTCTAATGC
This sequence comes from Pieris napi, assembly GCF_905475465.1. Classification (NCBI taxonomy): domain Eukaryota; kingdom Metazoa; phylum Arthropoda; class Insecta; order Lepidoptera; family Pieridae; genus Pieris; species Pieris napi. The sequence goes on from NC_062251.1 coordinate 7,337,349, forward strand.
TTCCTAATTATTTTATATGTATTTTATCAATATAATAACTCTGAACATCCTCTTTGACGATATTTTCAGCACGCATTCTGTCAATTTTATGTCAAACGCCATAAGGTTACATCAAATAGTTTCAATTGTAAAAGCGCTATGCACTGAAAATAAAAATAGGTTCTGCCAGTCTTGAGTACAATTGCTTATGTAACATTTCTGGATTAATTTTGACAAATACGTAGCAACGGTTATTCGAGCTTCTCGAGGGATTCTTTTAACTATGGGTATACTATTTTTCATACGGCTAATATATGTGTGGAAAGGAATTGGATCGTTGGCTACATAAGTAGGCGCACTTGGAATAATAGGATGGATGTCTAAAGGTGAACTGTTTTGGCTAATACATTTCCTTTTTTTTCTGGTGTGTATGTTGAGGCCTTTCAAAAGATTTGAATGACTTGTTGCACTGTGTACATGTATGGGTCGCGTTCGACGTGCCATCACAAGATTGGGTCACGGACTGCATTAACAAATTGAATAACTTAAAACAAATCTAAAAACAATAAACAAACTTCAAATAAACACTGAAAAAATATAAAAGTTACAAGTCAAATTATGACGGCAGCTTGTTTTGGTCACAAGACGCATGCGTTGTTACGTAAAAGCCAAACAGAAGGGTCTTGCAAATGACTAGTGGAATTATTCTCTTATTTTAGCGAACATTGTCATATCTACATCAGTCTCCATTTTTCTTTTCATTCGTTCTCTCCGTTTGTTATCACGAGCCCTTTCGCGACGGAGGTGTTCGGCATGAATTGCAGGATTTTCTTATTTTTGTGTAGAACCATTCACAACATTTATTTTTTTAAAGATTCCGTAAACATCAATTTTGAATGAGTCGCTCGAAGATTTCGGTCGGTCTGGTGGCCAATCCACCGGTCCGAGACGAGAGATAAATTCTGCTTCTCTGAAGCCGCCTGCATTCAACCGTTTTACGCGTTTTTGCGCACATAGCGCAAGTGGGGACGGTGGCTGGGCAGCGGTTTTTGGTGTCTTTGTAGTGTGTTCTTACACTGTAGGAAAGGAGAGAAATTCTCACAGTGGACTCTCTGATATGATATAGACACTTACATGTGTAGTATGAAGAAAAAAAAGTTTTGAAGTGGTTTTTTACGTACAGCTAATTTATGAATGTGCCGCAGGGGATCTGTTAACGTTGCAAGCAATAAATTTTCTGGGTGTGCGAAGTATCTCTTTCTTACTCTCGTCATTTCTTCTTTCTGCAAAATGTTATTGTTAGAAAATATGCATGTTAAAAGTAAATCAAGTATGGACTCCCTTGTGTCCTTTATATAATCCTAGTCATTTATAATGCCGTAAGGATTAGAAGGTCCGATAGTTTGCTTGAGTAGCACGGTGCTGGTGGTCCCAGAAATGCATTTCTTATTTTTGCATTGTATGCCTCCTCACAAATGGTTTTTTCACGGTCTTTATTTAATTTTTTTTAATAACTCTTTCCGGCGCGTGGAAGTGGTAGGGGGTGATAACCCTACCCCTCTCCCCCACTTGCAATCCTCATTAATGACGACGTATTTCTAAATTTTTACCTTAACAATGTTGTGGATAGAATTCCTTTTTAAAAAAAGACCAAAAGAAAAAGGTTGAACTGTAACATTATCATTAGGACTTTGCTGAGTTGTTTGTATATGAACAACATATGGTGCTGCATCACTTGCCTGATATGTCAATCGAGCTACAGATTCTGTTTTTATAATGATTGGACGAGTTAAGTTCCGAGTCAGTGAGCAGGGAAGCAGAGCTCCAACAAGCCGGAACCCGCTTTAGAAAAAACTTGATTTTTCTAAATTTACTTTTATCTACAAACGATGCTAGTAAATGTAGTAAACTTTATTTTTTTGTAGTATCATTAATTGCGCCGAAAAAATAATTAATACCGCGCAAAGCAGGAAATATTACAAATAATTCAATAAAAAACTTTGAAACGGGTGCTAAATTGTTTGTAGTTTATTGTAGTGACAAAAAAAAATTTTTTTTACCCCACTTTATTAAAAACTACGGAATAAATGCTAAAATAACGGAACTATGCAAAAAAAAGACACCGACTCAAAAACTATAAACGATGCTCATAAATGTAGTATACTTTATTTTTTTGTAGTATCATTAATTGCGCCGAAAAAATAATTAATACCGCGCAAAGCAGGAAATATTACAAATAATTCGATAAAAAACTTCGAAACAGGTGCTAAATTGATTGTAGTTTATTGTAGTGACCAAAAAAAATTTTTTTTACTCCACTTTATTTAAGGACTACGGGATAAATTCTAAAATAACAGAGTTATGAAAAAAAAAAAAAAAACTAACAAAAATATACGAAATCAAGTGAAATTATTATATTGGTCGCTATGCTAAAACTTTTTTAGTCAAATAAATAAATTCTATTCACGCAATTTAATTGTACTACTTCCGCAAAAAAAATCCCGCATTAACGATATATGCATTAAGGCAATTACTCACATTGCCAGTACTTAGTATTACAATTATTTAAAAAAATTTGTCCTGTTAGTGTAATAGATTACCCGAAACAAATGTCTTGCTTGCTCAGCTAAAGTTATCAGTTGTCAATTACTATAAATCTATTCTGAAAATCGTTCCATTTTATTTTATAGTAAGTATTTCAGTTTTATGATTAATTAGAATAATACATAAGTGAAATATAACGACTTGATAAGAAAAGACAATTTATTATTAGTGATAATTATAAAAAATTAACAAACAATAGTTCTGTGTTATATAACTCTTACAGTTAAATATAATATTATGAATTATTTTATTACATAAAATAAAATATGTATTTTTCTTTTTTTTAATTAATCTTTTTTAGGTACTACTTTTTTTTGGAGTTGCTGGAGATTCCATCATGAAGTTCCCATTTGTTGTTTGCTCTACGTAAGTACGGTCGGTAATGACCAGTGGCTTCGAAAAAAATATGTTCTTTGGCGCCAATCAAAATATATGTATTATTTAATACCTCCAATTCAACGGGTATTTGTAATAACGAAAAGTCAGTATTTGAAACCTTTTTAACGGTATTATTATTGCACAAACTCGTGAATAGAACTTCAATATCAATCCATAGATGATTCCCAGGTTGAAAGTTAAGATCATTTGTAGTGTTACAAGTATGGCATCGCCGTACATGTGATTCTAGGTATTTGAGTACGGATTGCTGTAGTTCTTGTATTCCATTATTAATTAATGGTTCAAGATGTGTATCTATCACAGGTAGAATCAATGAGCTTAATTTTTTGCATTTCAAACAGGTTGAATTGACAGTTAACGAAGGCACTCCTGTAAACATTTGGGTAATTGTGTTGCTTAAGTTTAAATTGCAGTCTACTATACCAACTTTGATTTGCTTAAATCGAAGAATGATATTTGCTCTTTTTCGATAGACACTTGCATTTATACCTTTGCTCGAAATTAATTTTATAATTTCAAATACGTCTGAGTTGTTTTCATCTATGTAGTTATGATAGGTAAATCGATCGACGTAAGCGATAAGTACACAGTGTAGAGCTGAATCAATAGGACACTTATTACTCAGTTTCACTACTCCTTCTTTCATTTGTAACGGCTTCAAACAATTACCATTAATTAATAATCCTATTTTATTTTTGGATTTTGGTCTCTTGTGTTTATTTTCAATATCCGGGTCTTTCTTGGCATAATGACTAGTTTTTTTTATTCTTTAAAAGACCACCCCATTCATCTTGTAAATTTAAATAACTGTATTTATTATCGTCTTGAGTTATAGAAGTTGAATTATATTCACTCTTATTATTATCAGAAATTGGAGTCAACAAGTTAATTAATTTATCACGAGTACTGCTGCTATTGTTAAGAGTGGATGAAAAATTCTTCAACATCGGTGGCGATTTTTTGTTTATGTCCAGCATATTTTCTTTATTCTGTTTCGATTCATCTAAATTAGTTTCATTATCATCATTTTCATAATGTGTTGTACACAAATCAGCAACACTCATTTCTAAATCACTGTTACCAATGTTGAAATCTTCGATTTTTTCTATTTTTATTATGCTGCTTAAATCATTGAGAAGACTGTTTGTTATTTTTGGAAGTGATAAGTCAATTGGATTTATTGCGGAGATAAGTGTAGAACATTACTTCAATAATGTGTTTATCAGTAGGTTACTTATTCGTTCCGTGAAGTTTTGTGTGAAACACTCGCTTGGGGTTTCATTCAAATGCTGAATCCATTCGATCACATCCACATTTATATTACCTAAATTGTCTTCCTGTTGCGCTGCAATAAGATCCCAAAGCTGGATCACCGCGTACACTTCTATATCACCAAAGTTGCTAGCTTGGTATAATTGCGTGAGTATTAAGTTTACATCTCCATGTAGTTTTATTAGTGGTACATCATGTGTCCACAAGTTCAATAGTCTGTTGGTCGATATATACTGAATCCACTCTTGCTTGCTCTCATTTAGCATTATGTCGTATAAGTTCACTAGGTTATTGTTCATCTCAATCACACACACTGCAATTAAAAAATACATGGTGATTTATTTATTGCATTTTCAATGTGTGTGTGTGTGTGTGTCTGTGAATGTATTAAAACATATCTTCACTTAGGTCATGGAAGCGGTTAGGTAGTGTAAGAGTGAACACATTTTCCAGGTGCACTATGGTTTGCATCCTGGATGCATGAAACTTTAAGGGGAGCCTTTTCACCTCAACTCTTTTGTATGGCTTGTTCAGCTCTAGGTCACCCAATTTGACCCATGTTTTTTTGCCGAGTGTTGAGCTTGGCCAAGGCGGTAGTGGCGGATGAAGACATGATTTTTGAAAGTTGCACTTACGGTTTTCTGAGGTAAAATGCTTGCAGTTTGGTGTTAGTAACTTCGTTAGGTAAGTATTTTCTATTACTTCTCAATGTCCCTACTAAATGTGTCTTTCTTTTACGCATTCGCAGTGCAAGTGGAACACAGTTTATCTATACTGTCGTCAAGCCTGTTTAATTTTTGTTCCTCTTTTATTACGTGTTCAACACAGTTCTTCCATTTTCGTCTCTTTGTGAGAGCGGCGCCGACTGTGCCTGCGGTTGCGGCATCGTATGTTGTGTACAAGTCGTCGGAAATATCTGCGAACCTGGCTTAATGACGTCATACAAACTGGAGAGATAGCAAAAAAATTGAAGATGTAAAAATAAAAAATATTTTATTTGTGTACTTATTTTTATTGATACTCGTACCTACTTGAAATTTACAAATACTTATTATTTACATTATTTAAAATTCAAATTATTTACAAATTTACAAATAATACAAAGAAAAAGTAGCGAGGAAGAGAAAGTGGCGAAACTATTCTAGAAAAGCCTCGACACCAGACATGGTAGCGCTGTCGTTTTCGTCATCTTCTATATTATCACTCAAAATGTTGTCTTCGGTTTCGCTGTCACTGTCTTCTCCTCCTAATGAAATTATTAATTCGCGTTCTTCATGTTCATATAATCTGTCATTATGCCAAAACTTATCTCTTAAGCGATCAACATGGTTGCATTCTTTTTTCCAATCTTCCGGGGTTATACTTTGGATCGGTGTTCTTGCAGCCATGTTTGCATTTCGTTTTTACGTGCACTGAAATTTGGCGGCTTATTTGCCTGCTTACTGTGATAGGGCGCGTTGTCCATGACAATTATTCCGTTGGGTGGAAGGTTCGGTATCAATTTCTCTTTAATCCATTTGGTAAAATTGGACGCATCCATTTCGTCATGGTAATCACCGGTTGTTGATTTACACTTATATAGGAGCTCGGCTCCTTGTATGAAACCGTTCTCATTACCTGCGTGTACCACAATCCAGCGCTGACCAGGAGAGTGATTTATTCGGACACTGGAATCACTACTATTTTGCCAACATTTTGAGACAGTATAGTGTGAATGTATCCAGGTTTCGTCGATAAATGTAACTGGTTTTTTTTCGGCACCACGTTCGTCATTTTCTTTCAGTCGCCTTGAATATTTTGCTCTCCAGGCTGCTATTTCAGGTCTTTGCACCAAAAAATCGCGTTTTCGTTTACATTTTTTAAAGCTGTACCCCAAATCATTTATTAGTATGTTTCTTAGGGCGTCTTTTTGGCCGGGAAAGTTGAGCTCCCGTTTTGCTATTGTAAGAATCTTTTTTAAAGTAGGTATTTCTTTTCTTGTGGTATAAAAACTTTCAACCAAAGAGCGTATCGCGCATAAATCAAAATTATCTAGATCTATTTTCTTTTTGTATTTTTTACGCTTTTTCCCTGGTGTCGAGAGCTTGATAGTGTCCGTGGCAACTGAAGCTGAAGTACTAGGTTGTGGATGCTCACCATCTTCGAAGGACGTCATGTCTTCCTGAACATTCGCTGCTCGCGCTGTTTCTGTTTGTATTTTTTTTGCTTCACGTTTTATTGTCATTATTGTCGTTTTAGATAAACCAGTTGCAGCACAAGCCCTTTTTGTTGCTTGTTCAACCGGCACAGTGAAAGAGCCGTGTTTTTTTTCATTTTCAAAGAATTGGATTACTTTGAGCACTAAATTCCGCTCTGCACTATGTATAGTCCTACCCATCTTACATACAGCACTAAATAGGTAGTTTATGTAATATTTCACCAAACAGAGAAACAATAAACACTAAAATGCGATTACGAAAGCAAGAATAATACACGTGCGTCGGCGATTGCGTTGGCAACGGTACTGGATAGGCGAAAACGGGGCGGGGTGCGGGGAAGCGCCAGGGGAAGCGCATTCCAGCGAGGTTCGCAGATATTTCCGACGGCTTGTATTTATAATATTAAGGGTCCGTTCACACAGACCGGCTCGGAGAGCATCGGCCTGCTTTTTTCTTTTCACACAGACCGGGTCGTATACGCTTGGAATTGGCCGGAGCGGAGCCGCCAACTATTTCACATCGACCGGCTGGAAGAGATCTGAAAGCGGGTGCGGTTGGATGTGCTCGGAGCCGGTCGGATGCGCTCGGAGTCGGGTGGATACACTACAAAGGCAGTGCCAGTATTCCGCGCAGTCTAAGTTTTGTTTTCGGTGTGTTAACGTGTGCTTTTCGAAACATGGATTTAGATAGCTCCGACGAAGAAATATATTTGTTAGCAAGATTACTTGAAATAGAACATAGGAAACGTAAGCGCAAGCGGAAACAAATATGGGTAAAACATATTTGGAAAAACAGACTAATCCATGGGGAGTTTCACACCATTTTCGAGGAATTGAAGAGAGATAGCCTAAAATTTTATGAGTATTATCGTATGGAATATTGGCAATTTTTGAAATTGACAGATTTGTTAAGAGTACATATAACAAAAAAGACTACAAATTATCGTTGCACCATTACAGCCGAAGAAAGGTTAACGGTAACTTTAAGGTAAATAAAAAACAATTATTTATACTAATCATGTTATTTAGATCACAAAATCACAGCCCTCCATTTATTAAGCATTGTTTACGTTAATGAAATGTAAATTACTTATACTAATCATGTTAAATAACACAAACATCTAAATAGATCACAAAATCACAGCCCTCCATTTATTAAGCATTATTTACGTTAATGAAATGTAATTAAATAGTACAGATTTGTGTGTGTTTAATTATTATTATTATAATTATTATTGTTTTTGATTGTTTATTATTTTGTATTTTGTGTGCTGGTATTGTACCCGTAAGTAGTCTGATCTGGATAGTTTTGAGGAATATAGGTTTCGTTTGACACTAGGTAAGTAGATTGATTAGTCGATGGCGGTGAATTTATAGACAAAGAATAATTCAAATCTGTACTATTTTCATACAGACTTAATTCAGCTTCATTAACAATGTTAAACACGCGCCTTTTAATTCGTGCTTGGACTTCTTTTGGGAATGTTTCCACTGTATCTGACATAGACAAAAAAAAATTACGTAATGCCTTGTCACGGGGTGTAGTATTTCTTTTTTCTTCAAGATACTCTTCGAAAACCGTAGCAACATCTTTGCTTAAGCGTGGTCTCTTTTTCGAGCCAGAAGTACTTGCAAGCGATTCAACTTCAGAATGGTCAGAACGTTTAGATGATGTCGATGGTGGTGGTATTGGTGTGCCAGGCTCTGAATCATCCGATGATAATGTTACATTAGATATTTGGTTTCGATTGCGAAAAAATGGTATTATAAAAGAAAGTTCTTTTTCAAATTTTATCAATTTGGACGTAGTTGCACCATCGCCACTCTTGCCTTTTCGGTTATAATAGGCTTTTCTGAAGTTATCTCGCAGTTTCTTCCAACGATCCTGGCACTGCGTCACTGGAAAGAACAGAAATGAAAAATTAATAACATAACTCTTTTTTATTTTATAGTTCGTTTTGGTACGGCAGTCTTATATTTCTATTTTGTGTGTTTGTTTTATTTTTACAGATTCCTCATCACTGGTTGCAGTTTCAAAAACTTGTCATTTAATTTTCGAATGGGAATTTCTACAGTTCATTCAATTATTCATGAGACAATCAGAGTAATTTGTGATGTTTTGATGCCCATAGTTATGCAGATGCCAGATGAAGAAATGTGGGAAAAGGTTTCACGTGATTTCTTTAATATTTGGAATTTTCCTAACTGTTTGGGCGCTATAGACGGAAAGCATGTCAATATACAGGCACCAGATAATAGTGGAAGCTTATACTATAATTATAAAAACTTTTTCAGTACAGTGTTACTAGCTGTGGTCGACGCGAAATACAGTTTTTTAATTGTTGATGTCGGATCATATGGTAAAAATAGCGACGGCGGAATTTTACAGAATTCAAAATTTTGGAAAAAACTCAACACCAATAAGTTAAAGCTGCCCCCAAATAAACCTCTACCTAGTACCACTGAAAGCTTACCACATGTTTTTATAGGAGACGAGGCATTTCCTTTGAGCAATAATATATTGCGGCCGTATCCAAGAGAACAAGCAAGAACAGAATTATCAAAAAAAGTATTTAATCTGCGTTTAAGCAGGGCAAGAAAAGTCGTAGAATGTGCATTTGGAATGCTAACTCAAAGATTTGAATTTGACGCGCCTCGATTGTCCGGACATCGAAGGGGGTTCGGGCGTATTTGGTAAATTCCTTTTACGTGCAGATGGACGCACGTTTTTTTGCTTCTCTGGCGTTGAAGCAGGCTGACTTGAATCAGATGCTGGTTAGTATTTTCTATTACTTCTCAATGTCCTTACTAAATGTGTCTTTCTTTTACGCATTCGCAGTGCAAGTGGAACATGTGTGTAATAGTTATCTGTGTACATGGTCCTGCCCTCATTGAAAAGACCCTCTGCCAAAGATAGTACTACCTTTTCTGAGACTTTATGTTCCCTCGATTTACCGCAATATACAATTAGGTTCCATGTGTAGCCTTTCTCAGTATGAGTTTGAACACTTTAATTCCATATTTGGCCTCAAAGCATGTAAGTTTAAGCATGCACCTATAAGTTTTGTTAATTTTACTTATTTTGAAAGGACTTCAGTAGTCCTTTGGTGGGCGGCTTATGGTGATTCTATTTTGCAATTTAAATCTAAAAATATGTAGTCTCAATTATTTTAACGATGAAATTTAGTTGCCAATATACATTTGTGAAGTAAAGACGTGTTTCTCTAAACGATCCGCCGGCACGATACAAACTAGACCTTGCGACCTAACCAATGATAAAAGTCCGTTCATTGTCCAAGTCTCCCGGGAAGTAGACGACCCATCTTCCAGAGCTTCTTTACGTGCTATTACATTCGGTCAGTTTATGCATAAGGACAAAATTAGTTCTTCAAAGATTGGTACGCGAAGCCACTGAAATAAAAAAACACCCTAATTTCAATAGAGAAGACGGCCTAAAATTGTCAAACACCTGGGATCCAATAATATCCAAATTAAAATCTCAAGAAAAACAATCCGCGAAAATAGATCACACTCGTTGGATTAGTCGATACCAACTCCGGGGAAATAAATACAGATAATGCAACTTTCTCTAGAGCTGTGATACTTTTTGACATCCCACACCTTTTGTCTTCAGTCACCGTGACCACGCACGCTGTAAAGCACGCGAAACGTCGGATAAATTTAAAATTATGTTAAATAATTGTAAATTTCTAATAATACATAACTTTAATCCGGTTAAAAAGTTTTTTCTTTAAAATTAGTTCTGTCATACACGATTGCGTAAAAAATGTAGGCCGTAACAAAATTAGCGTTGAGTTCTCTTCTGCTGAAGCTGCCAACAACTTTCTTCAAAGCTATTATCCCTTCTTATAACATAACCAGAATGGGGTTGGTCAGAGGTGTAGCAGTGGACTTGTCAATGGACGAACTCGTCATTAAAGCTTCTTCCTCGATGTGGTGAGGTATTATTGTCAAGGCGACTGAACCGAAAATCAGTTACTGAGGGTGTCACCACCTGGGTGCCTACCCAATCTGCCGTCCTGACCTTCAGGGGGCAAATGCTCCCTGCTAAGGTTTACTCTTACCACACTTCCCTCCCTGTCGAAACCTACAAACTTCCAACCATACAGTGCCTGAACTGCTGCTATGTTAGTCTCAGTCCACGCGCCGTGGCGACCGGATCATTTTTAACGCGCTCCCGACCGAAACAAGTGTTTTATCAGTGAAAAAATAGCTAAAAATAAGTGTTATACATCAAAAGAAGAGCAACACAGTGGTGCTTTTGTATTTTTGATACGAGTTCTGTATAAAAAGATATAAGTGCGTTTCTGGAGGAAAAACTAAAAGTGATTGCGGCTCGAAATCTAAATCGATGACCCATTGTTTTTAAGTGTTTATTAAAGGTGTTAAAAAGGTGATTAAAACAATATTAAAATATAAAAAATCCATTGAGCAGTTTTGGAGAAATTTGAAGTTCTACCTCTACAACATAGAAAAAGTTGCCCTTCAGCCATTTGTGGAAAGCTCTTTGAAAGAGCTTTCCAACGCCATATCGCACAACAATCTTCGACAAAGGAGTCTATGATACTCTTCGGCAACTAACCAAATCCTCCCCGCTCAAAGCGGAAAATGAAAAACGACTCGACCCAATGATTATTATAAAGGGAATTAATAAATCAACACCAGAAGAAGAAGTAATCGACACAATTCGGGATCAAAATCCCGAACTGACCAACGAAAAATTCTCCATTAAATTCCGCCGTAATAATCGCAACAACCTTTTCAACCTTGTTCTCTCAACCTCCCCCTCCGCTTTGCGCAAGTTTGTCGAAATGGGCCACGTCGCTATTTCTTATCTATACGAGTATGTACACTGCTCTAATTTTTCACCTTTTCTCCAGTGTAGACATTGTCTTAACTTTGGGCACACCAGAGGCAGATGCCCTGCGCCCCCACCTGCGCTAAATGTGCCGGTCAACATGACACCATTGAATGTAAATCTACTGAAACCAGCTCACACATAAACACCAGTGTTAACGCCACGACACGTGAGTATGTTTCCGCCTCAACGCGTGACACGGGTCACCAGACCTTTCAAAGACAAAACCACATTCATTCACCTATATATGTGCAGTCCCAGTTGGAGTACGCCTGTCCAATCTGCAATCCCTATTACACTATATATGTCACAAAACTGGAGGATGTACAAAATAAAGTTTTACATGTTTTAAATTATCACATGAATGGTGGTAGGGCTAAATACAAGGAACTTAAAAAAAAATTACTTTCTTTGAGTACTAGGCTTACGCCTTTGATAGATTGTGTCACTATAAGAAAAATATGTGTACATGAACTAACTTGTTCAGATCTCTTGAACTCTTAACATTCAAGTGGTGAAGGAAAAACAAGTGAGGCTCGTGCTAAATTTCGGTTATGTTTTGCTTGTAGTGAGGACAAAGTGACTGACATGAGGCCTTGTTCTTTCAGGTCAGAGATTAAAGAGGTGAAACTGTCTGCACTACTACGCCCTCTCATATTGTACAGTTTTTTTGGGCGGGAACTCCAAAAAGAGCGCGCGTACATTTTAAGTTCTTATTAATTTTAAAATAAATAGCAGAATTTAGAAGTAGTGACTTAGAAATGGAGGGTAACGAGTGGGGCGGGGATAACCCGCCCACCTCAAATAAACGTCCTCGCGTGGAGGATCGTGGTGATGACCCCAAGGCGGACTCTGGCGTTGGCGGTGAGCGTAATGACTCTTATTTACCGTTTTACAAACCAAATTATAAAAGACTGTATCCGGAGAACTCTGCTAATACCGACTTTAAAGTATTTGTCGATGCAAGAAGAAATAAGGACAGACTGGGCAACAAGAGCCCCATTTACTTAAACCACAATTTTGCAACTGAAGTTAAAGGTGTGACGGCAATTCAAAGAGTGAAAGCCAGTAAAATTGCAATTATTTTTAAACAGTATAATACAGCAAATAACTTTATACCAATTCATATTTTTTTTTAATACGAAATGAAAGTTTTCATTCCTGCTGCGCAGATTGAAAAGACAGGAATCATAAAATTTGTTCCGACTAACATTTCCAATATTACATATAGTTGTACAGTAGGCTATCATCAATATACGAAATTATTGCGATCAGAAGACTTACAAAGACAGTAGGGCATGAGTATGTTCCTTTACAAACTGTAAGCATTACTTTTCTATCTAATATTCTACCAGATAATATACAATACGACTTATTCTCTATCCCACAAAAAACAGTGTTCAGCAAAAATCAATGTTAATAATTATGAAATATTTTAATTATAAAAATATATGATCACTATAAAATCATTTTTAACTTAGTTTTATTAAACACATGACATTTCTAGACGTCTATTTATACTTCAAAAATAAAAATAGTAGTTTATCTGTCATAATTTTAAATCAATTGTGAAAAATAAACGTCAAAATGCGCCGCACAGGTTTATCTATAGTAAGTTTTATTTTATTTTTATGTTTGTACTCCTAAATATGCAGGTTTTTAATAAAATACACATGCCTAAATGTTTGTTTTAACACATTTTTATATATATGCTGTTGTCGCTATGAGAATTAGTATGTTTTTGCCGTGTTTTTTACTAACGTATATATATAATACAATACCTATACAATGCCGCAGTTGCAGTAATTTACCTTTCGTTGATGGTGTATAGAATAATATACATTGCTAACTGCACGGAATGAATATTTTAATGGACTTTACTATAAAAATTAAATTGCAAGTATGTCTGTCTTATATATTAAACCAATTTTATTACAATTTAAAAGACAGTTGAACTTATGTTTGACTGCCTCGTTGATATAGTGGTTGTAGAAAGCTACACACAAAGTTGGGGTTCGATTCCCACAAAAAATACACATATTATTATTACTGAAATACTACATAACTGATATATAAATATATATCTATAATACAATATGGTTTGGCTTTACTATAACGTTGGGTTTTTTGCATGTTTCTTTTGCTTTGGGTTTAGACTGCTATAAATTATGTTGAGGGAAAATTATGGTATATTTAGTTTAGGAACAATCAGACAAAATACAAAATAGACTCAAAGATGCTGCTACTAACCTGCTAACTGAAAAGGCTTTGAAAAAGAAAGAATTATTATATACTTAGTATTGTCAAGTGGGTTGATAATAAACAGGTCACATTGGTGAGTTCTTATGATGATGCATACCCTGTCGAAAATATAAAACGATTCGGCAAAGAAGCAAAATCTCGTGTTGATGTAAAATGTCCTAAAATTGTTAAAGACTATAATCGTCACATGAGAGGTGTCGATTTGGCAGACATGCTGATTGCATTATATCGCACTGGAATAAGATGGCACAGGTGGTATATGAAAATTTTCTCGCAGCTTTTGAATATACTCGTAGGCATCAACAACGCTTGGCTTTACGTCACAGACATAACAAAATGATAAACACCACTAGAAAGCAGGATCGTCTAGAATATTTTAGGTATGAAATCTACAGTGGCCTACCGAAACGAGGTCGAAAGATTTGAGTGAAAAATTTAGACGTAATACCGGACAAAGCAAATATAAAAAGCGGTATCTGAACGACCATGCGATGATGTCCGGTGTGACAAATATGATCATTGGCCGCAAATAACCGGATATAAGAGGTGTAAGTACTGCAAAGTTGGCCAGGCAAGTACGATGTGAACAAAATGTAAGGTTCATCTTTGTTACGTGAAGAATCGAAAATGTTTTTTGGAGTACCACTGCAAGCAATAGGGTCTCTGAATTATTAAATTACGATTATTTTGTTGTTCAAGAAAGATTAATTTTATTAAACATTTTATTTCCACCAAGACAGTTATTTTTATTTTAAATCATGTTATTTACAATAATCTTTTGGTATATATTAAAAACTACTAGTAACATTTCAACTCTACCTAAACATACCAATGTATAGCATAATATACATTCCTGAAAATGCGATAATCACTGTACGTGTAGCAATGTATAGAATAGTATACATCTTGTTTTTCCAAAATTTTCATGTCACGTTTTTTTTATTTATTTTTTTGATGATTTTTATGCCCCAAAGAAGCTACCTATATATTTTTTTTTGCTTTTCTTCTAAAAAAGAATCTTGCCGCGATAAGGGTTAAGAAAGTCTTGTGTTAAGTGTTAAATTGATTTCTATAAACAAAGTGCGACCAAAGTCGATTTTGACATTTTTTTGATGATTTTATTTGGATTTTTTTTTATCAAGAAAAAACTTTTCCCGGAAAGGAGGTGGCACTACTTCACTGAAACTTCAAAGAACTTTTGGAACAAAATAAGCAACTAAAAACTCAAACATCCAGACACCTTTACAAAAGTGTCAAAAACAGAATATTATTAACAGATTTTTTTGAAAAATAATACGAGTAGTACCTGGGATGATAGTAATGCCAAACAAAAAGAAATGGATAGATTGGTGGCCGAAATGATTTCGTTACAAAACTTGCCATTTAGTTTTGTGGAAGGTGTGGGGTTTAAAAGAGTAATGCAGGCAGCATTACCTCGTTATCATCGGAAGGTTAAATCAAAAAATCGGAGGTTTTGGAATCATAGCGAATAATTTGAACAATATTTTGAAAGACTGGAAATTAAGCTCGGAATCAGTTCATTGTATTTTACGCGACAGAGGTTCTATTATGAAAATGGCTAATTTCACTGATGCTAACTGTACTATTCATCAACTACAATTGTGTGTTCGATCGGCGATGGAAAGCGAAGAATATCTCTTGCCAGTGATTACAAAGTGCAAAAAAATTGCGACTGACTTCAATAATTCTTTAATTGCTCATAATGAATTGAAGCATATTCAAATCGAAAGATTGAACCAATCAGAACTAAGTATTCTTCAGGAATGTTCCACTCGGTAAGTTTTTTAAACTAAAATATTCATGCAATGAAACCTATTAGGTACCTATGTATAGATATTTTTTTTGTTTTATTAATTTTGACCCTAGTTTTATTTTTAATTTTTAATGTGCTGGAAAATAAGGGGTTGGGTCGTTGAAAGCGATAGCGGGTACCAAATCCGATGGAGAAATGGACGAACAAGAAGATACTCTAGTGGGGGAGGAAGCACAGAGCGGCCTGGAGGAAAGTCTGGAGAGCTGGAAGGATCAGTATATCCAGTCAGTACGTATACCACAAAACATGAAAACTAAAAATCAGGCCGATGCTGTGCTAACCAAAATATCAAAAAAACTCGATGAGCCGAGACAACCCCCAATACAACCACAAAAATATGCAAGTTTTGGACAACATGTGGCTGAAAAAATGAGGAGCTTGCCCCCAAATGTCGCAATACATTGCGAAAAATTATAAGTCATACTTTGTATTACGACCTTTGTAATCTCAATGTTACGTTGAGAATTGTCACTGATGCAGTGCATATAACAATTGTATCTGGACATAAGTTGACAACAGAAAGTTTAATTATTTTAGCTGATTTCACTGAAAAATTGTAATTTGAGTGCCAATAATTTGATATTTATAATATTTATAAAGAATAGAAAGAAAAGAAATATTAGATTTTACAAGATTTGATTAAAATTTTATATTTCTTTCAGCTGATGACAGAGAGCAAGCTTCTGTATCCATTGTGCTACAAGATCAATATTACTTTGTGAAAAGACCATAGTAGTCTTAAAAGTAAGTTTTATCAAAGCAATATTATAAAATGGTAGTTTATGTGACCAAAGAATGGTCAATATGCGCATGATCGCTAGTCTATACCAGTAAGCTTTTTTTTACTTTAATAAAAACACTAGACACAAATTGTAGTACTGAAATAAATAGGATCAGCACTAAAACCATAAAATGTGTAATCAATTATATCTGAATATCTCTCGATCTGCTTTAATAAGCTGCTGCATAAAGGTGAATTTCCGGATTCTCTTAAGAAAGCCAAAGTTACTCCTATCTATAAATCTAGCCCCAAAGCCGACCCCGGCAATAACAGACCGATATCCATTGTACCTTCAATATCAAAAATATTTACTCTCGACTTGATACTTACTTACAAACTAACAATTTTAGACTTAGACTACTGTTATTACGGCAGCTAGGGACAGGAACCCATTTGATGTCATAAAAATGACAAGGGATGGACTTTATTTCAACAAAAAAGCTGGAGAATAACATTACCAACAGGAAGATAAAAACAGAATCTTCAACGTCTCGGCGTTCTAATACTAGGGTATACAAAGTTGCAAATTCTGATGTTGTACCAACAAAGGTGTGTAAAGAATTAAAAAAAAAATATTTCAAGTAAGTGATGGTCGAATTACTAGATTGCTTAAAAAATAAGTTTTCGGTTTCGACTCCACTACAAGACCAAAGAGGAAGACATATATACCAAAAAATAAAACAAGTGATGATCAAGTTCAAAATGTAAAGTCATTTATAGAAAAATTTCCAACATATGAATCCCATTACACTTTACATAAAAGGCTTTTTGCCTCCAGAGTTGAACATAACCAAAATGTACTCTTTGTACTGTGAACAGAGTGCCACACCTCTATCTTATTACATGTTTAGTAAAATATTTAATGAAAATTTTAATTTATCATTTCATCCACCAATCCGTGACTCATGTAAAAGGTGTGACATGTTGAATATAAAGATGCAAGCTTGTGATAATGCGGAGGAGAAAAGCCATCTTGAAACTCAGAGAAAGCTCCACTTACTAAAAGCAGATTCTGCAAGAAATAATTATAATAAAAATAAAGAAGAGGCTAAAGTAAATGGTAACAATACGCAGTGAACGACGATATTCTATCTCAAGCTAATGCTTAGATGAAAACACAATGGAAAATTTATAAATAAATCTATATCTACAGGGTGGCCAAAAAGTCGTGGATCAAACGCAAATAGGGGATAGATGAGGTCATCAGCGGCAAAAAATTGTTCTACGGGAGGTCTCTAAGGTCAACCCCTGCAGAGTTATGATTTATTTTGGTTTTTATATGAAAATTGACTTTTTGAAGTGAAAACTTCTTTAGCGGCGCTGAGCACTTTTTTGTATGGGTAAAAACTTTCAAACTTGCGTCAGGGTCACGTGATGCTGATCGAAAAAGCGTAAGATCGAGGGGAAGGGAGAGGAACTAGTATCTCCCACTCTTTCTACCGTGCCTGAGTGTACAGCGGCCCACGCGTATCCAAGGATGGTGACAGCTGATTGCTTGACTGTTGTGTAGTAAATACACTGTTGTGTATTCGTAAATGTGAATTGTTTAAATTATGGAAATCGAACAAAGTGAATCTATTAATGAAAAAAGTGATGATGAAGTAGTGAAAGAAAATGAGTAAGTACTTTATAAATTACTAGATGAAAAACTCTTACTTGGCTTTAAAAACAAAAATAACTAATAATAATAATAATAATTTATATAATTTTTATAATTTTTTGTTTTTTAAATAACGATATAATATTATAAATTGTCATATTTGTGTACGATAGCGCAATAAATAAACATTGTATTCTACCTCATAAATGATAGTACTTTTATACTTATAATTAAACACAACGTTAATATTGAAGTTTTCACTTCTGCCGGCACTCCCGGAGTGCTAGTGTTTTTTTTTACTAATTCTTCTTAAAATTCGAAAATATCTAGATCCTGTATCTTTCTCATAATATCCACTGGATTGGTACTGATGAGTTCTTGCGTTAGACATACTATTTATAGTTGTTTATTTAGTGTATTGAAGATAATATTAAGTGATACGATATAACATTTTTTCAAATCATAAATTTTTCTTTACTTTGGACCCCACTGTGAAAAAAAATTACTCCACCGAAAAGTGTCCCAGTACTACAAGTTTTGGCGCATTTAATAGGGATTCTGAAAAGGTATTACACGTGGCCATGAGTAGCTTTAATATCTTTCTAGGAAGAATTACAAACAACGATTGTGAAATAATAATTGCATTAAAACAATTATTTCTCAATGGTTGTTGTTTGTTTAGAAGAGGTTATCCAAAATTTATCTGAAATATCTGATCTGATAGGCTCAGATTCTGAAGACGATTCATGCTATGTCAACAGCATTCATTCTCCTTCTGATAGTTACCTCAATCAACTTGACGATAACTTAACAGAATAACGTTGAATGTAATGGCTTCGAATTGCATGATGATGACGACAAGAAACGCCTACATTACAACAGATTTCAACAGATTCCTAAGTGACAGTCCTTGGAGAAACATCTCATAATGTAACATTATATACTTGCCAATGCAATTAACCAGTCTACCTGGGAAATAATGGTGTCACATGTTTCTGGTTTGACGAGACAGTCTGTGATTTGAAATCTACGACATACGCATCATTTTTCGAAGATTATGTAACCAAGTTAATTAATGATAGTCCAAAGGATGTGATAATTTATACAGATGGTTGTACTGCGCAAAATTACAATATTGTGTCAAATACGTTGCTGAGATTAGCTATGGCAAAGAACATAGTCATTAATCATTAAGAGCGATTTTCGTTTAATGTTTATTTAAATTATATTGTTGTTTTGCTTAATTTATTTTTATTGTTTCTTATATTATGCTATGTTTGCCTGTAAGTGCTTGACACATTAAAAATGGTTTTTTATTTTTCTGTTATCAATGTATCAGTGTGCCGAGCGTTGGCAAGCTTTTATAAATAAATAAATAAATCATAACACAGAAATATTCGGACTCTGTCGACTCTGTTCACTCGGTAATAGAGAGGAAATTGAAAAATCGGTAAACATTTTTACCATCACTAAAGAAGCTAGAACCAAATCATGTCCTTACGAAGTAATTACACCTGACCAAACATTTTTCAAAGATTTCAGCAACAAGGATTACTATATCTATGAATCATTTCGACCTGGTTGTGAGGCGGGTGATCACTGCGTCAGAATTGCGTTATTTAGTGAGTGACAATGAAGTGGATATGCTTAGAATGCAACGAGTTCGTGCACATCAAACACAACAACAGCGAGCACGACCGACATAATGAAATTGAGCGAATCCGCAGACGCAGTGCTCCTGTGATTCTTGAACGAGCTGAATTCCACTATGATCCGGCAATTGATTATTATTGTGCCGACAAATCGGTAACAATTGGGGAAATGAAAATAATTTGTAAATATTGTAAGGCGTTAAAATACACTGGTGAATCTACTGGATTATGTTGTGCTGGAGGCAAAGTAAAATTGCCACAATTGGTCCCACCACCAGATCCTTTACGCTTTTTAGGATCAGTTGTCATCATGCTGCGTAACATTAATCAACCTCGACTATGCAATGAAACAAGACTGGCTGTTAAAAAGCTGATGAATAACGTCATTGAGGCAACAATCATAAAAGGAAAATACAAAGGAGAGGTCAGAGGATGTCTTGATCCCGCGAATACCGATGATTCCAACGGATTTACCATTCGATTTTAAACGCTTACAATTTCCAGTACGTCTGGCCTTTGCGTTCAACGTTTGACGAGTCAGTTAAATTAGTAACCTCAACGGTCCGAAATCGCGAAACGTCACGTGTTTCGTTTGCGACATCAACATATTGGGAAGTTTTTAACCGACTATTTGCAGTAGTCCTGTGTCGGTTATGAACGACCGAGTCAAAACGACCAAGTCCCAACAATCGCGTGATTGATACAATCGTTCATAGCCGCTATATCCCAATCACGTTTGGGCGACACGACCGACGCGACCGTGTATTCACAAAGCGCACGCTATGAAATGGTAGCTCCTCGGTTACTATCGTCTCTCGGTCTCATGAACATTCGCGATTGACATTCACTCGGTTAATTTCTGAAGACCGAAACTAGGGTCAAGCTATATTGAACTTTAATACTTAGGCGCGAAAGTAATAATTTTCCTTCATATCTCGATTCAAGGAAAAAATATTCGTAACTTGTAGATTTTAAGGGCTACTTTAACATGTGGATTTTTACGCGCTTTTTGTTTACGCGGGTCAAATTCAAAATGTAAACAATTGCCGTTGTAAATTTGTACCTATGATTTGTGTAAGCATTGTTAAATAGAAATTTATAGAGTCAAGTAGTATAGTTTAAAGTTATTAATTAGAGAATGTGATTATTAAGACTCTTAATTTCGATTTGGATATTAAAAAAAATTGTAAGTATTTATTATAGATATTAATTTGGTGACACTTTTTAAATTTTATTTCGGTTATTGCATGATTTGTTTGTTTTAGCTTAACACTTGGGGTGAGATCTATAGTCCGCACTTGGACTTTGCTCAGACTTACCTTACGAAAAACTTTGCTTAGTGTACACTAAGGTTAAACTATGATTTCGTATTTATAGACATTTTAACGGTTAGATTAAGCTAAGCCCAAGCTAAGACAGCAAATGTCAAAATACAAATTGATGTTTCATTTCATGCAATACTTTGTTTATTATCCTTTAAAAAAGTAAACAATAACAAATATTTAAACATCTAAAACGGTACACATATATCTTCAATTTATTGTTATTTATGTATTTATTTATTTTATTATTGCAATAACTAGAAATTTACGAGTAACCTTTAGAAAATGTATTTAAAGATGGCAATAATTTTGTTACGTAGAACGGATCGCATTGTTTTGGCAACAGCAACAGAGAACTTGTATCAACAATTCAAAAGTTTCAACCGCTTTTTCACTTCTCTGTTTCTGTTTGTTTGAGCATATAAATATTTATTAAAACAACGACTGGCTTTGTGACTTGGACCTGTACCGATCCCGTATACCTACTTAAGACCTACGCTTTCCTGAAGGACTGTGACGTTTTGTGTTTTGGCTTTGATACGAATTTTCAATATCGAAAGTGACAATGGAGAATATAGAGAGAGTTCTAACTTCAATAGAAAACATTGAAACGTTAGGAACTGCAGCCGATATGAATCCCCGTATGCCTAAGCTATATGTTCGGAACGAATACAACCAAAATCCTTTCGAGCTGTACAGTGAGAATGAATTTAAAAGAAGGTACCGTTTTTTTAAACACACGGTACTAAATGTGATCCTGCCACTGATAATTACAAACTTACAACCTTTTAATAACAGAGGATTGCCAATTCTACCGCAATTGCAAATACTTATTGCATTAAGGTTTTATGCAACTGGATGTTTTCAGGTAATATTGTGGTCATAAATATGTATTGTTTTTCGATTTGATATAGACAGTACTTTCAGATTGTCAGTCCAGTGGGCCAGAATGCGTCCCATGCTATTTTTGCTTGTTCTAGGTCACTATCGGACAAATTGTTATTGCCAGTTCACCTTACAGACAGCTATATTGGTATCCTTTGTTTTCTGACGGATCACCTCATTTCTAATTTGATCCTTCAGAGAAATACCAAGCATAGCTCTCCCCATTGCTCGCTTAACCAGTGTCAGTGATGTTTCTTCACCATGCATCATCATTGGCAGGACACACTGGTTGAAGACATTTGTCTTCTGACTTTCAGAAGCATAACATATATGTAACTAATAATTATTCCTTGAAATTACAGATGGTGTGTGGTGATTTGAACAGCATAAGCCAATCTTCAGTGTGCTTAATTGTAAATAAAGTTTCCGCAGAGTTGAGTAAATTACTTCCTAGATTTGTGAATTTTCCAAGAAATATGACCACAGTCAAAAGGAAGTTTGAAGAATTAGGAAAATCTAATACGCACCATGGCCTAAATAATATAATCGGAGCTATTGACTGTACCCACATTAAAATTAATAGACCCAGAGGTATCACCCACTCTGAAGCATACAGGAATAGAAAAGGGTATTTTTCTGTAAATGTGCAAGCTATAATAGGGCCTGATCTCGAAATATTTGATATAGTGACTAGGTGGCCTGGAAGTTCACACGACAGCAGGATATTTAGAAACAGCCAGGCGTATGCAAGACTGGTAAATGGTGAACTAGAAGGAGTTTTAGTAGGTGACAGCGGCTATCCAGCACTGAACTTCATGTTAACACCACTTTTGAATCCACAAACAAGAGCTGACAATAATTATAATTATTCTCAATTGAGAACTAGGAATATTGTTGAAAGGTTTTTCGGAGTGTGGAAAAAGAAATTTCCATGTTTGCAGAGAGGACTACGATCAAAATTGACAAATACCAGCAACATAATTATAGCTTGTGCTGTATTACATAATATAGGTATACAGAGAGGGGATGTTTATGACGATGGTGATCTTACTGATCAAACACCAGAAGTCGAACAACACAGAAACAATGAAAGATCTACTACAGGTCTAGCATTCCGGCAATCTGTGATTGCACAATTTAACTAGGTTGGTTTGGTAATAAAGAAAATTAAAACAAAAATTGTTTCATTTTAATCATTTATTTTCAGATTCTTTTTTAAACTGTAAAATTTCTAGTTCTAATTTATATTTATGTCGAAGAAATTCGATTTCTAACTGATTTTTTAGTTTCATGTGTTCCACTTCTATCTCAAATTTTTTTTTGTTGTTGTCTAACTCTTGCCACAGCAATTTTTTTTTAATATCCTCAAATGAAGTTTTATTTTTTCTGATCGCTGATGGTGTAGCTGATAGCTGAGAGGGTTCACTTTTAGTGGTGACCTCAACACTGGTTTCCGTTAACCCAGCTTCATCAGTCCAGTCCTGGCTTGTTCCCGGCTGAATTACAGATTCAAGTGTGGCCTCTATACTGGACACTCTTGCCCTCTTTGGTCTCCAGCTTTCACCGTCGTTGTCATAACCAGTACCAGCTATAAAAGTAAACAGTCAAATAAGTTATCATATAGGTATGTCTTTTATTGGTTAGAATAAGATAACATGCAGGTCAACTAATATACCTGTCCAGAAGTCTGGTAGGGGTGAGAACAGAGTGTTGTCACATACTTTGGGAGAGGCCTATGTTTAGCAGTGGATGTGAGTTGGTTGAAAATGATGAGGAATTATATCTTTGGGAAATGATCTTACCTTCTACTGTAGTTAATGTGTCACAGTCTATTGGCACATCTATTGATGGCATTATTTGTGGCATGACTGCAATCACTTGAGTGTCCATTGGCCCCATTTCAGGCGGTGCTGGTCCTCCTCCTGTCCTCTTCCTTTGGGCTTCAAGGGTTTTGGCATCCCTAGCTTTTGCCTTCATATTTTGCCACATCTTTTTTAATTGTTTAGAATCAGCCTAAAATCGAAAAAAAATTGTACTGAAATATAAAAGTTCATATGACAAACATGAAAATTTTATCAAACCAAAATTTACCACCAAGGTTACATTAGCATTGCTTTGGCTTTGGCTCATTCTATCCTTGTACCTAACTATACTCTAGTTATATATCTATCTTTGTAATTATCGTACAGCATATTGATATTTATAGATAGTGTATGTTGGTGGATTACTTACAGTATGTGACACGTTAGAGTTATTAAATTCTATTGCTAATTCTTCCCAAGCCTCGTGTTTCTTTTTTTGGGAAACGGCGTCCGTCTTCCTGTTCTCTAGAATGCCAATCTTTGACTGAACCAACTGTACAAGCAGTTGCCTCTCATATTCCGAGTAAGGCTTCTGTTTTTTTTTATCCATTTTTTGTGAGCGAGTCCGGTCCGAGTGAGAATAGCCGTGGTCAGTCGTTTAAGCAGGTACAAAATCCGTTGAGCAAGCAAGGTCGTCAGGTAATAAAAGGTAGAAGATTCAGGTAATCGAAAATAACGGTCAACGGATGTGAAGCGATTAGCGAGAGACGAAGTTGGTTTGCTTATATTATGTAGTTTGAATTTTGTTGTCAACATATGCCAGTGCTGCCAGATGACAGATACGATATCACACCAGTTATTTATAAGATCTCTCAAAAATGGGGTTGAACACTTATATAAATAATGTAAATAAACAACAATAGATACCATAATAATGTGTAATTATTTTATTTCATGCATTTCATAGGTATTTATCAAGATCATTTAAAATTTCTTTGAATTCAAATTCTATTTTTCCCAAAGTCTATGGAACTCTGATACCAAATGGCAACACCGTTCATTAAAAACCGACAAAAATAAAAAGTCCAGTAAAAGATATGATGGTAGAGCAAATTTTAGGCCATTATTTTTGTTAGGCTTATAGTCAAAGTTTTTGGTAAGTCGTCGATTTCGTGGACTTGAGATTAAGCTAAGCCAACACTAGGGAGGGATTCGCAGTTTGCTCTATAAATACCGACTGTGTCTTAGCTCGATAGTTAAGTCAGAGTAAAGTCCAAGTGCGGACTATAGATCTCACCCTTGGTGCTGGAAGCTGTGCCTTTGATCAATTGAAATTCGTGCTACGTTATTTCTGAATTATATTATTATAATTCTTCTAACATCAATTATCAAGAACTCCCATAATGTCTGGAATAATGAAAAAAAAAGTTATATTTGGCAACATTTCTCACCGATTAATAATCAAAAAGCGAAATGCGAGCACTGCTCTAAAGTACTTTCTTTTAGTGGTGGTGCTACCGGAAATTTAAATAGGCACATGAAATAATTACATGGGACTATACAATTACTGCCATCGTTTGGGGAAGTAAATTTAAGAACAAATGACGATTTGTTTGCAGAGCCATCTACTTCTACAACAATGCCAGGAAATTCAGAAAGCCCAGAAAATATTTCTACAAATATGCCAAATAATCGGATGTTTCAGGTATCGGCACCTGTACAGACTCGTATCGACACATATACAAAGTCTTTAAAACCATTACCTGTTTATAAAACAAAACAACTGGATGAGCAAATTGTCAAATTTATTGTGAAAGGCTTTCACGCATTTTGCATTGTAGAAGAAGACGAATTTAAAAACATATTTAAATTAATACTCCCATCTTATTCAATACCCACTCGCAAAACCATATCCAATAGTCTTATAACAAAGTTCTATCAAACAACCAAAGAAAAAGTTTTACTTCAATTATCATCTGCTGAAGCTGTGTGCTTAACAACGGACGGCTGGACATCAATGAATAATGTGAGTTTCATATCACTCACAGCACATTTCATCGATGAAAAAACACAACTTCAATCAGTTTTATTGGGATGTACCGAATTCCATGAGCGGAAAACCAAAGAAAATTTACTGAATTTTCTACAGACAGAAGTGTTGAAATGGGGGCTTAGTAATAAAATTACTGCTGTCATTACTGACAATGCAGCTAATATATTAGCAGCTGTACGCTCAACGACGTGGCGTCACTTTTCGTGTTTTACCCACGATATTAATCTGGTCGTTTTTCATAGTCTGACTACAATTCAGGATGAGTTAGAAAAAGTAAAAGCAATTGTTCAGTATTTCAAACATAGCTCATATGCTGACCATAAACTAAAAGCAATGCAAGCCCAGTTGGATCTTCCTCTACTAAAATTAAAACAAAGTGTAGTCACAAGATGGAATTCGACCTACGATATGCTCGAACGCATTTTAAAAATTAAAGACGCCGTTGTGAGTACATTAGCAATTGAACAACCGAAGCTAAATACACTATCACCCGAAGACTGGAAAATGCTAGAGGAAACTTGCAACATATTAAAAGTATTTTATGAAATTACTACTGAAATAAGCTCCGAACAAATAGTTTCTATATCAAAACCTATAATATTTGTAAGATTAATGAAAAACCACGTTTTAAAATCCCTAACCATCATGAATTCCGCTCGCTGTCAATCTTTGTTAGAAAAACTCAGACAACAATTAAACGAAAGGTTTAAGGATATAGAATCTAATGTATTAACCTCTGAAGCTTCATTCCTGGACCCACGATTTAAAAAACATGCATTTTCTAACAGGGAACAGTATGAAGTTTGTTTGCGTTTGATTAAAACTAAACTTCGCAATTTGATCTCGCATGAGCAAATCCAGCCACAACAACCAGTCCAAGCGCAGCAAACGACCAAATCTAGCATTTGGGCAGAATTTGACAGACAAGTGGAAGAAGATTTGATAAAAAATCCGACAGCTGCCTCCATAGTGGAGCTAGATAAATACTTAGGAGAGCCGTTATTACAACGATGTGACGATCCGCTTAAGTGGTGGCACGAGCGCAAACTTCTTTATCCGAATTTATACACACTTATGAAGCGCCGACTGTGCATTACTGCAACTTCGGTGCCAAGTGAGCGAATTTTCTCGAAAGCAGGTATAACGATTAGTACAAGGAGAAGTTCATTAAAACCGAACAAAGCCTCTCAAGTTCTATTTCTAAACCATAATTTAAAATAGCATAATTTTTTTTTGTTTAACTAATAAATTGTATTTTTTTAAGTTTTTTACCAGAAATCTGTACCCAGCTTAATTCCTATAAAATACGATATTGTTGATTTTTTGTTAATTGTATTTTAATTAAACGTATTTTTTAAGTTTTTTTAACCAGAAATCTGTACCCAGCTTAATTCCTATAAAATACGATATTGTTGATTTTTTGTTAATTGTATTTTAATTAAACGTATTTTTTAAGTTTTTTTAACCAGAAATCTGTACCCAGCTTAATTCCTATAAAATACGATATTGTTGATTTTTTGTTAATTGTATTTTAATTAAACGTATTTTTTAGGTTTTTTTAACCAGAAATCTGTACCCAGCTTAATTCCTGTAAAATACGATATTGTTGTACGATGGTCATATAATGTGATCTACGCCGGTCGCCGCCTTTTGTTTTGTATTCAATCATCAATTAACGGTGACCGATCGAATCTTTTGACTCGGTCACGAGTGTCATCGGTCAGGATTGACCCGGGTCGCGAAAAATGACCGACCGACACAGGCCTAATTTGCAGGCCCTTAAACAACAATACATCAACATCTAATTTTGGCAAGTGTTTATCGTGCTCGACGTTAGAAGATACTTCGAGACCAATGTGTATCGGGTCTGGCGATAGATGCTACACAAAGCTAAAAAAAGTACCCGAGGGCATCAACAAAAATTTAATTATTGCTCAATTTCATTTAAAAAGCACAGAATCAATCATTGCCACTACAAACAAATCGCTAACAATATCAATACGAATATTCTGCACCAACTTATTCTGGATATACCACTGCTACACCCTCAACACCAATGCCTTTACAATCATGGCCTCCGACCCCACCACCACCACCAACGTGGACGCCGTCACCTCCCAGACAAGATTCCAGCTCAGATTTATTTAAATAATAAACGCACGTATCTTAACGTTATAACGAGGTTTTCTTTTGGAGAAACACAGAAAACAAATGATCACGAAGCGCGTTATGCTCGTTTGTGTTTGGTTCTGTTTATTTTGGACCGTGTTTGAGCTGATAATTCGATGTTCGGTGTTATTGATAGCGCTGATGTAACTGATAGCTTTAACAATAAGGCCATATCGTCTAGGGTAAGTTACAATCGTATGTATAATTTTATTTAAGAGTAATATATATTTTTCTTGCCAATCTACCTTACCTTCACCTACAAAGTAATTCGTTAATTTAGTTCGAACATTATCTGCTTCATGGATTGGTCGTACAGTGTTTACCCAGAAAGATATACAAACTGAACCCAGCCGATAAGCATTTTGCTAATATTTTAGAAAGAAGAATAGATGCTCTTAATAAATATGTAACAGAAAAGAAAGAAGAAGATAAATTAATTTGTCTTTCATTGGTTAAGGAAATAAAAAATAGTTTCCGAAAACCGGCGTTTGAAGTTGAAAATTGAAATGCATCCCGAAAATAATCAATCCATTGATTTAAAATGTTAAAAAGATGTTATTTCTATTTCCACTAAACAGTCTCAGCTCATTTACTTAAATGCTTCTGATTGAAACAGTTCTGGCGGCATTGATAGCGAAGATGACATACTAGTAGCTCAGTTACAACAAAACAAATACAACAAAGAAATTTTAGGATCACAACCGCTTCAAACTGTCTCTGTACTGCGTAATGAATCCAATAAATATTTCAATGATATGTTAATGACTCCAGAAACAATATCAAGACCAAAAACTACAACTAGAGTCAAAGCTATAAATAGCCTTTCTCAAGAATTGACCAAATCTAATTTCACTTACAAGGAAAATAAGGCGGGGCCATTCAAAGACATTCCAATCCCCAGAAATCTGCAGAACCTACCAAGGGACGAGGCGGTATAAAACTGGGACATTTAAAAAGATTCTTCCGAAGCGTCCAAGTGGTAAAGGAAAACCAAGTGAGGCTCATGCTAAAATTTTTTTTTTGCTTGCAGTGAGGACAGAGTGACTGACATGAGGCCTTGTTTTTATGTGTAATTCATATTCATACATTCAAGAAGAATGTGTTAGCTGAACTGCAGACAACACAGACAGTAATAAGTCAGAAGGAATATAACTACTTAAAGTGAATTTATTTTTCAATGTTTTTAATTAATTAACAAGTTGCCTGTCCAGAGTATTTTGGTCAAGTAGCTGAGAAGTCGATCCTATACAGGGAGGAAAGTTCCACTTTACTGTTTAACATTCTTCTTATCCTTTGGTACCTTAAAAAATTACCAATTTTGTTTCAGAATGACACCAATATTGATACAGCTACATCATTCACGAGTTTACAAGGAAATTTATCCCAAAACATTGAAGCAGATCTGCAGCCTAGCACTGCCTGCACATTAACAAATATCGCCACCTAGCACTCCCTCATTAACGTCTCAATATGGTGTATATGGAGATCAAACAAGAAAAAAGAAAAAAAAAGGGTCTTTAAATACAGTACCAGTAATGTATTATATAAAGCAGCCTTGGGAGTAAACGACAATCAACAGGTTACACATGAGGCATCAATATCATTGACACCAGATATTGATTTACATACTAATTTTCAGTCTGCATATGACAATCAACGTACAATCCTGAGCAATCACCATTAGCACTAGCTACTCAACATGAGCCATTAGAAATATGGATGATGAAAGTCAATCTGTTTTGGTGGAATACCTTGATGTAACTTTTAAAGGCAAATGCAAACCATGAATTAATAATAATATAATAAAGAATATTTATTCAAGACTTACAATTTTTTTAGTTGTGTTGTGATGGACAACCATAGATGGACTCTCAAAATCACAAAATGAAGAGGCTCCCCAGGGAACAGACATCGGGGCAGACCAAAAATGAGGTGGATGGACGACATTGCCAAAGTGGCAAGCACAAACTGGCTAGAGAAAGCAAAGGATACACAGGTTTGGAATGAGATGGAGGAGGCATATACCCGGATGGGGTCAAGGCTTCAATAACAAACCATGAATTACTACTGAATAAATACTATCTCAGTTTGTATTAGTTGACTCATTAAATACCTACGCTGATAAAGGGGAAAAATATTTTGTTTACAACCTACATCGACACTAAACGACTAGGTCTCTAATTATTACCTTAATCTGATCTTCCAATTCTACTTTTAAAATAGCCTCACATACTTCTAATACAATGAGGGAAATTGTAGAAGATGATACTTCAAATAAGTAGATTAGAGACCTGTAAGAATCACCGGTGGCTAAAAACCTTAATGTGATTATGCAGGCGCATTCTTGGTGAAATGCTATCTTGATAGTAGGTCTTTTTGAATATAATATGGTGTAATTAGTAGTAGTAAATGTTAAAAGTCCTCAGTTGACATTCTGTGTAGTTTATAAATAAGGCACCATCGTCTGCCTTAATTTTTGTTAGTAAACACACCATGGGTCATTCTAAAGTAATCTTCATTTCCACCAATGTTTCATCTTTCGGTGTTTAGCTGCATGGCTTTGTAGTACTAAATAAGCAGCTGCTAAAGTTAGTTGATCAGCCATATTCTAAGATGTATCCCTACGATTGAACAAGTAGGGAGACCAGTAACACTCCATAAACAGCACAATGCTTTGGAAATTATCCAGGCACTATGTTGCTTCAGCGTATTCCACATATGATGCAAATGCTTTCTATTTGTAGCATGCAACAAGCCTTATTATGAGTACAGTTGATTGACACCTACCACATTTTAAAATTCAGCTAGAGTTTCAAATTAACTTTCAGCTGGTCACAGACATGGGCATTTTAAAATAATCAAATCTTTTTTCTAATATTGCCCTTGCTACTTGATGGCATACTGTAGAGCCAGATTGCTGAGTTAGACTATGAATGTCTGCAGCATCATCTTGCATCTGAAAGTAAATAAAAATAGTATGTTATATGGAAACTGGAAAGAGATAATAAATATTTGATGTTCAGGTATAAAATACTTACACATTCTTGGTTGCGACCCCCAATATCTCAAAGCTATCAATATCTGAAGAACAGAAGATAAATCGCCGCCATGTTTGTCAAACTCATTACTCAAAATATCTTTATGTTTATTCAAGTGGGTAACCAAGTACACTTTTGCATTGTCAAATGTCAAGTTGTCTTGACTTTAGGCGTCATTAGTTTTTTTTTTTAATTTTCGCCCATGGCGCAGGCTATAGTCTTTCAACCATACCGCCTAGTCTTTCGTAGAATTTTTCCTTTATTTATATATTAGATACATTTGTCTTTCGTAGAATTTTTCCTTTATGTATATGTCACCGTAAAATTGTAAAAACCGTTAGATTGTAATCTATCTTGCGAGATTGTAAACTGTCGAAAGATTGTGAACCTCAACGAACTGCTTACAAATTAACGTATTATTATTCGGTAGTTATATGAAATTGTTGGGAAGTAAAATTAATCTGTAATTGACCAAAGAAGTTTGAATGATAACTAAGTTAGTGTAGTACAATCTACCGAATAATAATACGTTAAATTGTAAGCAGTACGCTGAGGTTCACAATCTTTCGACAGTTTATAATCTCGCGAGATAGATTATAATCTAACGGTGTTTTTAATTTTACGTTAACATATATATTAAATTCATTTGTCTTTCGTAGAATTTTTCCTTTATTTATATATTATATTCATTTGTCTTTCGTAAATTTCAATTTCTTTTCAAATCCATGTTTTAACTTTTAAGTTATGTCAAATCGTTATCAGGTTGTGTCAAAGGTAGTATCAGTTGTTTTGTCAGTGGTCGAATCCGTGCAAATATCATAGTTTAAAGGTTAGGCGTCATTAGTTCATTACATTTTTTTTTTTAATTTATTTATTAGCCGGATACAAAGTCCATTGGAACTAGTTCATTACACTTCTCACAGTGTTGTCAACTCAATTAAAGCAAATGTCGCTAGACAGAAGATTAAAAAGTCGCTAGATGATGAAAGTATATTTGGTATGAAGAAAAACTTAAAAAATTTAGTTATTATATTCTTTGTACGCATAAACAAGCTCCCCTTTTTGGGCTATACCCCGATAACTGATAACTGATAAGTATAGTCCTTTTCATGAAAGAAGTCCCCCAGACGCAGCGCAGTAATCGCGTGACGTAATGTTGCCATTTATGAGTAAAAAATTTACCTATTTTACATTTAGCATATTTAATTTATCAAATAATACTATTTTCTGCATACGAATTGAGTATGAAACAATATTTCTGTTATGTAAAAAGTATATTTTTATTTACTTATTTAAGCGGTGTTCTACCTACTTACAGGGATAAGATGAGAAAATAGGGTAAAGAAAAGAATTACAATTTATTATACAGAGTTTTATTGAATAATTTTAGATCAGCGGTCATAGGAACATCACTGTCTGAAGAGACGATAAAAACAGAATCAGATTCTGTTTTAGTATCGATAGCCGTAGATATAATTGTTCTTTTTTATATTGATACTATTTCGGATGCGGGCGATTCTTCCACGGGGTGGCATTTTTTTCGAAGTACTCGCCGCTGTTATACCTTCATTTGTAATTCTTGTTACAGTTCTCTCTGACACACCTACAATTAAATAATGAACAATTATAAATTATAGTAACTTTAAGTTTATAATGCTTATGTACTATGTAATATATGTTTTTCAGTTACCTAGTTTCATTCGTTATGTATTTGTTCAATTTTGTCGCAAAAATGAATTTACAACATTAAAGTCCCATCAATACAGCAAAAAAATATTATGTGGCAACTGTAAAAAGTACCTGTTATATCGGCGACTCTCTTCCGAACATTGTTTAGTGGTATTAAAATACTTTGATTCTTTTGTTCCGCTTCACAGAACTCTTTCATCTTCAATATAATTTCTCAAGCCGAACTTTTTACAACTTTCGGCATTGTAAACAATCTATAAAATGCACTCAGCTTGTTAAAAACACACAAAAATCTACCACAACAAACGAACTTGATAACATCGACGAACGACAACATGGCCGACCGGTATTAGCGACACAGCTTTAGTATCATTGCCACAAAACTGAGTCATCCATTGAACTGAGGATTGTCTTTTTTGTATTTTTGAATGTATGATTAATTTTTCTTCATAGACATTTCCATTATATCCAACTGCAATGATTCACTAATAGTATAAGAGTAGATACGGCGAAGTGAAGAAATATTACGACGAAAAGAATACAAATTAATTGACAACAGCAATGATATATAGTACATATTCACTATACATACAACAGTGTCTGTACTCCCGACTCCGTTGAGAATGGTATCGTAACTCGTTTGGATTGATGTTGAGACTTGAGGGGATTCGCGCTAATTCCCAACCTAGGACTGTATATAATATTAAAAATCAACTTTAATTGACTCTGTATAAGTTTTATTTTAGTGGCACAAAAAAGAAGTTCGTAAATAAAATATGCCTATAAAAGTCTGTATTTCATTTCAAAATATTAAAAGTGTCAAAAATTAAAACAAATAATAGATTTATTTCTTCGACCTACACATTTTTGTATTTGTGTCTCTTACCTATCGTTTTATCCGTTGCATCCGGTTTGAAATCACAAAGATTTAAAAAAAAACTATTTAAAAATAAGAATATAATATTATCCATTGTATAATTTATATCAGATATGGAATTTCAATGAGAGATTACATCAAATGCTTAAAAGTACTTAAAACTAAAGACGAGATTGGCAACTTATTTCCTACTTAATATTTTTTTCTATAATCTGTATAGATATGGGTAATCTATGTTATGTTTTTTGTCTATACTCATTACTCTATAGTTTATACCTACGGCATTCGCCAATGACCAATCGCCGACGCCATTATAATTTTTATCAAACGGTGTCGCGATTCACGGTTGTCGAAGTCTAAACATTTGTTAATCTATAAAGTAAATAAGATATCTGGGATTTGCTTATTGCACTTTAGATTCTTGAAGTAACTTAGAATGTATTTTTATACCTTAACCTTAACGTTAAAATAAAAATAATTTCATTGGTGTGAACACGTCAAAGGAAAATTAATGAAATCACTAACAACGAAAACGAAAAAAGCTGTGATGCAAAGTTAGTAAAGCGGTATGGATTGGAAAATTCTCTCAATGTTTTGTCTTGTTGTTGTTACACAGCGTCATGCCGTTATTTGTTATAGGGTCATGTTAAACATTCTTCACCCGCCTATGATAATTTCCTTTGGTCTTTAGGAAAGTCTGGTTTTTCATTTAATACTGTTCCATACACGGAAGGCTGAGTTTCCTTGTTTATCCATACCAGTGCTGTTTTTATATTGTGTTTGAAATATATATTTGTTTAGGAAATAAACCTTGAAGTTGCAGGCCATTAAAAATAAATAAAATAAAATAAAATATTACGTATCCCATGTTCTACATATCCCATTACAAATAAAAGTGTTCATTTCATCTCAATTATACCCTTGCTCAAAATAAAATCTGATAATGTAACTAAAAAAATACTATTTACTTAAACCAACATTTTTTTTGCTTGGCAAATTATTTGGCTTTCGCTTTTTCTCTTCACCACGTCTGGTGAAAGAAAATATAGATTTAATATTGATTTTTACTAGAGAAGCAGAATTTAAACAAGGATTTTTTCAACTTCTTTCAGCCTCTATAGCATTTGGAGGCCGATAATGAGATCTTGTACATATGAGTTCAGGTAGAATCTGTTATTCCATTGTTATTGTGCACACTTGTCTTTATATTTATTCTGTGTGTATTTATTCGGGTTGGATCAAAAGTCTCTTTACATTATAAACATTTAGCATGACATACAGTAAATCATCCTTGATTATTTTAACAATGCTGAACTCACAAGCAGTGATAAATGTTTTGCATTTCCTCATGCATATGTTCCTTTAAGTCTCAGTGGTTTATGAATTATAGGGGCAAGTTGTTTGGGCTTTCTGAGCATTTTGGTGTTCATTTGGCTGCCACATAGTTAGTTTTATTACCCAAAATGACAGTGTCCCTTCACCGAATAGAAAAATATGTCTGTGATTGTTAATGTATTATTTTGTTTATTGTCTTGTGTTGACCACTAACGGGTGTGTGTTAGATGAGAGATTATAAACTCAGTCATAATCAGGACCTGTTGAGAACAACAGATTTTGTGAATTACACTAATTTGAAAATAATGAAAATGCTTAGTTGCAAAAGAGAATCAGGAAACCTTCCTTTCTTGTTCCCCCACACACACTCTTATAGCTCCATCTCATTTTGGCTCAAATCTCACAGAAACATGTGAAGGTCTCTCCTGAGAAAGGTCACTATAATGTTGCATAACCAAAGGGTAGTTTTGAGGAGAAACGGGTTTTCAACACTAAAAATGTCTTAAAACTACATGCCTACCTACTCTAAAACAGTCTGAAAAAATGTTTTAGTCTCCTGAAACTAAGAAGAGAATAACTTTGTGTAAATTCCAATCGTCTGGTTTTTTTTTAAAACAGCAAACGGAAATGTCAATCCATATTTGTTACAACATTTTGTAGTTTAAAAATAATTTGTAGATTTGGGCAAAGACAGATGACCGGACCTAAATCCTTTTGTTGTTATTGCTATGTGTATATTTTCATCCTCTTGGATCTTTTAAATCCGCATAGAACTCTTTACTTTGACCAAGAAAAGAAAAGTGGCTGTGTATTGTCTTTAGTCACTATAACAGCTAGTGCCTTTAATAATAATTGGTGAACTAGGTTTTATCCACTTCTGCCTCCATCAATCCCAGAATCATTTAACTAGGTTTTGTGATTATAAGGGTAATATGAGTGTAGGGTTGGTTAGTTTTTATTTTATTTATTTATTTCTAAAAATCACAATCCTGTCCTAACTGGTGACCCTAAATCGACAAATATGCATAACCAATTAACAAAAAAAAAACAAGAAATAATAGGGATAAATTGAAATTTAAAAATTACTAATTTTATTGTTTTGTACTCCAACATCAACTTAACCCTTAATTGGGCGCGCCTACAAAGTTGCATAAGCGGTCGCGTGGGATTAGGAAATAAAATAAAATACATACATGTGATTTGAACTTGTATTAATTAGAACATTTTAACTTACATATTAATCAACTTTTAAACATATTTTTAATATAATCAACTTATTTTTTGAATATGAAAAATATTTTTTACAAATCCTAGTTTTAATCGTTGCAATTTTTACAGAGTATATTCATATGGTCATTGCACACATGTTTATGGCATTTAAAACATTCAGTCTTTGTTTTCCTGTCCTTACTTCTTGGACATACATGGCACCTTTTGTATGATTGCGATCGGCCTGCTTCAGAAATAGATTCTTGGTCCTGAATTTCATGTTGTCTTTTTAGTCGTTTTTGCAGCGGTCGTGGTAGTGTGGGTATGCTGGCTCTTGATATTTGGTGAGGTTTGACTAAATCAACAGCCAGTAGTTTTATAAATAGTCTTCGGGATATATTGGAGTCAATTTTAGATTTGTATATTACATAGGAATTGATACCTGTGATATTGAAAATATGAAAAAATATCACCATCGGCCATCTTTTGGTACGTCTTCCTACATTATAAGTGGCGCAAATTTGGTCGTTCGTATCAACTCCCCCATTCGTTTTATTATAAAAATGAATAATTTCGGGCTTTCTTTTCTCACCCTCAACATTATCATCGTGATGCATTGTCGATAAAAGCAGAACTGCTTTTCTTGGTTTCGGCACATATGAGCACAAAGTCATATCTTTTTGGAAACCAAATATGCTAGAAGTCGTCTCTCGTTTTTTTTCCGGTAAGAAACACTTTGGTATTTCGGGCTTGTTTTTTCTCAGTGTGCCCACCATGGTAAGCGTATGTTCATCTAAAAGCGATTTGGCCAGTGGGACACTAGTGAACCAGTTGTCCATGGTAACATTTCTTCCAGTCCCGGAAATAGGTTCTATCAATCGTTTTACTAGACTTTTGGTATCAGAGGGTAGTTTGAATGGTCCATCAGGTTGCACTTCAACGTAAACTTCAAATCTTTGGAGATAGTATGTTGCGGAGTCCACGAGAGCAAAATGTTTGATCCCATATTTGGTGGGTTTGCTAGGCATATATACGACGCCACAGAATCTTCCTCGGAACGCAGGTAACTGCTCATCAATAGTAACATTCTCAGACATACTATAACATTTTTGAAAATTGTCATTCATCAAATTGCAGAAGTCCCTGATAGCCGCCAGTTTATCCAGTGATTGTCTCACACTTGATTCAAGGATAAAATAATAAAAATAACAAAGAAAGCACGATTAATTAATGAAACCAAGTTTTTTAAATTAAATTTTCAATAAATATATTATTCATAAAAATAATAATAAAATGAAACTTAAAGTTAAGATTCTTCGTCTTTATGTTGGGTAACATAGTCATAAAGCGGTTTTGAGTACATTAACTTGATCATCTTCTGTCAGGATCAAATCTGCTACATCATCCTTCCAACTGTCGTAGTCCCTCTTTTCCATGCATTATTGAAGCAACATTCTTATTATTAAATCGATCTTGATTTTTAATCCTATTAATAGCGGAAAATATTCTTTCTACTTTAGCGTTTGACAAAGGTAGTGTCGTTATTTGCTTCACAGATCGGGACAAAATGCCATACTTTGGTTTGCTATTTGCATCACAGATTTGGCTGACTTTACTCTAAAATTTATTCACCATAAAAGTTTCAGACGTCGAACTTGAAGTTGACAATGAATTAGACACGGAAACACTTAATTTTAATTCCCTTATCAACAACAATTTGCATGTTTTCTGTTGCAACTAAGTTAAGAAACCTATGGAGTATTCTTATCAGACGTAATTCAGTACGTAATTCACCTTACACAGTTTTTTGGGGATCGATGAACGACAAATCCTGCAAAAAATTATCTTGTACGGGCAGTCTTTACAGAAATTGGCTACTCAGCTTGATTGACATCATTTCTGTTAAAGAATTCTAAAATTTTGGGTCTCATTCGAACATCATCTTTTAATGATTCCAATTTCATTGCTACTTTTGTGCCCAGGTGCTTACATGTTTTGTATAGGAACGAATTGCATTCTTGAACTTGGATCTATTGACTAAAGCGGAGTAGTTTTTATATAATCTATCTTCATAAAGCATCTCAAAATGGAAGTCATCATGTTTTGTATGTATGTTTCAATTTTATGAATAAGGGTCTGATCACTTTGAAAAATAACGTAAAATTTTGTAGATTTACATAACCAAATTAAAAAACAAAGAAAATGTAATTAAAATCATTTTTATTATTTTTTCCTTATTACAAATCTTGCTCAAATTGTTGTCCCCTATTGCGAATGCACGCGCGACACCTATCTCTGACTTCGACGGTTGTCGTATGAAGATTCATTTCTTGCCGGATAGTGACAAAAGCATCTTCTATTCTCTGGATTAACTCCTCCCTTGTCTCAACCTCCGTCGCATACACAATTGCTTTGGCTCGTCCCCAGACGTAAAAATCCAGTGGAGTTAGGTCTGGTGAACGTGGTGGCTATGCGATAGGACCATCTCTTCCAATCCACGAATTTGGGAATACATTATCCAAATGTTCTCGCACGGTTACTCTCCAGTGTGCTGGGCAGCCATCGTGTTGGAATACTGCCTGTTTTCATTAAAAATGGGCAACTCAGCCATCAATTCAAGCAACTCATTTTGTAAAAAAAACAGATAATTATCTCCATTAAGATTATCCGGCAAATAATGTGGCCCAATAACATTATTGCCAATCACTCCTGCCCAAACATTGACACTAAATCTTCTCTGAAAGGACCTTTGTCGTTTTACTTTTGGGTTCTGATCTTTTGACGACCAATGGTGTAAATTATGTAAATTCAATATTCCTTCTTTTGTGAATTTGGATTCATCCGACCACAAAATACTTTTTAAAAAGTCAGGATCACCCACGTCGGTATGCAGCAAAAATCGACAAAACCGGACTCGGTTGTCAAAGTCATTGTTTTCAAGACCTGTAACCAATAAAAATTCCTGTACTGATACCTGCTTCACAAAAGCATTAAGAAGATAAGTGTATTCCATTGTAAATAAAACCATTGTTATGAGCGAATAGGGTTGAATTATGAGAAAAAATATGTACCTTGTACAGGAGTGTAGTGAAAGGCATATTTATTGTTTTGACGAAGTACATTCCACACTTTCCATGTCGATATTTCTAACAATGAAGCTACAACTCGTGCGCGATAAGTTGGGACCTGCGCGCGGTGACGTCACAGTGGCGTGTTAGTACCGTCCGCAAAAAAGCGAACACGACGCCGCGGCTTCGTCCTAGTTTTTTTTAACCTAATTTATTATGTTACTCAGGGATGATGCTGCTTTTTATATAATCTTTATTTTTTTTTACACTATTTGAATACTATTTAATAATGTATCACAGAAAGTGGAGGAAGGTACAAGTCGTCGGAAATATCTGCGAACCTGGCTTAATGACGTCATACAAACTGGAGAGATAGCAAAAAAATTGAAGATGTAAAAATAAAAAATATTTTATTTGTGTACTTATTTTTATTGATACTCGTACCTACTTGAAATTTACAAATACTTATTATTTACATTATTTAAAATTCAAATTATTTACAAATTTACAAATAATACAAAGAAAAAGTAGAGAGGAAGAGAAAGTGGCGAAACTATTCTAGAAAAGCCTCGACACCAGACATGGTAGCGCTGTCGTTTTCGTCATCTTCTATATTATCACTCAAAATGTTGTCTTCGGTTTCGCTGTCACTGTCTTCTCCTCCTAATGAAATTATTAATTCGCGTTCTTCATGTTCATATAATCTGTCATTATGCCAAAACTTATCTCTTAAGCGATCAACATGGTTGCATTCTTTTTTCCAATCTTCCGGGGTTATACTTTGGATCGCTGCCTTTGTTAACCTTTCTATATCTTTTTCTGATTGGTCAATATTTTTGTCTGCCACCCTTTGTTTCATCAAATTCCAAACATACTCAATAGGGTTGAGATCACAGTGGTAGGGTGGCAGACGTAATACCTCATGTCCATGAGCTCTAAATATTTCATCGATGAAATATACCTTATCAGGTTTATTTCTTTGAATCAACATATACAGTTCTCTTTTAGTCATTTTGTCATCAAATTCGATGTTGTGTTCTTGCAGCCATGTTTGCATTTCGTTTTTACGTGCACTGAAATTTGGCGGCTTATTTGCCTGCTTACTGTGATAGGGCGCGTTGTCCATGACAATTATTCCGTTGGGTGGAAGGTTCGGTATCAATTTCTCTTTAATCCATTTGGTAAAATTGGACGCATCCATTTCGTCATGGTAATCACCGGTTGTTGATTTACACTTATATAGGAGCTCGGCTCCTTGTATGAAACCGTTCTCATTACCTGCGTGTACCACAATCCAGCGCTGACCAGGAGAGTGATTTATTCGGACACTGGAATCACTACTATTTTGCCAACATTTTGAGACAGTATAGTGTGAATGTATCCAGGTTTCGTCGATAAATGTAACTGGTTTTTTTTCGGCACCACGTTCGTCATTTTCTTTCAGTCGCCTTAAATATTTTGCTCTCCAGGCTGCTATTTCAGGTCTTTGCACCAAAAAATCGCGTTTTCGTTTACATTTTTTAAAGCTGTACCCCAAATCATTTATTAGTAAGTTTCTTAGGGCGTCTTTTTGGCCGGGAAAGTTGAGCTCCCGTTTTGCTATTGTAAGAATCTTTTTTAAAGTAGGTATTTCTTTTCTTGTGGTATAAAAACTTTCAACCAAAGAGCGTATCGCACATAAATCAAAATTATCTAGATCTATTTTCTTTTTGTATTTTTTACGCTTTTTCCCTGGTGTCGAGAGCTTGATAGTGTCCGTGGCAACTGAAGCTGAAGTACTAGGTTGTGGATGCTCACCATCTTCGAAGGACGTCATGTCTTCCTGAACATTCGCTGCTCGCGCTGTTTCTGTTTGTATTTTTTTTGCTTCACGTTTTATTGTCATTATTGTCGTTTTAGATAAACCAGTTGCAGCACAAGCCCTTTTTGTTGCTTGTTCAACCGGCACAGTGAAAGAGCCGTGTTTTTTTTCATTTTCAAAGAA
The DNA here is from genome assembly GCF_905475465.1 of Pieris napi. Classification (NCBI taxonomy): domain Eukaryota; kingdom Metazoa; phylum Arthropoda; class Insecta; order Lepidoptera; family Pieridae; genus Pieris; species Pieris napi. Next base: position 7,378,239 of record NC_062251.1, read on the forward strand.
TTGGATTACTTTGAGCACTAAATTCCGCTCTGCACTATGTATAGTCCTACCCATCTTACATACAGCACTAAATAGGTAGTTTATGTAATATTTCACCAAACAGAGAAACAATAAACACTAAAATGCGATTACGAAAGCAAGAATAATACACGTGCGTCGGCGATTGCGTTGGCAACGGTACTGGATAGGCGAAAACGGGGCGGGGTGCGGGGAAGCGCCAGGGGAAGCGCATTCCAGCGAGGTTCGCAGATATTTCCGACGGCTTGTAACGTTTTGTAATGAATAAAAATACAATATTTAAGTTTATACATTTATTTTACTCGTATCTATTATTTACAATATCTAATCTTCGTCACTACTAAGTGGATTTATGCCTTCTAGAGGTTGTTCTTCGTCCTCAGTCTCACTATAATCTTCACTTGATGAAGCGGTATCAGATAAATGTACAATGATTTTTGGCTTTGTTTTTTATTCTCATCAACGTGGTTTTCGATATTCCCGTTGCCATACATGTTCTTTTTACTACCTGGTCAACAGGTACAAAAAACTGTTGGTTCCGTTTTCAAAAAACTCTAACACTTTTAGCACGAGGTTTCTTTCTCCGCTTTGTAAAGGTTTACCCTTCATAATGATAACAAAAAAACTTAACAAGAACTATAACAACAAAAACTACAACAACAAAATAATAACACAAACGAAACTTAAGGATTTCAGAGCGCGTCGTTACGTGACGTAAGCCAGAACGAGACTAAAAATCCTAGTAAAAAACTTGCGATGCGAACAGTACAATACGGGCGCCATCGGGGAAGTGCAGGGGAAGCGGGCGGGGAGCCGCATTCCTAGAAGGTCCCAACTTATCGCGCACGAGTTATACGTCTCTGATACTTCTAGTCGGGTCTTCTTCAAAAAGCGCCAGAATCCTCTCGTCGACTTCAACATTATGGCGCACCACAATGCCCCTTGTACCCTGCTGTTGTTAAATATAGTGCGGTCACGCACTGAGCTCTTATTCAACAGCGAGCTTGTGTCTATTGGTTGTTGTTGATAACATTAGCAAGGAAAGGCACTGCCACCCATGTCTTCATCAGTCGACCAGTAATTCCCAAGAGTTGGTAAAATATGATATCTTATGACATAATTCATGCCCAAAAATGCCTTCATTTCATCCAAGCTGACTGTAAAAGGTCTTCCATTTTGTTATGCGTATTTGACACTTTCTTTTATTATGATATTAGACACTAACTGATCCATTTGTGTCACCTCCATGAAAATGTCCATTGCCAACAACATGCCATGCCGGTCAGATAATGTATTTATGCGCCCAAAATCATACTCACTTTCATTGAATGCGTATGAGTTATTTCTCCAGTTTAAAATAGGAATAGTCTCTGAAGTATCTGAACAGTGGGTTATGAGGTTTGATTTGTCGGTTCTTGAACAGAATCTTCAATTTGAAAAACATCGGTTCCATTTCCTCATCTTGAGCTATGAACTGCTGGTCTTCTTAGTCTAATTGTAAGTCATCTTCTCCGTCACTATTATCTGCCACCGACTCTAATACACGCTCGACATCTTCTTATAAAGGCTCTTCTAAGATAACGTGCGGAGCGTCGTTCATTTATTTTTGAAACGCTTTCTTGAATACGGCTGCGTAATTCCTCCAAATTTAATTTTTTTTTAGAGTACACTTGTTCCTTTAGACAACCCCAGTAAAAAAAGTCCAGTGGGTTTAAATCCGGGGATCGAGGAGGCCACAAAATGGGACCCAAACGACCAATCCATTTATTTGGATACGTGGCATTTAAATAAGCACGGACGTTTGTGCCATAATGTGCAGGGCAGCTATCATTCTGTAGCCAATGGGATTCCCTTACCTCCTCAGGCACTTCTTCCATTAAATTCGGGAGATCATTTTGCAAAAAATTTAAGTAACTATGAGAAGATAAATTTCCCGGCAGTTCGAAAGGACCAATAATTATCCCGTTTAATATACCAGTCCAATAATTTACTTTGAACTGGTATTGCGACCTCTCTTCTCGCATTAAATTTGGATTCGAGAGTTGCCAGCTGTGCAGATTATGCAAATTAAAGTATCCTTCTTTTTTTAAAGTAGATTCGTCGTTCCATCGAATTTTTCCAAAGAATTGTGGATCTTCTATTTTTGCAAGCATTTGTCGACAAAAAAACAATCTTGCATTGTAATCTCTCGGTTGCAGAGCTTGGACGCGTCTAATATGGTAAGGATGATATTTATTTATATTCAGTAGACGGTGCACGGTCGTTTTCGGGATTCCAGTACGCCGTGATGTTGTTCTTACAGAGGTCGAAGTGTCTTGCTGTATTTCGTCAAGCACAATGTCTTGAGTATTGATATTCGCTTGTCTTCCGGAGCTCGTACCACCAATGCCACTGCCAGGTATTCTGCCTTCGAATAACATCTGTGGACTCCCACGAATACACGGTAATCTGGATGACGCGCATTAGGATATCTTTCTCTAAGGGCTGCAGCAGCACTAGCGTTGCTCCTGCACTCAACATAGATGAAGTGCATGTTGGCGTATTCTTGTCCCGTATATTGAATCCGCGGCATTTTGATTAATCGCGGAATAGCGGCCATTTCTCCGCGGAAGTTAGCTTTCACCGGAAATTGTGGTGGGATTATTGCTGTAGACTCTACTTTTCATGTATCCCCACAGGAAAATGTCTGGTGGGGTTAAATCCGGACATCTAGATGGTGATGAAATGTTACCTCGGCGCGAAATGAGTTTTCCAGTAAACATCTCCTTTACGACTGCCAAACTCTGGTTTGATGTATGACATGTGGCGCCATCTTGTTGAAACCATGAAAAAAGAAATTGCGTAACATGGCTATGTATCGCTCAGTTTTTACTGTTTTAGTGTTTGAGGTACACCGAATGAAAACCGAAATAGAATTCACTAGCTTTATTGTCCTCTGACTTACATGGCGGTTATAGGGCGTCTGATTGATCGACGTGCAAGTGGAATTATGAAATAATGATACGTAGACAATATTACAAATACAATTGCGAAATTTCTATATAGACAATAATTACACCTCTAATTATAACTAAACCCCGCAAGGTCGAATGTCACCGTTCTTTTTAGGCACTACATGTAGTGGACTGGCCCACGGACTACTCGATGGTCTGCATATCCCTAACTCCTGCATCAGCTGGAATTCTTTTTTAATTAAATCATACCTGTGAGGTGGCAGCTTCCTTGCACGCGTATACACTGGCGGGCCTGTTGTCTCAATATTGTGAAAGACGGAATGCTCTGGCACTTCCTTAAAAATAGGTGGACGCGTGATTTCCTTGAATTGCTCAAGTAATTCCGCGTACGGCTGGCTACTACTAATACTCTTCACCGCTCCTATCGAGTTTACACTCTTTGATCCACAAACGTACAAATAAGTAACTAGGTCGACTAATCTATTATTATACAGGGTGTTTGGTGCATCGTTTGCCAAATCAAAATGGTGGATTGGGGGGGTCTTTATTTATTATCCCAGGCCTCACAAAGAGTTCTTGGGCCAACGGAATAATTAATGTCGATTTTTTGAAAGTTTTGACTTTCAAAGGTAAATAAAAAATAAATTATACAGTAAGTACACTTAATCTACAAAAGTGTACCAATCGAAAAAATAAAAAATTACTTGCCAGCAGTATGTAGTTTTTTTTTATTAACTCGCAAAGTGTTAAAATTTTTTTTTAAAGTAAGTTCAATTTTGAACATTAATTACAAAAAAACTAAAAGCGCTGATGTTCTTCGAATCATTTTAAAAACTACTCTGGACTATCGCAATTCTAACAGTATGCAATGAATAAATAAAAACTTTTACTATATTAACATTTACTATCTCAACCTCCGTCGCATACACAATTGCTTTGGCTCGTCCCCAGATGTAAAAATCCAGTGGAGTTAGGTCTGGTGAACGTGGTGGCCATGCGATAGGACCATCTCTTCCAATCCACGAATTTGGGAATACATTATCCAAATGTTCTCGCACGGTTACTCTCCAGTGTGCTGGGCAGCCATCGTGTTGGAATACTATCCGCCTGTTTTCATTAAAAATGGGCAACTCAGCCATCAATTCAAGCAACTCATTTTGTAAAAAAAACAGATAATTATCTCCATTAAGATTATCCGGCAAATAATGTGGCCCAATAACATTATTGCCAATCACTCCTGCCCAAACATTGACACTAAATCTTCTCTGAAAGGACCTTTGTCGTTTTACTTTTGGGTTCTGATCTTTTGACGACCAATGGTGTAAATTATGTAAATTCAATATTCCTTCTTTTGTGAATTTGGATTCATCCGTCCACAAAATACTTTTTAAAAAGTCAGGATCATCCACGTCGGTATGCAGCAAAAATCGACAAAACCGGACTCGGTTGTCAAAGTCATTATTTTCAAGACCTGTAACCAATAAAAATTCCTGTACTGATACCTGCTTCACAAAGGCATTAAGAAGATAAGTGTATTCCATTGTAAATAAAACCATTGTTATGAGCGAATAGGGTTGAATTATGAGAAAAAATATGTACCTTGTACAGGAGTGTAGTGAAAGGCATATTTATTGTTTTGACGAAGTACATTCCACACTTTCCATGTCGATATTTCTAGCAATGAAGCTACGTCTCTGATACTTCTAGTCGGGTCTTCTTTAAAAAGCGCCAGAATCCTCTCGTCGACTTCAACATTATTGCGCACCACAATGCCCCTTGTAACATGTCCAAACGACCGGTTTGATCTGTGAAAATCTGCCCCGATTATTGGTTGCTTAACATCGCACACTATGAACGGCCATTTTAAATCTCTTCTAAGACCAAAAGTTATTGCTAAATAACATATGCCGTATGTCTTTATCTCGCTATCATTAGCCGCGTATAATTTAAAATCGCGCTTAATTAGTGTGCGTTGTTTAACACACCATTTCGGGATTACCGAAATATTAGGATTCCTGATAGACACAGGAGTGTCTATCAGGAAAATAAACTTCGATAAACTATCCCTAACTAACAAACGGTGATTAATGTCTACCTGTCCCTGAGTACATCCGTCCACCGCCTGTGGATATACTGGTTCTAGTTTCCCGCGTCTTGACGCCAGGCACAAGGTTCCTCGCACCTCCTCGCGTTCTTCCTCCAGCGATAGTGGAACCTGCAGAGCCACTCTGGATCCCCTGGAGTCCTTATTTTACGCGACGCGGACCTGCTCCTGTAGCGTAGTGTAGTGAATGTTACAGTAATCGGTCGGGTTTTTTCTCCTTTCTTCCCTATTCTCCTAATTTCTTGTATTTCACTGCTCTCTAGCTCTATAGAAAAGTAGCGTTTTATGAAACTTTTTATGTTTTCTTCTGAGTTTTCATAAGATGTTTCCGTCTCCGCTAAGCCGAATATACAATAGACAGATTGCTTGATTGCTTCTCCAGGAAGTATAATCTTTTCTCCTGGTTTTCAAGGTTATTGTATTTTTTTTCCATTATTTTGAATTTTTCTTCTAGTTTGAGATTTATGTTATGCGTAACTTGTTGCGATGTATCTGCTGCTTGAACAATAGTCATTTTTTGTTCGTTAAGTTCGCTTTGTATTTTTTGGAGCATATTCATTACTTCTTCCATGATTTGCACGTTATTATGTTTTCGACTAATAAGAAAATACTTTTGTTATGATACTTGTGCTGCCCTCTATTGGTTTGGTTAGGTACTGTACGCGGAACGATAACTTAGAGACTGCTGACGGCTGGCTACCTCGAGCTAAGCTAGTTTTCAGTAAATCCTCTAGATGGCGTTATTACCTTAATCGATATTGATGTGTCATTCTAGTGATATTGCAAAATTCATTTTGTTATTGGTTAGGATTAATTTTTTCACTTTATTGTTGAAAAAATCACTGTTGAATTACGTACTGACGATCGTAGGTTGTGGAGATCAACTTTTTTGCGCATAGAAGTCACTGGCAGAACAGTAATACCGATTTTTCACTTCCCTGTTTTGCTTGTATTTAGATGATTAATCGCTGTTTTGGTGCTGTGTCCACAATATAAGTTTCAATTCCTTTATTAAGATTTCACTGCACTTAGTTTTTATGCCGAATTACACCTGTTTATAAATTTAATTCACTATTTAGCGCGGAACCGATACACTGCGTGACTAAGTGGCGCCCTACCCACTAACAATGATGTCTTTCGCATAGAGGAATAAATCCTTCTGCTGTTATTGCGAACTCATTGGTCCGACAGTACGGTGCTACCCCTGGGAACCCCATCATATCTATGTCACTAAACATGGGTTCGTTCTTGGGTTTTGTCGCGACGGTTGAGAGCCTTGTAGGCTTAGGTCCGGTACTATTCGGATCTCTCGGTGGCAGTGGTGGCGCTGTAGCATTTTCCAAACCCTTAAATCTCTTTGAGAAAACGCGAGCTTTCTGCTTCCGTGGTCCGCTCGTACTGCGAGCCTCTCCGTCTTTAACTTCCATTTGTGTGTCTAATTCACTTTTGTTTGTTTGCCATCGTGGCGAGAAATTATAAAATTTCTTTTTTTCTTTAATTTAAATATTATAAAATTATAATTCTTTATAAAATTCATTAAATTTGCGCAGGCTTTCTGTTTTAATTTGCTGCCCCCATAATGTTATATCAAAAGTTTGAGCTTTGTGTCTTGGGTCTAGAATTAAAGTGGTGGTACAGTTAATCCAGTTGCTCTTCTTATAATGTTTAAGCATTTTATCTCGGGCTGCTTGGAAACCTAAAATTAGCCTTTCATCCACTTCAGTTCGATTAGGTTTCTCATCTAATTGTTTTACCATGGATTCAATTTTATCAAGCAATAGATTGCATGATACAATGACTAGCGGAAATGTAACATAATTTTCTCCACCAAGTTTCGTTGATAAAAGTTTAAAGTTTATTAAAAACTTTTTCTGTTTCTGTGATTTGAAAATCATACAATTCGGTAACTGAAACGCATAATATGTTAATGACAGTTCTCACTTTTAAACCAAATCCAATCATATCATGTGTGGAATTCCATCTTGTTGGACAGTCGAGTATAGGATTCAGATTTGATGGCACGCCAACTGCTTCACAAGCAGACTGGGACTTCCTCTTTAATATCTCGCTTCTTTTTATTTTACTGGAAGTACTGCGTAATTTTGTAATACCTGTACGTGAGTAAATTTGGCGCATATTCTTCATCTTCCTCAGTTTCGTCTTCATAGTCTTCTTACGGCTGTTCTTGTTCTTTATTGTCAGTTTCACTGTGTAATGCTAACGTCTAGACGCTGCCACTGGAAACTTCCTCTTCTCTTCATCTGCCAATCGCTGTAAAGTCTTTACAGCTAGGTACGGAGCACAAGCTGTTCCATAAGTTAGCGTAAGTAACTTATAATGTTCCACAGGCATGTCTGGATGTGGCCTCCATAAAATCCCCTGAAAATTAGTTTGCGCAGAATTAATTAATACTTGTCTATACATCTTAACTAAATCAGCAACAATACTAATTCGATGAGTTCGCCACCTCATTAAAATATGTCTTAAATCTTGCTGGATTTTCGGTCCAACCATAAGATCGTCATTTAGCGAAACATCATTCATACCCTTACTAGATGCATCGAAAACCACGCGCATTTTAGTGGTTTCCTTATCTTCTCTCACCACTGCATGGTCAGGAAGATACAATGCAGTACTGTTATCCACATCATCTTCTGCAACTCGAGACATGTGGCCAAGTGTCAAATATTCTTCAATCACTTTTGTATATTCTTCACGTAACCAAAAATTATTAGATAATCTTCTTTCTAACGACACCCAATCTTTTCATTGCAATATCCTTAGATTGTCCATACTGACATTCTGGATCCTTATTTTTAAATGGTAATGTAACAATGAACCTTCCATTCTCATTTCTAGTAGTCGTAGCCTCATAAAGTGTTTCGTCTTCATAGTCTTCATACTGCTATTCTTGTTCTTTATTGTCAGTTTCACTGTGTAATGCTAAGGTCTTTAGTAAATCTTGTACACCAAGGTTCAAAATGTGAGCAAAGCACCGGAAATGTTGATTGTCTGAATCAAAATGCAGCAGTTGTTAGCCAAGTTCATACATAAATTTGGTATTTGCAGTTGCGTTGTCAACCGTGATACCCTGTATTTTATCAATTATGTCATATTCCAATAAACATTCCTGGAAAATCGTTGCAATATCTAACTCAGTATGTCGACCGCGCGATGGTATAAAATCATGGACTACATATCGATACTTCCATTCATTGTCTATATAATTAATAGTGATCCCGTAGAAACTCCTACCAGCAATGGACGTCCATCCATCAATGGTAAATGACATTTTACATGAATATTGTTGTAGTCGATTTTTAACATTAGATTGTAGTTCTTCAAATCGCAAGGTTCCTCGCACCTCCTCGCGTTCTTCCTCCAGCGATAGTGGAACCTGCAGAGCCACTCTGGATCCCCTGGAGTCCTTATTTTACGCGACGCGGACCTGCTCCTGTAGCGTAGTGTAGTGAATGTTACAGTAATCGGTCGGGTTTTTTCTCCTTTCTTCCCTATTCTCCTAATTTCTTGTATTTCACTGCTCTCTAGCTCTATAGAAAAGTAGCGTTTTATGAAACTTTTTATGTTTTCTTCTGAGTTTTCATAAGATGTTTCCGTCTCCGCTAAGCCGAATATACAACAGACAGATTGCTTGATTGCTTCTCCAGGAAGTATAATCTTTTCTCCTGGTTTTCAAGGTTATTGTATTTTTTTTCCATTATTTTGAATTTTTCTTCTAGTTTGAGATTTATGTTATGCGTAACTTGTTGCGATGTATCTGCTGCTTGAACAATAGTCATTTTTTGTTCGTTAAGTTCGCTTTGTATTTTTTGGAGCATATTCATTACTTCTTCCATGATTTGCACGTTATTATGTTTTCGACTAATAAGAAAATACTTTTGTTATGATACTTGTGCTGCCCTCTATTGGTTTGGTTAGGTACTGTACGCGGAACGATAACTTAGGCTGCCTACGCACTGGCGACCATAGACGCGGCCAGGCCGCCGCGGCCATGGTCGCCGGTGCGTAGGCAAGCGCGACATGTGGACGGCCGAAAAATTTGCAGTCGACTTCCAAGGATGTGTCAAGATGGACGTGCAGAAGATAATCACGCTAACTGTGCTTGTGTATTTACTACGAAAACGAAAACGGAAGATTTCACGTAAAAGACAGTTTTGGGTGCATCCATTACTTTGCGAGAGAAAGACTAAAGGATTATATTATACTTATTTTTTGGATTTAAAAATGTATGAGAAGAGATTCTTTAATTACATGAGAATGTCAACGAATACTTTTAACCTGTTACTGGATACAATAAAACCAAAAATTACTGGAACTGGTAACAACTATCGGAAATGCATTCCAGCAGAAGAAAAATTAGTAATAACAATAAGGTAAGCTTTTTCTTTTTTAAATACAGAATGTTTAAAAAATACGTGATATATTTTAAAGGATGTTTCGGAATGGAGTATTGTGTACAGGAAAAATAAAAATAATGTGATAGGGCCTTTTTTTTACTTAAACTGCTAAACGGATTTTTTTGTAAATTTGAATTATACAAGACTTGATTCTGAATCACCCTAAACCACCACTGTTGCGTTTTTCACAACAACCTGTATAATTCATTGACCAAGGTTTTGCCACTTTAAAAAATTTATGAACTATTGTTCAGTAGTATTCTACTTTACGACTTTGAAAAGGAGAGGAAAAGGGCTTGCTTATAACATGTTTTTAAATATTAAAAAACTGAAGTAGATAATCAAATTATTTGTATTTTCATAACTTAAAAAATGGCAATTGTGAACAATTAATCATTCAATTTGGGAAATAGGTCTATCATTTCTGAATTTTGAGAAATATCAGAATAATGAGTATGAGTATCGCTGTAATTTGAATCATCTGATATCCTGTTGGTAGTAGAATAACCTGAATAACTCGGTCGATGCGGGTCATATTCTTGGTCGTTAAGAGTATTGAAATTACTTGAATAGTTTATGCGCGCTGTTGTAGGTGTACAGTTCGGTTGGTATTTTTCTATAATTTCCATGATTTCCATTTTCGCTTTGGTCTTCATTGCAGCAGGGATTGTTTGAAATCTTTCGAGGAGGGATAAAAGAAACAGTCTGTCACAATTTGAATCATTCTGTGTAGTCGCTATGGTCTTATGCAGAACTGAAATTAGAGGGTCTGTATCGGATTCTTCGTTTGGTATTTTTTTCTTCCTTTTTGTTCTAAGCGACTTTGATGCAGACTGTTGAGTCTCAAGATCAGAAGATCTTGCACTTTCATTTTCTTGACTTGCCTCTTCGAGACTATTTTCTGTTGCGTTTGTGTCCAGCACTGATTTCAAAAACAGTAATTGGTTGAAATAGGTGTATTGTGATTTACGTTTTGCAGCAGAACCACTTTTGACATCTTTAAGACGGCGCAGCTCTCTTGTGAAACAGTCTCTAAGGTTTTTCCATCTTTTTTGGAGAGTAATGCCTGTAAATCAATAAATAAATGTAGTACATATTACAAAACTAATATTATGTTTATTAATGTGAATTTTATTTTCAGGTATTTGGCTACTGGGTGTTCTTTATCTCATATAAGTCATGAATACCGTATAGGGCTTCCTACAGTATCGGAAATAGTATTTGATGTTTGTGAAGCAATATGGGAGATATTAAAACCAATTGTGATGCCACAATTGACCAGAGATAAGTGGATTCAAACGGCTGAAGGTTTTCAAAAATACGCCCAATTTCCTAATTGCATCGGAGCCATCGACGGCAAGCACATTAGAGTTATCAAACCACAACATTCGGGATCTCTTTATTACAATTACAAGAATTATTTTTCAATCGTGTTACTTGCAATATGTGATGTAAATTATAAATTTCTTTACGTAGATATTGGAGCATACGGCAAATGCAGTGATTCGTCAATTTACAAAGACTCTGTATTTTATCATAGGCTTTTAAATAATGATCTCGATATTCCGAGCAATAACCCCATCAAAGAAAATGGCCAATCAATGCCGTTCGTTTTAGTGGGTGATGAGGCGTTTTCACTATCGGAACATATGATGCGACCGTATGCTGGGAGAAACTTGAATAATGTAAAGACTAATTTTAATTATCGACTATCCCGTGCCCGCCGCTATATTGAATGTACATTTGGAATATTAGCCAATAAATGGCAGATTCTTCACCGACCCCTAAACGTCAAGAAAGAATTTGCAGTTGTGATTATAAAAGCTCTATGTGTGCTTCATAATTTTGTGCGAGAAAGAGACGGATATGATTTCAAGGACACGTTAACTGTACCAGAGGCTTTATTAGAAATACCTGCATGTTTACCTAATAGAGCAAATAGAACATCAACCGAATATCGAGATATATTCGCAAACTACTTCAGTACCGATGGTCGCTTGCCCTGGCACAATTTGTAAATATATGGGTGCTCGCCGCGAGCCGCCATTGCGCGCCGTAAACAAAATGGCGTCGAACGCACATGCGGTATGAGTAATCTTTTTAAAAAGTTATTCCAATCATTACGAAAACCTGGGAAATTTTAGCAAATAATTGTCAAAACTCATGTGCAAAGCGAAAAATAGTAGAAATAAAATAGTTATACTTTTGACAATTACCTATTTGCTAAAATTTCTTAGATTTTGAATGAACGGAACAACTTTAAAAAAAAATCACTCATGTCACATATACGTGTCGAATGCTACTACAGCACCTGCTGCGTTTATTGTAGTTCATCGCATTATTAATTTACTTAGGCATAATAAAATAAAATACTAACCAAGTTCTGCCTTTTCTTTATCTTCCATGGATTCACCGCCAAATATATCGACCACTTCAAGCCACAACTGCCGCTTAACATCTTTATTGGAGTAATCATTTGATGCTAAATCCCATAAACCTCTTCTATTTTCAACTTCAATTATGAACCTTTCCGTGTCGAAATTGGCCATTGTAAAATAATCACTCTGTAGCTAGCTACACGTCTGGTCGCCGCGGCCGATGCGGTAGCACTGATGAATTTTAATACAGAAGTGATGTTCTCGACGGCCACGATTGGTCGCTGGTCGCGTGGCATCAAATTGGACGCCGCGGCCAACGGTGGCCGCTGGTCGCTGGCCGCTAAGTGCGTAGGGGCTATAGCGATTGCCATATAAAGTCCAGAATTCACTGGCCGCCGCGGCTAGGTCGCGGCGACCATGGTCGCCAGTGCGTAGGAGGCCTTAGAGACTGCTGACGGCTGGCTACCTCGAGCTAAGCTAGTTTTCAGTAAATCCTCTAGATGGCGTTATTACCTTAATCGATATTGATGTGTCATTCTAGTGATATTGCAAAATTCATTTTGTTATTGGTTAGGATTAATTTTTTCACTTTATTGTTGAAAAAATCACTGTTGAATTACGTACTGACGATCGTAGGTTGTGGAGATCAACTTTTTTGCGCATAGAAGTCACTGGCAGAACAGTAATACCGATTTTTCACTTCCCTGTTTTGCTTGTATTTAGATGATTAATCGCTGTTTTGGTGCTGTGTCCACAATATAAGTTTCAATTCCTTTATTAAGATTTCACTGCACTTAGTTTTTATGCCGAATTACACCTGTTTATAAATTTAATTCACTATTTAGCGCGGAACCGATACACTGCGTGACTAAGTGGCGCCCTACCCACTAACAATGATGTCTTTCGCATAGAGGAATAAATCCTTCTGCTGTTATTGCGAACTCATTGGTCCGACAGTACGGTGCTACCCCTGGGAACCCCATCATATCTATGTCACTAAACATGGGTTCGTTCTTGGGTTTTGTCGCGACGGTTGAGAGCCTTGTAGGCTTAGGTCCGGTACTATTCGGATCTCTCGGTGGCAGTGGTGGCGCTGCAGCATTTTCCAAACCCTTAAATCTCTTTGAGAAAACGCGAGCTTTCTGCTTCCGTGGTCCGCTCGTACTGCGAGCCTCTCCGTCTTTAACTTCCATTTGTGTGTCTAATTCACTTTTGTTTGTTTGCCATCGTGGCGAGAAATTATAAAATTTCTTTTTTTCTTTAATTTAAATATTATAAAATTATAATTCTTTATAAAATTCATTAAATTTGCGCAGGCTTTCTGTTTTAATTTGCTGCCCCCATAATGTTATATCAAAAGTTTGAGCTTTGTGTCTTGGGTCTAGAATTAAAGTGGTGGTACAGTTAATCCAGTTGCTCTTCTTATAATGTTTAAGCATTTTATCTCGGGCTGCTTGGAAACCTAAAATTAGCCTTTCATCCACTTCAGTTCGATTAGGTTTCTCATCTAATTGTTTTACCATGGATTCAATTTTATCAAGCAATAGATTGCATGATACAATGACTAGCGGAAATGTAACATAATTTTCTCCACCAAGTTTCGTTGATAAAAGTTTAAAGTTTATTAAAAACTTTTTCTGTTTCTGTGATTTGAAAATCATACAATTCGGTAACTGAAACGCATAATATGTTAATGACAGTTCTCACTTTTAAACCAAATCCAATCATATCATGTGTGGAATTCCATCTTGTTGGACAGTCGAGTATAGGATTCAGATTTGATGGCACGCCAACTGCTTCACAAGCAGACTGGGACTTCCTCTTTAATATCTCGCTTCTTTTTATTTTACTGGAAGTACTGCGTAATTTTGTAATACCTGTACGTGAGTAAATTTGGCGCATATTCTTCATCTTCCTCAGTTTCGTCTTCATAGTCTTCTTACGGCTGTTCTTGTTCTTTATTGTCAGTTTCACTGTGTAATGCTAACGTCTAGACGCTGCCACTGGAAACTTCCTCTTCTCTTCATCTGCCAATCGCTGTAAAGTCTTTACAGCTAGGTACGGAGCACAAGCTGTTCCATAAGTTAGCGTAAGTAACTTATAATGTTCCACAGGCATGTCTGGATGTGGCCTCCATAAAATCCCCTGAAAATTAGTTTGCGCAGAATTAATTAATACTTGTCTATACATCTTAACTAAATCAGCAACAATACTAATTCGATGAGTTCGCCACCTCATTAAAATATGTCTTAAATCTTGCTGGATTTTCGGTCCAACCATAAGATCGTCATTTAGCGAAACATCATTCATACCCTTACTAGATGCATCGAAAACCACGCGCATTTTAGTGGTTTCCTTATCTTCTCTCACCACTGCATGGTCAGGAAGATACAATGCAGTACTGTTATCCACATCATCTTCTGCAACTCGAGACATGTGGCCAAGTGTCAAATATTCTTCAATCACTTTTGTATATTCTTCACGTAACCAAAAATTATTAGATAATCTTCTTTCTAACGACACCCAATCTTTTCATTGCAATATCCTTAGATTGTCCATACTGACATTCTGGATCCTTATTTTTAAATGGTAATGTAACAATGAACCTTCCATTCTCATTTCTAGTAGTCGTAGCCTCATAAAGTGTTTCGTCTTCATAGTCTTCATACTGCTATTCTTGTTCTTTATTGTCAGTTTCACTGTGTAATGCTAAGGTCTTTAGTAAATCTTGTACACCAAGGTTCAAAATGTGAGCAAAGCACCGGAAATGTTGATTGTCTGAATCAAAATGCAGCAGTTGTTAGCCAAGTTCATACATAAATTTGGTATTTGCAGTTGCGTTGTCAACCGTGATACCCTGTATTTTATCAATTATGTCATATTCCAATAAACATTCCTGGAAAATCGTTGCAATATCTAACTCAGTATGTCGACCGCGCGATGGTATAAAATCATGGACTACATATCGATACTTCCATTCATTGTCTATATAATTAATAGTGATCCCGTAGAAACTCCTACCAGCAATGGACGTCCATCCATCAATGGTAAATGACATTTTACATGAATATTGTTGTAGTCGATTTTTAACATTAGATTGTAGTTCTTCAAATCGCTCTTTGACTTTCCTTCTTAGTGTCGACCTTTTAGGAAATATCGTATTCGGCCAAATCGATCGAAAATATTCCTGGGTATCTTCATCATCGAAAAATGAGAAAGGAAGATATTTTTTTACAATCCAATCTACTGTAGCTGTTATGAAGTTGTCACTGCGGTTTAGAAACTAATATTTTTATTTTATACGAGTATAGTTTCATAACACGATGTACATAACTAAATTACTCAAAATTTTCTCGCTAAGTGAATGTAATTCTTTGAGAATTAAAGTATCTTTGAACCGAACGTGTAAAGATTTGATAACTTATCCATTTTTTAACTTCTTTGTAGGATTTCACAAACAAAACACATTGAAATGGTAAACGTATGTCGACAGCGCAAGAGAGCCGAAACTGAATATTTTTAAATGGTGTTTACATGAATAAGTATAGTTTTAGTAGACTGGCAATCATATGAGTGAATAGGTTGTTTCTTTCTCATTCATTTGACATACGACACAAACCATTCTGATATTAGTTGTTTAAATTATCAGGTCTAAACAAGAACAATATAGTTTTGTCGTACCGGTCCGGTACCGACAGCCGGCGTTGACAAATACATTTTTTGTCGCACCGGTACGACAGCCGGAACTAAAAGGTTAAGTCTTCGAACGACTTGTTTTTTAATAACAAATAAAAGGCACAATTTACTGAAAAAATACTATTTATTTTATTATATTTTCAAAACTCCTTCCTTCAACTTATACAAAACCGACAACGTTTTAAAAAGTTATGCTTTAATTGCCTGAAGCTATTTCAATATTCTTGTTTTATTTTTCTTTGCGCTTCTGATATTTTTTGTCTTAATTCTATTTCATTGTTGGTTTCTTTCGCGTAAACCAGCTCTTTGAAAAATCCCCAAACAAAAAAGTCGATGGGGTAAAGATCTGGCAAACGCGCAGGCCATTCGATCGGCCATGCACGCCCAATCCATCTATCTGGAAAAGTGGTATTCAAATGCTCTCTTACTTGTATTGTATAGTGACTGGGCGCGCCATCTTGTTGAAAAATCATTACTCGTCGAATATGAAGGTTCTAACAATTCACAAAGATTGTTTTGCAAAAAATTTAAATATTCCTGGCCATTCAACCTAGCGGGTAATTCAAAGGGTCCAATTAACTCTCCGTTTACCCCAGACCAAAGTTTGACACTAAAGCGCGTTTGGAGTTTGACTTGCCAAATGTGGGTTTTCGATGGTCCAGCTATGATAATTATGAAGGTTGAACACTCCAGCCCTTTCGAATCGGGTCTCGTCGGTCCATAGTATTTTATTAAAAAAGTCAGGGTATTCTTCAGATCTTTGGATAAAAATAAAAAATATCGCTTATTACATAATTTGTTTTTATTCATCATCATATAAAAACATAAAACAAACCTATATTATTATTATAACTATCGCTTTTGGTGACATTAATTATAAATCTGTTTGAAACATTGTCGATCATGTGGTCGAGACCATACATTTTTTCTTCTTCTTTAATTATATGAGAAATGCAGCTACTTCATTTTTCAGGTGTGATATGTTGAAGTCCTTCTTCAGAAAGTTTTTTTACTTCTGACATTTTGAAGGTTTTGTTATTTCTTACATCATATCCTTTAGCCTGCGCCCGTACCAACTCTATGGGATTGAGCTGGTATGGGGGCAGACGTAAAACAATTATCCCATCCTGCGCTACCATCTCGTCCACAACATAATTATCGCAATGTTCTTGTTTGTGGTACCGTACAATGTCTATAAGAGTAGCTTTAACCATTGTTGCTTCGAAAGAAATATTTTTGCTTGTTAGCCACTCTTGTATTCTAGGTTTAGTCCAAGGCATTTTAGGCAGCGATTCTAGTTTTCTGGAGTGGTAGGGAATTACGGAATTTGGTTTTAGTTTTGGCAAGACCCCCCTAAACCACTTCTCAAAGGAATCGGCATTCATCTCTTGATGATATTCAAGATAGTAAAAATATCAATTAATTATTAAAAGTACAATTTAATGTGTGATGAATCCTCAATATTCGACTATTTATATTCTTCAAATACTTCTCCTTATTGTCATAGATTGGTTTGTTGGCATCAGCCATTTAACGTCGACATTTAGAGCGGGCGTACACGGACTGCTCGAGCAGTTAACGGCTGACCGACGTACACAAACCGCTCGAGCGGTCGGCGTTGACTGCTTGAGCAGTCGGTTGTTGACTGCTCGAGCTGTCTCTAGCAACCGCTCGAGCAGTTGAATTTCTACCGCAGTCTAGTCATGGATTCTGACGAGGAAGCACTGCTTTTGCTGCTTCTGCTCAAGCGGAGACGACGGCGGCGACGTCAAAAGAGAAAATTTTGGGTTCATCCAATTTTGGAATTAAGAGACAAACATGGACAATTCCATCATTTGTTTATGGAACTTAGAAGTGATGAAGAAAAATTTTTCAACTATTTTAGGATGTCAGTGTCTTCGTTTGATGAAATTAATATTATACTAAGGTCTAAAATTAAACGTGAAGACACAATCATGAGGAGAAGTATCCAAGCAGAAGAAAGACTAGCAGTAACATTGAGGTTCGAAAAATAAATAACAATTATTTAAATTTTTATTCATAAAAAATATTGGAAAATAATTCATCAGACATTACTGAAGATGATGAAAGGTCTTCAAATTGAGAGTTTTGGTCATCAGCCGCTGATGTAAAGGGGCCAGTCGCTGATACAGAGGTAGAGGGGCCAGTATTATAACCATATTGTCCACGGTAATCATAAGGTGAATTCTGTGATGAATATCCCCTGCTCGCAGGATATATGTGATTTGTCATCCCTTTAAAGTATTTAATTACGTTAAGTATTTCTGTCTTAGCATCTAATTTATACTGCTCATTAATTTTTTTAAACTCGCCAACTAATGACAGAAAAAACAATTTATCTTCATCTTCAACAATGCGCGAATTCTGTGATTTTTCATCGAAGCGTTTAGCTAATTTTTCAATTAAGACGTTCTCATCTGTGATTGTAGTATTTAATTTTTATTGTATTCTTTGTAACACTCTGTAAACTGAGGTTACACCAATAACCATAATGTCAGTTGTTTTCGAACACATTCTGTTTTTTCGGGAGCCTCAATAGGTAATAGTGAAGCAGCTTTCTCCTCAAATACGTGTTTGAAGACGTTTTGTATCATAAGTTTTTCGATAACGCTTAAGGAAATAGTTTGTGAGATTTTTCCAGTACTCTGTACTAAGGAATGAGCTTGTGCAAGATTTGCGAGCATAGAGACGTAACCCTCTTCTGTAGTAATCTCTTCCTCCTCCATGTCTGTCAATTCCTCGTCCGACTCTATATAGTCGTTATTCAAATTTTCATGAAGTCTAGTTTGAATGAATTAGGGAATTTCAAATTCCCAACACCAATTAAAATTGTATAAGCAGAACTAAGCCGTTTACCACCGAACTGTCTGCAAAACGAAAAGACACAAGATCCTAGAAGACTAGCTTTTGCCTACCGAATATCTATTGTTTATCATCGGTTTCTTCTGGTTTTTGGTGATGTCGCAACATTTTACTTTCATTATTATTTGACCCGCCTGACGTTGTCCAGTCTTGACTATGAATATTGATTTCGAATTGGTATAATAATATACCTAAAAAATGAATGACTAAAAAAATATTTCTGAACAAAAGTGTTTATTATTCTATTGCTTTATGATATACAACATTCTTTGTTTGTTTTTCTGGCGCATATATAAATAGTTTTGTTGTTATTGCGACGCGGGGGAACAGGCGACATAACTGGCCATGTAGAAAACATGGATTTTTAAAATTAATGCCGCAAACAATAAGCGACTGCTCTTGATATTTATTTATCGACATTGCAAATGCTTGCCGCACTGGAAATTGTAACTGCTTAAAGTCGAATGGCATGTCGTTTTGACAAAAAGAATCCGTGTAATCAAAATGTCTTTGCCTTTATACTTCCCTTTCAAAGTTGTGGCTTCGATGACGTTGCTCATTAATTTCTTCACCGTAAGGCGGGTGCCATTACAACGTGGCTGGTTTATACTCTGCAACATAACGATTACCGATCCGATCTTTAGTTGCAGATTATAAGGTGGTAATCCGGGCAATTCCAGCTAATTGAGGACTCCGTTTTGGATAGTTGACAAAATCATTTTGGTTAGTAACGGAATAAATCTTATTTTAAATCTGGAAATTCATTTCGTTGACATCAAGTGCGAAAATCTCGATGAGTTGTGTCTTTGTTTCAGTAAAGTGACAAAAATTGGTAGGGAATGTGATGTATCCAGACGATGAGTCGACAGGTATTTTGCCATTACCAATATCAAGCAATTGTTTGGAAAAAGCTTCTCTAGATAGCTCGTTCTGCAATTCGTCTCGCAAGTTTATATTTAATTTTAGCGTTTCCATAAAATGAATGACTAAACATGCGTTCAGTTCGTCGGCTGGCATTGATTGTGGTATATTTGTAGTGTTTGGCAAAAATCAACTGATAATCAAAAAATCATTGCAACACCAAACCGGTTTTGGTTCTTTCGGAAATCTTGCAACGTGCGCTCTAATGCTTCCTAATTATTTTAAATGTATTTTATCAATATAATAACTCTGAACATCCTCTTTGACGATATTTTCAGCACGCATTCTGTCAATGTTATGTCAAACGCCATAAGGTTACATCAAATAGTTTGAATTGTAAAAGCGCTATGCACTGAAAATAAAAATAGGTTCTGCCAGTCTTGAGTACAATTGCTTATGTAACATTTCTGGATTAATTGTGACAAATGCGTAGCAACGGTTATTCGAGCCCCTCGAGGGATTCTTTTAACTATGGGTATACTATTTTTCATACGACTAATATATTATGTGTGGAAAGGAGTTGGATCGTTGGCTACATAAGTAGGCGCACTTGGAATAATAGGATGGATGTCTAAAGGTGAACTGTTTTGGCTAATACATTTCCTTTTTTTTCTGGTGTGTATGTTGAGGCCTTTCAAAAGATTTGAATGACTTGTTGCACTGTGTACATGTATGGGTCGCGTTCGACGTGCCATCACAAGATTGGGTCACGGACTGCATTAACAAATTGAATAACTTAAAACAAATCTAAAAACAATAAACAAACTTAAAATAAACACTGAAAAAATATAAAAGTTACAAGTCAAATTATGACGGCAGTTTGTTTTGGTCACAAGACGCATGCGTTGTTACGTAAAAGCCAAACAGAAGGGTCTTGCAAATGACTAGTGGAATTATTCTCTTATTTTAGCGAACATTGTCATATCTACATCAGTCTCCGTTTTTCTTTTCATTAGTTCTCTCCGTTTGTTATCACGAGCCCTTTCGCGACGGAGGTGTTCGGCATGAATTGCAGGATTTTCTTATTTTTGTGTAGAACCATTCACAACATTTATTTTTTAAAGATTCCGTAAACATCAATTTTGAATGAGTCGCTCGAAGATTTCGGTCGGTCTGGTGGCCAATCCACCGGTCCGAGACGAGAGATAAATTCTGCTTCTCTGAAGCCGCCTGCATTCACCCGTTTTACGCGTTTTTGCGCACATAGCGCAAGTGGGGACGGTGGCTGGGCAGCGGTTTTTGGTGTCTTAGTAGTGTGTTCTTACACTGTAGGAAAGGAGAGAAATTCTCACAGTGGACTCTCTGATATGATATAGACACTTACATGTGTAGTATGAAGAAAAAAAAGTTTTGAAGTGGTTTTTTTAGGAGCACAGTGACGAAAAGGTGCTAAATGGTGACTGTAAGAGTATGGAGTTTGATAGCATTCGGAATGAATCTTCTGCCTCCGGAGTCATGTGAAATTTAAATAAATATAGTAAAAAAAAGGGCCATAGCATATTGACCAGCAACGATCTATTGTTCTTAATATAAAGACCGAAAACTATAAGAATCTTTTGTTTCTTAATAGGACAATATTAAAATAAAGTCATATCAATTCTAATTAGCTAAATTATTATTTAAAGTTTTACTTTAGGTGCCGTTAAAATCCTTCTTGCTGTCGAATTTTGGCATCGCTTTCCTCGAATCTATCTGGGCTTTTATGAATCCCTCTCTCGATGTTTTATCGCATACAGTGGCTGAAACTTCGGTCACCGGTTTAACAGCTCTCTACTGCTTGAGTGTGACAAGTTAGGCGTAGTAAATCCAGTTCTCCTTCTCCTTTCTGCTCAATAAACAATCTAATTTTATCTTCGGTTACAGATTTTAATAGGGTTCAGTAAAACTTTCCTGCCAATTCAAAAGATCATATGCTGTTGCGTTAAAGTTAATCTTTAGTAACTGAAACAGAAGCAATGGTTTGCTGTTGCTGATCTAGATTTCAAAATAGAACGTACAGCTAATTTATGAATGTGCCGCTGGGGATCTGTTAACGTTGCAAGCAATAAATTTTCTGGGTGTGCGAAGTATCTCTTTCTTACTCTCGTCATTTCTTCTTTTTGCAAAATGTTATTGTTAGAAAATATGCTTGTTAAAAGTAAATCAAGTATGGACTCCCTTGTGTCCTTTATATAATCCTAGTCATTTATAATGCCGTAAGGATTAGAAGGTCCGATAGTTTGCTTGAGTAGCACGGTGCTGGTGGTCCCAGAAATGCATTTCTTATTTTTGCATTGTATGCCTCCTCACAAATGGTTTTTTCACGGTCTTTATTTAATTTTTTTTTAATAACTCTTTCCGGCGTGTGGAAGTGGTAGGTGGTGATAACCCTACCCCTCTCCCCCACTTGCAATCCTCATTAATGACGACGTATTTCTAAATTTTTACCTTAACAATGTTGTGGATAGAATTCCTTTTTAAAAAAAGACCAAAAGAAAAAGGTTGAACTGTAACATTATCATTAGGACTTTGCTGAGTTGTTTGTATATGAACAACATATGGTGCTGCATCACTTGCCTGATATGTCAATCGAGCTACAGATCAGATGTAACCCAAACAACACTTCTAACTCACTTGCGGTTGTGGGACGAAATCGTAGTCTTCCTGATTGCACTGCATATAAATTTGTCATTTCAGACATCATCTCAAAAAATCTTCTTGGAATGTATTTATCGTAATATTCAATCGGTGGTTTTTCCGACGGATCAACAAATATAGGAGGGGTCCAGTTCGTTGGCATGCCGCATTCAATTGGTTTGTGTCGCCATTTGATTCGGTCTTTCGGTGTAAGATAATCAAACCCGTCAGCTGCAGTTGCTTCATCCACTTCATACCTGGTATCAAGTGATAGTTGAGATGGGCCTTGACTCGTTACAAATACCTCCTCGTCTTCAGAATCTGGTGGCACGTACTCATGCTGAACCGAAGTGATGCGGTTTGCGCCTAACCTTACGGTCCTATTCGAAGCAACATTACTGACTGGCTGCTCTTCTTCATCCGAAGACAGTTCTAAATCAGACAAATTTCCAGTTTGAAGCAACTGGAGAGCATCCCGTGAGAACATTTTGTTTTCTTTTTCACTGAAACATAAAGCAGGTGTCTCAAAAGAAAAGAAAAATCAATAAAACTGCTAATAAAATGGTTAAAAGTTGAAAAAAATACATTTCTAAGACTACCTTCAAAGAATGATGCAATAATCTAAAACTATAATGTAAGACCTAATGTGCGCATTTGAGCACAAAAAGAAAAAACTCGATTTACAAATAAAAAACATTGAAATCTAGTAAACTATAATCACATTCGGGTACCTAACATATCTATGCAGTATGAAATATTTTTTGTTTGGTCTGAATTGCGCAAATTTTATAAATATCAATAAAATAATCACGACTTACTTACCCTTCGCCAACGGTCGCCAGTCACTGATTTCGGTTGCACTTTTTAGTCACTTCTACGCATCAAAGATGGCGCGACTTGTGTTTTCATTGTAATGTGTTGTCCTCAAATGATAACACTGGTTCAAAAACGAGAAAAAATTGTTTTTGCCTACATTATACGAATAAAACGTTATGTCCTCAATTGTGCACGCAGGTTCTGAAAGGGTTAAGGCAATTACTCACATTGCCAGTACTTAGTACAGACACTTTACTGTGTCCAGTTTGTGTTTCCACCACGCCAACTTTTTTCTATTTAGGATGATGTATAGAATAAATAAATAAAAATAAAAATAGTATTACAATTATTTAAAAAAATTTGTCCTGTTAGTGTAATAGATTACCCGAAACAAATGTCTTGCTTGCTCAGCTAAAGTTATCAGTTGTCAATTACTATAAATCTATTCTGAAAATCGTTCCATTTTATTTTATAGTAAGAATTTCAGTTTTATGATTAATTAGAATAATACATAAGTGAAATATAACGACTTGATAAGAAAAGACAATTTATTATTAGTGATAATTATAAAAAATTAACAAACAATAGTTCTGTGTTATATAACTCTTACAGTTAAATATAATATTATGAATTATTTTATTACATAAAATAAAATATGTATTTTTCTTTTTTTTATTAAATCTTTTTTAGGTACTACTTTTTTTTTGGAGTTGCTGGAGATTCCATCATGAAGTTCTCATTTGTTGTTAGCTCTACGTAAGTACGGTCGGTAATGACCAGTTGCTTCGAAAAAAATATGTTCTATGGCGCCAATCAAAATATATGTATTATTTAATACCTCCAATTCAACGGGTATTTGTAATAACGAAAAGTCAGTATTTGAAACCTTTTTAACGGTATTATTATTGCACAAACTCGTGAATAGAACTTCAATATCAATCCATAGATGATTCCCAGGTTGAAAGTTAAGATCATTTGTAGTGTTACAAGTATGGCATCGCCGTACATGTGATTCTAGGTATTTGAGTACGGATTGCTGTAGTTCTTGTATTCCATTATTAATTAATGGTTCAAGATGTGTATCTATCACAGGTAGAATCAATGAGCTTAATTTTTTGCATTTCAAACAGGTTGAATTGACAGTTAACGAAGGCACTCCTGTAAACATTTGGGTAATTGTGTTGCTTAAGTTTAAATTGCAGTCTACTATACCATCTTTGATTTGCTTAAATCGAAGAATGATATTTGCTCTTTTTCGATAGACACTTGCATTTATACCTTTGCTCGAAATTAATTTTATAATTTCAAATACGTCTGAGTTGTTTTCATCTATGTAGTTATGATAGGTAAATCGATCGACGTAAGCAATAAGTACACAGTGTAGAGCTGAATCAATAGGACACTTATTACTCAGTTTCACTACTCCTTCTTTCATTTGTAACGGCTTCAAACAATTACCATTAATTAATAATCCTATTTTATTTTTGGATTTTGGTCTCTTGTGTTTATTTTCAATATCCGGGTCTTTCTTGGCATAATGACTAGTTTTTTTATTCTTTAAAAGACCACCCCATTCATCTTGTAGATTTAAATAACTGTATTTATTATCGTCTTGAGTTATAGAAGTTGAATTATATTCACTCTTATTATTATCAGAAATTGGAGTCAACAAGTTAATTAATTTATCACGAGTACTGCTGCTATTGTTAAGAGTGGATGAAAAATTCTTCAACATCGGTGGCGATTTTTTGTTTATGTCCAGCATATTTTCTTTATTCTGTTTCGGTTCATCTAAATTAGTTTCATTATCATCATTTTCATAATGTGTTGTACACAAATCAGCAACACTCATTTCTAAATCACTGTTACCAATGTTGAAATCTTCGATTTTTTCTATTTTTATTATGCTGCTTAAATCATTGAGAAGACTGTTTGTTATTTTTGGAAGTGATAAGTCAATTGGATTTATTGCGGAGATAAGTGTAGAACATTACTTCAATAATGTGTTTATCAGTAGGTTACTTATTCGTTCCGTGAAGTTTTGTGTGAAACACTCGCTTGGGGTTTCATTCAAATGCTGAATCCATTCGATCACATCCACATTTATATTACCTAAATTGTCTTCCTGTTGCGCTGCAATAAGATCCCAAAGCTGGATCACCGCGTACACTTCTATATCACCAAAGTTGCTAGCTTGGTATAATTGCGTGAGTATCAAGTTTACATCTCCATGTAGTTTTATTAGTGGTACATCATGTGTCCACAAGTTCAATAGTCTGTTGGTCGATATATACTGAATCCACTCTTGCTTGCTCTCATTTAGCATTATGTCGTATAAGTTCACTAGGTTATTGTTCATCTCAATCACACACACTGCAATTAAAAAATACATGGTGATTTATTTATTGCATTTTCAATGTGTGTGTGTGTGTGTCTGTGACTGTATTAAAACATATCTTCACTTAGGTCATGGAAGCGGTTAGGTAGTGTAAGAGTGAACCCATTTTCCAGGTGCACTATGGTTTGCATCCTGGATGCATGAAACTTTAAGGGGAGCCTTTTCACCTCAACTCTTTTGTATGGCTTGTTCAGCTCTAGGTCACCCAATTTGACCCATGTTTTTTTGCCGAGTGTTGAGCTTGGCCAAGGCGGTGGTGGCGGATGAAGACATGATTTTTGAAAGTTGCACTTACGGTTTTCTGAGGTAAAATGCTTGCAGTTTGGTGTTAGTAACTTCGTTAGGTAAGTATTTTCTATTACTTCTCAATGTCCCTACTAAATGTGTCTTTCTTTTACGCATTCGCAGTGCAAGAGGAACACAGTTTATCTATACTGTCGTCCAGCCTGTTTAATTTTTGTTCCTCTTTTATTACGTGTTCAACACAGTTCTTCCATTTTAGTCTCTTTGTGAGAGCGGCGCCGACTGTGCCTGCGGTTGCGGCATCGTATGTTGTGTATTTATAATATTAATATTAGGCGGCGTCGTCTGCGCACAGACGCGCTTGGGTGCCGTCCCGGCGGCGTCCTCATCAGAGTCCTGCGGCGGCGGGCGGCTTAAAGAATAATTATGCGCTCGTCTCGCTTCGGCGAGCGCATTATGTTCGTCACAGGATAATGGCGACGTTAATATACCCTGCTCTAAAAGGCGCCTGCGGGTCTGCGCGAGATACTCGCACATAGCTCGTGCGAGCCCGTCCGTAGCGTACCGGCCTATGAGAGTCTGCGCAACAAAAAAATAATGTCGTACTCTTGATAATCGTACATGAACATATTAAAGAAATAATCCACCGTCTGTGTACCTATCGTTCTGGTATTGACCGTACGCCTGGATACCTTTTTCTGCCTCGTCGTGGAAAAATTCCCAGATCGGTTCTCGACTCTCTTCTTCTAACGTGAAGTAGACTTTCTACACTCACTACTGTTGAGCTATCTTGTATTGGCCCCCTGCGCAAGCGCACCCCACGACGAAGGACCGCGACACCGCACTAACAACAGCGCACGAGCTCACGCGTCGCAAAAAGTTTGAGGCGCCACCTATAGATACTAGGTGTATCTACGTACAACCCGTGCGCGATAAGTTGGGACCTGAGCGCGGTGGCGTCACAGTGGCGTGTTTGTACCGTCCGCAAAAAAGCGAACACAACGAGCAGCCGCCGCGGCTTCGTCCTTGTTTTTTTTTAACCTAATTTATTATGTTACTCAGGGATGATGCTGCTTTTTATCTTTTTTTTTTACACTATTTGAATACAATAGAATACTATTTAATTATGTATCACAGAAAGTGAAGGAAGGTAACGTTTTGTAATGAATAAAAATACAATGTTTAAGTTTATACATTTATTTTACTCGTATCTATTTACAATATCTAATCTTCGTCACTACTAAGTGATGATGAGATTTATGCCTTCTAGAGATAGTTCTTCGTCCTCAGTCTCACTATAATCTTCACTTGATGAAGAGGTATCAGATGAATGTACAATGATTTGTGATTCATTTGTCTCTTGTAAGAGGTCATCATCCCAATACTTTTGTCGAAGTCTGTCCACATGGTTGACTTCTTTTTTCCAGTCGCTCTCACTTATGCTGGTAATTGCATCTCTTGTTAACTTTTCTATTTCCCTTTCTGACTGGTTGATATTTTTCTCGGCTACCCTTTGCTTGACCAAATTCCAAATATATTCAATTGGATTGAGGTTACACATGTATGGTGGTAGACAAACTACTTCGTGGCCATGCTCTTTAAAAAGTTCATCAATCAAATATTTTTTTGGGGGCTTATTTATATGTAATAAGTGATACATTTCCGATTTTCTCATTCTTTCATCAAATGTTATATTGTGGTCCAATAACCATTGACGTATAGGCTCTTTCGTCGCCACACTTGTGGGTGGTTTTTCTATTTGAGTTGAGTGGTACGGTGCATTATCTAGTACCACGATACTGTTAAGTGGCAAATCCGGAATTAACTTTTTAAGAACCCACTTTTTAAAGTTTGCGGTATTCATCTCATGATGGTAATCTCCCGAGTTGCTTTTGCATTTGTATATGAGCTCAGCCCCATTCGCGAATCCGTTCTCTCCACCGCGCGTGAACAATAATCCATCTTTGGCCGGGATTATGTTTTTTTTTTACAGATGCATCAGTGTTGTTTTGCCAGCATTTGCTCACTGTATAGTGGGAATGTATCCACGTGTCATCTACATAAATGACTGGTTTTTTCCTCGCACCCAAGTCATCATTTTCCTTTAGACGTCGTAGGTACCTTGCCCGCCAAGCTCGAATATCTGGTTTTTGGTAAGAAAATGTCTTTTATCTTTACATTTTTTGAATTTGTGGCCTAATTAGTCTACTAACACTTTTCTTAAATATGTTTTTTGCCCTTGAAAATTGAGGTCTCTTTTAGCCAAAGATTAAACTGGAAATTGAATACTACCGAACTTTATGACTGTATTTGGTGTGGTGATCCGAATGTTTATGTATTGGAAATAAAGCAGATAATAGTGCCCACTTAAAACAGACGTCATCAGTGTTTTTAACATTAATAACAAACAGCTTTTTTATTATATCATGCGGTAACTCAATAAAAGATTTCCTCTTAAAGGATTAAATTGATTTCAATTCATATCCAAATGTATTTTTTTTTTGAAACTTTACCCACTTTCCTTTCTCTCGAATTAATTTCTATAGTTTATTAGAGAATTCGTGAGAGTTAAATAAAATATATTTAAACCATCACCAATACAACAAATAACATTCATTGATTGGGAAGCAAAAGGGTTGTTTATGTCTCCTGAACAAATTCACCATATAAAATAAAATTTATTTTTAAAATTGTGTGACCTATAGATTTATTTATGTAAGTATTGTATGTAATTTTGAAGCAAGAAATAAATCTTGTGTCTCAAACTGTAAATCATTTTGATTACCGAACGCAGTCTCAATTATCTTAACATTGGGTTTTATTGAATGTTGTATTTTATCATCATTATTTTTGTGTGCATTGCTCCTTAGATGACTAGCGAAATATTTTTTGAAAACATTTCAAATACATCAGTTTCGTGTTAAAATTATTAACTTCATTCGATGTTGATGGCTCTTGTGAAGACCGTAAAAGATCAATGTTAGATCCAGATTTTATTCTTTTGATGTCAACAGAGTTAATATCAACATCTGCTTTCCTCTTGGTTCCGCGACCCTGGAATCGATCATGGAAAAATCTAATAAAATTATTAGTTAGGGATGGTCGATTTATTTTATTTAACTGATAGAAATGCGAATAGAGAAAAAATATATTATTATTAAATATACTCAATCACACGTTCCCATTGAATTGAGTTGTTTAAATCATTACTTTCTATTTCATCACAAACATTAAAAAGTTCAATTGTATCAATGGATAAGCTTTCAAATTTATGATGATCCATTTCATCAAAAAAATATATATTTATTCGTTTCACAATTTTAGTTATTGTGAAAAGGTCTTCAACAAAAAGCACAATGATTGACTTTGTACAATGCAACATAGTATTTATACTAGTGGATAACTGAAACATTACCTAATTATATAAACATATGGTATTAGAATCCGATAGTTAGTTGATTAATTACTAATTAAGTCATCGCATTAAGAAACTAAAGGAACATAATTTTTAAAACTATAATGTTTTTACTACCTTCCTTGGATATCTCCTTTGTTATGTTATATAAAATATCCTTTATCTGAATATCAATGTTGGAATCGTTTTCGATGTCATATTTAGCACGAATTTTTAATAAATATTTAGCATTTTTCCAATGTTGTGAGACCGGGATTACTTTCTATTTTTATTCGATTTCGAACTATTAAATTTTCACTAGTATATCAGCGTCCATTCCATCATCTTTGTCTGTTTATATATATGAAATGTTTCCTTCATTCCATGTACGGCCAACATTGGAAGAAAGTTTAGTTTTTTTTTTCATTTTCTGGTCAGGTGCTTAAAGAAAATAGTCATCTAAACGACGGGTCCTCTTATTTTTATTGTTTGGTTTGAAATCTCTTCTTCATCAGATAAAACATAATAATTATAAGGCCTGAAACATTTTTCCACATCTTTGAGGTTGTATACTGTAACTGTCTACTGTTTTATCTATACTGTCGTCCAGCCTGTTTAATTTTTGTTCCTCTTTTATTACGTGTTCAACACAGTTCTTCCATTTTAGTCTCTTTGTGAGAGCGGCGCCGACTGTGCCTGCGGTTGCGGCATCGTATGTTGTGTATTTTGTGTATTTATAATATTAATATTAGGCGGCGTCGTCTGCGCACAGACGCGCTTGGGTGCCGTCCCGGCGGCGTCCTCATCAGAGTCCTGCGGCGGCGGGCGGCTTAAAGAATAATTATGCGCTCGTCTCGCTTCGGCGAGCGCATTATGTTCGTCACAGGACGACGTTAATATACCCTGCTCTAAAAGGCGCCTGCGGGTCTGCGCGAGATACTCGCACATAGCTCGTGCGAGCCCGTCCGTAGCGTACCGGCCTATGAGAGTCTGCGCAACAAAAAAATAATATCGTACTCTTGATAATCGTACATGAACATATTAAAGAAATAATCCACCGTCTCGTTCTGGTATTGACCGTACGCCTCGATGGTCCGGACGTCGAAGGGGGTTCGGGCGTATTTGGTAAATTCCTTTTACGTGCAGATGGACGCACGTTTTTTTGCTTCTCTGGCGTTGAAGCAGGCTGACTTGAATCAGATGCTGGTTAGTATTTTCTATTACTTCTCAATGTTCTTACTAAATGTGTCTTTCTTTTACGCATTCGCAGTGCAAGTGGAACACGTGTGTAATAGTTATCTGTGTACATGGTCCTGCCCTCATTGAAAAGACCCTCAGCCAAAGATAGTACTACCTTTTCTGAGACTTTATGTTCCCTCGATTTACCGCAATATACAATTAGGTTCCATGTGTAGCCTTTCTCAGTATGAGTTTGAACACTTTAATTCCATATTTGGCCCTTTTATTTGGAATGTATTGGCGGAAGATCAGTCTACCGCGCCAAGCGACTAATGACTCATCGACACAAACTTTTTCTCCTGGTGTGTAGATATTTTGATAGTTTTTTATAAACATAGTTGCTTTCGCCCCGGGTGACCTTATTGCTTTCAGGTCAATGAAAGGTATGATGTAAAAATAGTATTTTTGATATTATTTAATTATTGTATTTGAGACTGAAATTCAATTATATCATCATCGTGAAACAAATCAACTGTAGGCGCAATACCTTTAAAAAGTTCATAATGCTACCGTCTTCTTTTTCTGTAGCGTCTAAGAACTACATAAACTTTTTGTCAACTTTCTTCCATTGACCTCTGATGGTTTTCCTATCTTCTCTTCGTAATCTCTCGAGTAGTTAAAGCCACTATATTTTCGTTAGACTGTCATTACTTGTTGTATACGCATTCAAATTAGATATGGTCTGACGATGGTCGGAAAGGAAACCTTTTTAAGAAATTTCATTTGTTCATAATACATATTTTTTTATGTTGTTAGTTCCTGATTCCGGTGGTTTCAATCTCTGGTTTCAAACGTTTGCCTTTAAATATGATCATACCGCTGGTACTGCACTTTCAAATGCATTTACACATCCTGCGATGGTGACACTTTCAGCGTGTTCCAAATACTGTTAAAGTACACTCTTCTAGCTTCTTTACAATTCTAAATTATATCCTTTCCACAATTTTTCCCAAACGTGTGGTGATATCGTTGTATACTCTTGTAATTGTTTCGTGAATTGTATCGTATTCGTTCGTTCGTTAATCGCTTCCATGAAGTTAAAACTCGAATTTGGCGTCAGGCCAGTCAGTCTACAAAAGTTAATTTGGCATTCTACTAATAATGACATAATCATTGTTTTCCCGGTCGATGGTATTCCAAGAAAAAATAAGTTATTTTTCTTACCAGTTTTTCCCATTAAATGATTTATCGTTAATTTGGTAAATTAAAGTCTTGTGTGATGTATCTTGATATTCGTCTGTCATCAGTTCCGCGTGTGTTGTCTCGAACTTGGATTTCGCTCTTTTGAATCTTTGTTTTGTCGATTCTTGCAATGTGGGTGTAGTTCTGACCACCCTACAACCCGAGAAAATGAGAAATTTTTCGCATTCATGTCATCATGATAATCGCTCGATTTTGATTACGATTTAAACAATAGGAATCAATTATTTATTTGAGTGATAGTGCGTTCAGAAATACCGGAGGCAAAAAACAAAGCAATGGTCACCCCAAAACTTACCTGTCAAGAAAGCAACCCGAGCCCGTACTTTAGAAAATGGAACAATTGGCCCCTTATTGTACCGTTCTGTTTCACAAGAACGTTTCACGCATCGTATGTTGTGTATTTTGTGTATTTATAATATTAATATTAGGCGGCGTCGTCTGCGCAGACGCGCTTGGGTGCCGTCCCGGCGGCGTCCTCATCAGAGTCCTGCGGCGGCGGGCGGCTTAAAGAATAATTATGCGATCGTCTCGCTTCGGCGAGCGCATTATGTTCGTTACGTTAATGTACCCTGCTCTAAAAGGCGCCTGCGGGTCTGCGCGAGATACTCGCACATAGCTTGTGCGAGCCCGTCCGTAGCGTACCGGCCTATGAGAGTCTGCGCAACAAAAAAATAATGTCGTACTCTTGATAATCGTACATGAACATCAGTAGAACTCCAATTATCCGAATTAATGGGGACCAAATCGGGATTCGGATCATCAAATATTCGGATAGTCGGATTTTTAATTTATGATTTCCAGTGGAGTTGGCACAGTTAAGCACTGTAACACGTTCTTTACTGACCTTATGTCCAGGGGCACTAGATTCCCTTTTAGAAGCCAAAGTGGTTTTTGGTTATGCTTTCCAAACAAGGCCAGTTTCATCGGCATTATAAACAAACTCCGGATCATAGGATTCTGATGCAGTTTTAAATTTTTCAATAAAATTTTCAGCAGCTGCAGAGTCTGCTGAAAGCTTCTCACCAGCCAAATCTAACTCGCGTACACCATGCCTGAATTTAAAATTCCTTAGCCAGCCGTTACTAGCCTTAAAAGATGAATAACCAAGCTTTTCTGCTAAGATTTTGGCTTTTTCACAAAGGATTGGACCTGAAATCTGATTTCCCATAGAACGTTGCTGCAAAAACCATTTAAACACGGCATCTTCCAAATTTTTGTTGGTTGCTGTCTTCATTGTTTTCCTGGAGGAACTTCCATCTCCAAGCACCGAAACAAAGTTTAAAAGTGTTGACTTACTGTTTTTAATGTCAGAAATTGTTGCTTGTCCAACACCATAAATCTCAGACAACTTCTTACCCGTTACACCTTTATCGAGTTGCTCTATAATTTTCAGTTTGTCCGCTAACGATAGCACAACACGTTTTCTTTTCGAAGCCATGGTATAAAAACAATACAGTATTGTACACGCACAAACAAAAGTAAGCCGTAGCAAGGTCAATAGCACACTGGCTAATCAAAACAAACAATGACAGGTGCGCCGTGACTGCAATGCGCCGGAACTTGTCTTAACTTGCCGTTGTGCCTACACACGCGGGGGGAAGTCAGTGTAGGCACAACGGCAAGTTAAGACAAGTCAAGTCAAGACTTGACGCGCAAACACTGGCTTCGCGGGGGGAAGAATAATAGCGCACTTCGGATAATCGGCGATTCGGATAGTCGGAGTTCGAATAATTGGAGTTCTACTTAAAGAAATAATCCACCGTCTCGTTCTGGTATTGACCGTACGCCTCGATTGTCCGGACGTCGAAGGGCGTTCGGGCGTATTTGGTAAATTCCTTTTACGTGCAGATGGACGCACGTTTTTTTGCTTCTCTGGCGTAAGCAGCTTACGCTCTTATTACAAGCAGCATAAGGACTACAGTCGTAATGCAAATAAAAAGCCCGGCTCGTTGCTTACCGTACATTTACATAATAATTAGGTACCATAAAATACGTAAGGTGTAAATTTTCTATTTACATAGTCATAAACTGATCTATTTTAGTTTGGCGAGTCCTGTTGATGGACCAGAAAAAAGCTTTGTCCCTCAAGTTACGTAGCATCATCTTTTCCGATAAGGACAGGTCATTTTCTTCAGCCCACTCCAAGCAAGTGTTCAAAGATGATATGGCTTGTGAATGAGTAATTTTCTTGACATTTGAAGCAAAATAATCTTCAGCTAAAGACTCGTCATTCTCTTGCGTTATTTGGGTTATGATCTCATCATCAGTTATAGGTTCTGTGCAATTCTCCTCTTCACTCATGGACAAGAAAGTGGAAATGGTTTCTTCTGTATAACCACGATTACGTAAAAGACTGAGCGGGAGATCGTCTTCTACGTCGAAGTCATCATTTTCTTCTGATCTATCTTCTGTTGAATTTATTTTTTCAGGCCAAAGAGGCTTCCAAGATTTTTCGATAAGAGACGATGATACATGATCCCAACATTGCGCTAGCGAAAAAATGGCGTCTTTAATTGTGACGCTTTTTATAACATCATGCAAGGTTAAAGCCTCATCGGCTTCTTGCTGCACGAACATTTGAATCAGGAGTTTCTTTTTGTAATTTATCTTGACATTTTGGATTACGTTTTGATCCATAGGTTGGATCAAAGGCGTACAATTTGGAGGCATGTACAGTACAGAGAAGTTGCCGTCTTTTGTTGTCAAATCTTCAGCATTTGGATGTCCAGGGGCATTGTCTAAGAGTAGCAATGCTTTTTGTGGCAGTCCCATTTTTTTTAAATGGCGTTTGACTTCAGGAACAAAATGGCCTCTAAACCACTCGAGAAAAATATCTCTGGTTACCCAAGCACGCCTCTGCCCTTCATAATGCACTGGTAATTTTACAGATCCAAAAGATCTTGGCTTTTTTGCCTTCCCCACAACTAGCAATGGTAATTTGTGATTCCCTGTAGAGTTTGCGCAAGGCATAAAAGTTATTCGCTCTTTAGACACTTTCGACCCAGGAGCGCTAGTTTCAGCAGAAGAGGCTAAAGTTTTGTCCGGCAGAACCTTCCAAAACAATCCTGATTCGTCGGCATTGTAAATTTGTTCAGGGCAAAGGTTCTTTTCTTTTATCTCGTTTAGGAATTTTTCTTGGAATGGTTGAACAGCTTCCGTATTGCTAGAGACTTTCTCACCTGACACTTTCAGCTGACGTATGCCATGACATTTTTTAAAATTATCAAGCCATCCTCTACTTGCAGAAAAATCCGAACCTGTTAGTTTTTTATGGAAGAATCTCGCTTTTTCCATTACGACCTCACCAGACAATGGAATGTGGCGTCGTCTTTGTTCTAAAAACCATGTGAACAGTGCTTCTTCTAGCACTGGATTCTCTGGTAATTTTAGAGTTTTTCTGAACCCTGGTCCTTTCTCAGTTTTAGCTATAAAAGATCTCAATTTTTGCTCATTTTTCTTGAGGTCTGTAATTGTTGATTTTCCAACGCCATAGTTACAAGCAAGAGAAGTTGCCGACACTCTGTCCTTTAAACTGTCTAGTATGGTGCACTTTTCGGCTATAGTCAAAGTTTTATGTTTGCGTTTTGGTGTTGGAACCATCTTTATAACCTCAAAAAACACGCCGCGCACGAGTACAGAGCAGAAAAACGTGGAATGGACGCGCAACGTGGCAGTCGTAACTGCAGACTAATTAATAAACAACATAGCAGCGAGGCGAAGTCGAGGAAGTGGGGTGGGGTATGCAGTTCGGATTATAGCGACGTTCGGATTAGCCTGAGTACGGATTATCGAGGCTCTACTGTAATCATAAATTCATTTCACTTAAAGCGCCATAAAACTATATCGGGCCTCTCAATCAAGGCGCTGTTTCTTTTTTTCGTGACATACTTAAATTTTAAGTGTTTCACAATACGCCACATCAGCATCAGCAGCGTGATATGACGGGCTTGGCATCACTTGAGATGAAGGGGATGGTGTAGGTGCATTACGCACGGAATCTCGGGTAGACATATCGTACGTCTGTGATGAAGGGGACGGTGTAGGTGTAAAACGCACAGAATCCGGAGTAGATCTTACATACGAGTAAGTGCTGCCAGGAGCAGGGCGGTAATTTCGCTTCTGATAAATAAGTTCGTCTATATCGTGTATTATATCTTCCCTTTGTTGCTCATTAAATTTTTTAATTTTTTCGCCTCGTCCACTTCAGTTCGTGGTCGGTCGGCAAGATTTTTTAGGACATTTACAGCATGTCTTCATCTGAGCTCGTACTTCCGTGACTTCTAATGTTTTCGTCTTGGCATCTAAGTATGGGTGTCGGAGTATATGTCAATGTTGATTGTATGTTGTCCTCGTTATTTACGGATGTTAGTCCAGTCGCATAGAGCTGAAAATTGGCAGAGACGTTAAATATATCATTATAAATGAAATGTCAAAAATCCCCTTCGATCCTACTTCTGCAAAAAAATTTATTCAAGGTCAAAAGTATAAAATTAAGGATTTTTCCATTTTTCTCGAAAACAGTTAGTATTATCGTGAAAATAGATCAGACAAAAGTTGTAGATCATACAATTCTCTACAAAAATGGTTCAGTCACTTTTTCTCTTACGACTCACCATTCATGAGATATCGCGGTTTTAATCATTAGAAAATTCATATTCTTCATAATATGCACACATTTCCGCACCACCTATGAGGTAATGTACTTGGCGCATTTTTTTTAAACGTGGTTTCCCCAGTAGGTATACTCCACGATCTATTGTAATAAAGAAAGTTTGATCAGATCGTATCCTATTAATTGAAAGAATAGTAATATTGCTATTGATTAAAGTGGAATAGGTTGTTTTTTTCTACTTGTCATTATATAAGATAATTGTCTAATTCTACTTCAACAATAATTTCTTCGTCTTCATTCTCTTCTTCTTGCAGAATTTCTGTTTGCTGTTCTAAGAAAAGTGATGCATCAATTGTCTCTTCATTAATATCATTAATATCTTCATCTGTTGTATTTGTTTCAATATTGGAGCAAGTCTGACCCTGACAATTGATGCATACTGGCGAACAAAATAATCCTACTTTTTGACAGCCACAATACTTACTACAATCCGTCTTGCATTTACAAAAAATAGTATTAGTAGTTTTTCTGGAGCAGGCGGGAGTAAAGTTTGAATTGGCTCCAAATAATTATCTGTTAATTTCTAACCCCATTCTTCTCATGGTGTAATTTGATTGATTCACAGGAGGTTTTTGTTTCGATGTGGATGGTTCATAAATAGATCTTGTAGTTTCAATATTCTGTGGTGCTTCTGATAGTTCTGATTATTCGATTTCTGCCTTATTAACAAGAAGCATTAATACATCTCTTTTTACTTGAATTTGCAACTTTTTTGGTAAAGATTTTACCGTAGCAGACATTGATTTAAAAAATATATCTACAGGATGTTCATCTTCGTTATTATTCGAATCTATATATTCTTTTAATATCTCAGCTGTGGTTGTATTTTGTGATCGAGGAAG
Organism: Pieris napi; assembly: GCF_905475465.1. NCBI lineage: Eukaryota > Metazoa > Arthropoda > Insecta > Lepidoptera > Pieridae > Pieris > Pieris napi. Next base: position 7,415,034 of record NC_062251.1, read on the forward strand.
CGACTTGAATCTGAATGTGACATTTGTGATTGTGGCCGTGATTGAGGAGAATCCAAGAAAGAATCTTGTGTCTCCTCGGAAGAAGAATCTAAATTAGATACCTGCGCTCTATTTTGTAAAGATGTATTCAAGAATTGGCGTTCTCTTTCGTGTTTTATAGGCCTTTGTGGCTTTGCAGAATCACCACTTTTGCTTATTCTATTATTCATCGCTTTTCTATAGTTGTTTCTGATATTCGTCCACATCTTGAGACATTCTTGAGCTGAAAATAATATAATAAACATATAAATGAATGGTTTGTTAGTTAAACGTATGTGTCCGACACCCGCAACACAGGTGATATTATGTATAATGTTTCGTAATCCGTATTGTATGATTTAAAATATGATTATCAAAAGTGCCTAGGTATATTTATTCTAAAATTATAATATTTTTTTAAAATTGGTATTATTTAAATATTTTTAATAATATTAATAGGTACCTAAGCTATATTTAATTTTTTTTTTAATATAAGTCTTTATCTTGCAATCAGTCAGCTAGACTATGAGCAGATGTGTTGAGAGCTGTTAGACGTTCAGAGCAAAATCTCCATCGAGACTGCTCCTCTCTTTCAACCGTGTCTATCAAGACACCTTTTAAGCCTATTTATACGTCCGGTATGGTTAGTTGCGAGGCAAGCTTATTAGGATGCATTTCTACCCTTTTTCTGTATTTCATACTCCAGGTCTTGATCTCCTCTTTGACAGTCCTGATTTTGAGGTGCTCATGAATCTCCGATGTTTTTATAAACCACGGACAGTTGGATATTAATATTTAAAAATATAATGTTTCTTTTCAGGTTTTTAATAACAGGAGTCATTTTCAAAACTTTAGCATTCAATTACCGAATGGGATTTTGTACAGTTCGTTGTATAGTCCATGAAACCTGCCGTGTAATCTAGAATATTCTTGGCCGTGTCGTTCAGCCAAAACCAACAACAGCACAATGGAAGATAATTGCTAAAGACTGATGAAATATGGAATTTTCCAAATTTTATTGGTGCCATGGATGGCTAGCACTTCAAGATACGAGCTCCAAATAATAGTGGAAGTATGTATTTAATTATAAAATTTTTTTTAGTATCGTTCTGCTGGCTGTAGCAGATGCTAAATACAGATTTGTCACTGTCGATGTAGGTGCTAATGGTAGAAATAGCGACGGTGGTATATTAGATCATTCAAAATTGGGTTTAAAATTGTAAAACGACACATTAAATATTCCTCAAAATGTGAGCTTACGAGGAATAACTGAAGAATTACCCTATGTTTTTGTTGCTGATGAAGCATTTCCACTAACGAAAAATATAATGAGACCGTAGCCTGCGAATCAATTGGGAAATATAGAGAAAAGAGTTTTTAATTACAAACTAAGCCGAGCAAGGCGTATCGTGGAGAGTGCTTTTGGCATTCTTCAATCAAGGTTTGAAATATTTCAGAGGAGAATGCAAGTAGCAAGCTCAGCAGAAACATTTTTCGTGGGTCATCTGTTTTATCTTCTTTTGTTTTTAACCATTCTACAAAAGCTTTATCAGCTTCGTTGTTAACAGGTTTAATCCTTTATTTTGTTTTTGAAATGACGACCTCTCAATATGGGAATAATTTTCCGATTCCGTGTCTTCTGTAATATTCCTGTGAGGACCAACATATGCCTGTTTTGCAAAATACCCTGAGCAAATGAAGAAAACCCATTACCAATAGTAGAATAAACCACAAATTGGCATATATATGAAAATGAAAAATGTTTATTTGTATCTCAAATTTTACATTAAATACATGAGTTGAGACAGCCCCCGTAAGTAGTCAGAGACACTTGTGTTGGGGATGGCTCGATACTTCCCTTATTTATACAATATTGAGACAGTTGTTAGAAAAGAATACATAACAAAACCCAGCTAAAAAGCAAAACCGGTAAAAATTAAATAAATAAAATGAAATGTAATTCTCATAGTTTCACTGACCATTCTATGAACTTATTTTATGCATGCGTAGTTGTGTGTGTATGTGCGCATGTGTGTGTGAGTGAGTGTATACTTGTTGTTAAGTATATAATTATGTATGTGTGTGTCAAACTAGCGAACTCGTACTAAAATGTGCTCAGTTTCCTCATAAATTAAAGTTTTTAACCAATCTGTTATAACTTCCTTACATTAATACAAAACTCTAGGATGAAATTGAAGTTTAGCGTTAATTTTGTTGTAAATATATGTTGACTGAGTCATGTACTGACGGCTTGCAAAATTCGAACAGAGGTGTAATCGGAATGAATAAGCAATACTACAAACCAAAGCACGCCTTGTTCCTTATGTAGCAGATACGACGTCTGACGCCTAGTTGCCACTTGATAGTTTCAGGCGCTATGCACCAACAATCTTGTAGAGACAACTTTTTGAATAATGTGACAGTTGAACTTATGTGTAAAGCGGTCCGCACACTCATGTATCCCAATCCCAAAATCAGCGCCCGGTTTAGATATCCGACTTGGAGAAAAATAAATAAAGTTGGTTTTTGGTATATTTAGGTGACCCTAATTTAGCCTTTAGCCAGTCAACTATAACGGCAAGATCACGTTCAGCATTCTGGCGTACGGATTCCCAAGTTTCCCCATGGAAGACAATAGCTGTATCGTCCGCATAGGAGAATAATTTCCCTCCGCTGCTCAGCAGGTTACATAGTTCGTTAATGTACACTAGGAACAGCGTTGGGCCAAGCACACTCCCCTGCGGCACACCAAATACAACATTTTCTTCTTCACTGTAAAGGTTTCCTATTGTAACTTGTTGAGTCCGACCTCGAAGATAGCTGTCAAAAAGACACAGAGCTGTACCTCTTATACTGTGTGGCTTATATATCTCATGAACTCAAATCTTAGTTAATTATTGCAATATATGACCAGATTTGCAAATATCAATTTTATTAATAAACTAGCTGACCCGGCAAACGTTGTTTTGCCATATAAATAATTTCTATGTACTTTCTAGTGCCGACAGAAAATAACTAACCTATTTTAAGTGTGTAAGGATGTGGTATATGCACGAAATAGGTGTATAATGCTGTGAACGATAAGGTAATATAGAAATAACAAACGCCAAGCACTATATTTATTAATCATTCATCATAATTTATTTCTCTAATATATATATACGTATCATTATTCGATAAGAACGGCAACACTATCAAAAAATATCAGTCTCTTAATGCTACAGCGTGAACAATATTTTTTGTTAGCCCATCTTTAGCTAACACAAACAAACTTGATGGTTTACCCACTCGAGAGCATGCCACGTATAATTGTCCGTGTGAAAAACATGGCGTGCTTAAATCTAAGCCGCAAACCGACATCGTTTGGCCTTGGGATTTATTGATGGTCATGGCAAATGCCAATCGAATTGGAAACTGAACACGCTTTAATTGAATTGGCACATCCGTAGGTATTATAGGAATCCGTGGTATTAATATGTTTTCACCTCGGAACTTTCCATTTAAAATGCTAGCTTCGATGACGTTCTTCATTAATTTTCGAATGACCAATCGCGTACCGTTGCACAGCCGTGGCGGGTTCAAATTGCGAAGCATGATAATCGGAGATCCAACCTTTAATTGTAAATTATGCGGTGGCACACCTGGCAAATCCAGTGAGTTCAAAAACTCTGTCGGAAAATTTACAGTTTCGCTCGCATCGCAAACTGTGTCAATAGATTTATATGATTCCAAGTTCCCTGGCAATAACTGTTGTATCTTCAGATTCAAATTGTCAACGTCTACATTTTTTGCCGCTAAAATTGCTCTTTCTGCAAGCCACTCATGATTTAAGTACTGTGTGTGTACACCGGGAAATATTTTTTCAATGAGAGTGTCTTGCGAGTCAACGATTGTGCAAAAATCTGTCGGTAATTTTACGCATCCAGTCTCATCTATAGTTACTTTTCCATCACCGATATCTAGGAGTTGTTTTGAGAATGTTTCAGCGGATGGATCTTGAAGCATTTGAACGCGCATATTTACTTTCAGCTGTACTTTTTCAACATTACGCCACAGTGTAGATGATTTTAAGCAAGCATTAATCTCATCAGCGTATGTTGAACGTGGAATGACGGGAAGTGTTTGCCTGAAATCACCTGAAAGGACTAACAGAGTGCCGCCAAATAGTTTGTCGTTGTTTTTGATATCTTTTAACGTCCTGTTCAACGTCTCAAGTGAATGTTTGTGCGCCATAGTACATTCATCCCAGATGATAATTTTACATTGTTTCAGCACGGTGGCCATGGACGATTGTTTTTTTATGTTGCACACTCCGTCAGGGTTATTTTGAATATTTAATGGCAGCTTAAATACTGAATGAGCTGTTCTGCCTCCATCCAATAAAGTTGCAGCAATGCCTGACGATGCAACGGCCAATGCGATGCCATTATTTGATCGTATTTCAGCAAGAATTAGCGAAATAAGGAATGTTTTTCCAGTTCCACCTGGTGCATCCAAAAAGAAGAATCCACCTTGTCCTGCTGAAACTGCGAGCATAATGCGGTCGTAAATGATTTTTTGTTCCTCACTCATTAATGGGACATTGCGAGTAACAATCGCCGCCATTTCTACAGTGTTGTACTGCATTTCACGATTCATTTCCGTGTTCATGAAATCAGATACAGCTCGATCTGGCGAATTCATACCGAAATGACTGAGTGATAAATTAGCAATTATAATGCAGAGATCTTCAATAGCAATCAATGCTTCATTGTACATAGCGTCGCTGAACGTTATCGTTACATCGTTGCATCGTGTACGATGTTGATGCAATATATCATCAGTCATTGAATCTTTGTGATTATCCCACAATATCTGTGCTCGAGCTGGAAAACATGTAGTTAACACTATAGCGAATAGTAGACGAATTTGTATTGCTGTACAATTTAATGCTGCTTCAGCAAACATACATTCCCACTGGTTGTCGTCTTCCAGCAAGCCGAGTGCAAGGCACGCATCTTTATACGTTGAATACTGTTGCCCATTCACTTTCCGTATATCTTGAAATGACAATGGGCCAGTAACATTAACCAACAACAATCGAAGATAAAAGCATTCAGTTTGCTTTGGATTGACTGTAAATACTCGCCCCAGAGCGTTTGATTTAAATAAATTGGGACATGCATCAACTGGGGAGCCTTGCTTGCGGGGCATCCATTTTTTTGTTTGAGCCCATGTGAAATAGCATGGTACTTGTGAATAGAGTAACGTTCGTGCAAAGGCACCAAAATCATCCGCACGATTACACAATTCGAAAAATTCAGTGAGTGTAGTTTTAGGTGGATTTACAGCACGATCAATTGCTGTCTCGTTCGTGAAAAATACACGCTGGCCGTTTTCGAGATGGACGGCTAACTGAACAACTGCTGGATCCCGTTCATGAATCGGGAAACCAAAGATACGCCAAGCAGCTTCATTGGAGCTGATGTACCGACCAATTTGATAAAGTGTTATTTCATCGTTTTTATTCACTGGTTGAGCATTCACGTTAGTATTTTCCACTCTAAACACAGCCATATCACTGCCTTTATGGACATACTTGCAAATGTATTTAATGCTCTTCACAGAACTGCAGAACTCAACATTAATATGAGCATTGTATGTCTTGCTCAACAGAGGTGAATATGGTACCACCCAACGATTATCAATGTCAATGTCTGTGTTGTTGATGTTTTTAATAAATGATCGTCCGCCATTATCGGGACTTCTTCGACGATATATTGGATATCCGTCGACATTTGTGATCGTATCGTTCGTGAAATCTTTAGGGAAATTTTTAGTGCATTTTCCATCTGCCATGCAAGGCGATGTACGATTAAGAGTACCGCATGGACCATGAATCATGTTCGCTGTAACAATATCAAACAGCAGTTGGTCAGTAGACGGATCTGGAAGTTCTGCAGAAATAATACTATCGATTTCTTCAGGACGGATTTTATCGATTAACCAAACCAAAATGTGAGCATGAGGTAATCCTCGCTTTTGCCACTCAACTGAATACAGCCAGCAACGTGTGCGGCCGAATACATGTAATTTAGTAATGAAACTTATTAAAGACTTCAACTTTTGTTTGAACACACGTGCTGTAACGTCATGACGATGGATTGAATTTTGGCCAGGCAATAGCAAAGATTCAATCTCTGGCCATTTTGGATTACATGTAAACGTGATAAATAAACACGGTCGTCCATATTCGCGCACGAAAGTCAGAGCATCCTGTATATATTCTTGCATATGACGTGGACTGCCCACATACGATGATGGTAGAATGACAGAGTTACCAATTTCGGCAGCGTCAGCGTTGTTGTTAATAGCGTCCCGCAAGTGAATGTACTCTTCCGCACGCAGCTTAAGTTGATTATATCGTAAGTATCGTAGTCGTTCGCCTTCTATCTTGGCGTACATGTCGACCATGAATTGTTGACAAAGCTCGCGACATCGTAGAATGACGTTGTCCCGGCCGCGTCGAATCATCAATCGGTACGCATAATAATCTTTCGAGCTAACGTTCTTGTTTGTTTCGGCTCCTGTAATAATATATTTTTAAATATTAGATTAAATCAATTACGATAAATAATTTTTTTTTTTTTAAAATTAGTAATCAAGTTTAAAATGAATGAAGTACCTGATACGGGATCGCGTTGTTTGATATTTATGCAGTATCCGTCTTGTCCCTTCCAGAACATTAGCGGATATTGGAGAGCATCATATGAACGATGTGTATCAGCAATGAACTGAAGATTATTACTCCTTCTACGAACCACAATTTCTCGTGCACCTGTACAATCGCCAACCATGATTCCCGCAACGTCGTCAACAACAGGTGCATTAAATCTACGAATATGCTCTCCAGCTGGTATTTTATCAGGATTAATGACAATAGCGTGGTTATCGTTTTGTAATTTATGCATGTGTGATTTGAATATTTTCAACAATTCATTGTGCTCATTCAGTAAAGCGTCCAGTTCGCTCACGATGCGTTTGGCAAAAAATGAATCAAGGTTGTTATAGTCACAACGTGCATTCACACGATTGGCAAGTGCGCTTCCGGAATCCTCGCCGCCCATAAAGTAGATTTGTAAAAATTTATGTGCTTCGTTTGGCATTGGCAGTAATGAGCCTATTTTATGATAAACTTGGCCTCTAATTTTAGATGTAGAATTGTATTGTTGACCAAGTGAATTAGTATTTCGAACTATTTCTGTTGCTCCGAACGATGTCATTTGAAAGCATGAATTGAATGTTCGAATGGACTTCAAGAACACGTTAGAATCTGGATCCGTGCCGATAAGTAAACCGTTCAATGGTTCCGGTGGTGTTTCAATGTCGGGTAGTTGAACTTTTCCTGACGCGCAACACATCCCAGCTGGCTCGTTTTTAAATTTAAGAGCATGACAATTTGAACATTCTTTGTCCATAGCACCAATCACCACTTTTGTATGGGCATAATGTTCCACATCAGGCTCATACTGGAATGCTAGCCGCAGGAATGAATCATATGTAAATGCTCGGTGTACCTGTTGGCGTTGCTGGTTGTTTGTTCTGCGTCTATTGGCTGTGAATCGGCGTGATTGTCGTTGTTGTAATCTTATCACTTCATTGCGTTCAGCTCGTGTATCTTCAGATTGTTCTTGACGCAATTGCGCCATGCTCACACGCGCATCAGTATTTTCTTGCTGGATTTCTTCTTCAGTTCTTTCGGATCTTAAATTTCTCTTGCTTCTGGTTTCACTTGTATTACGGCTCAAATTAGCCCCTTTGCGTTTTCGTGGCATTGTTCGCTGTACAAAATACACATAATTAGAACTAACAAAATTACTTTAGAGTGAAAAACATCGTAATTATATTGTTATTAACAACAATTTGAGTATAAAAAAAAATATACTTACAACAACACAAAAGTCGTTGTTGGTAGGAGCCCCTGACACGCGTTGAGTATTTTTAGGTTATAATTAATAATAACAGATATTATTAATATTATCTTATATTATTAATTTACTATTAATTAATTAATTGTATGATTAATTTAAGAGAGTTATTATAATTAATAATGAGAGTTACACTGACATAAAAAAATAACAATTCTAAACGTCACTATACTAAGTTTGATACATAAACACACATTTACATTAATGATGGCCGACAACTGTGGAGGGAGAGAGAAACAGGAGACCGGCTTCGGTCTCATCCCTACTCCGCGTTGTTCACTGGGTAGTTACACCGATATAGTCTGGCCAATGAGTATCCAGAGTAAAAGCGCGGAAAATTTTAAAATAATTATTAAAAAATAGGGGTTGGTGATAGAAGGGCAAAAACTTAGGGTTGTATGTATTTTTGAATATCGTATCATAAAAAAATTTAAAAAAAATTTTTGTCAAAAAAATGAAAAAAAAAAAAAAAATTGAGGGGTGGACCACCCTTATTATTTAGGGGTGTGAAAAATAGATGTTAGCCGATTCTCAGACCTACCCAATATGCTTACCAAATTTCAGAGGAATCGGTCAAGCCGTTTCGGAGGAGTATGCAGACTAACATTGTGACACGAGAATTTTATATATGTCGTGGGCTTATCGTTAGATTGGCCAGATCGAGATATGCCCAGGCAGAACGTGATACTCCGGCACATCATGATCTGGCCATCCAACACAGGGCATATCGTTCAACACTTAACGTTTGGCGATTTGGCCAGAGATACTTTAGGCATATCGATTATGTAGGGTGTCCAAGGTTTTAGCAAATAAAAATATAGTTAAGAATTAAAATGTTTATTAAAATTGAAAATAATTATTGTTATGAAGCTCTAACTTAACATTATTTTTTAAAATTCCAAATGTGGCACATAGAATCACAGTTCTTTGGAGAGAAAATAACAAAACGCCTATTTGAGGCAAATAAAATATGTAAATAAACAGTAAGGTTTAATAAAATGTTAACACAGCCATCACGTAGAAAACGGCACGTACGAGCAACAGCTAGAATTAAATGAAAATGTTAAAAAATAATGAATAACATTAAAAATGAGTTATTTAAATAATAAAGTGTAACTAAATAATCAGACTCATTAATCAGTTGAAAACAAACTTATATTAATAGGAACGTCAAATAGTTTTTCAAAGAATAGTTACCTATTATTTGTTATTAAATATGACAAACATTAATAACATCGTCAAAAAATTCTAAAAATGGCACATTCAATCACAGCCCTTTGGTAATAAAATAAGATAACAAACCAAACGTTCGTAACATTTAAATACCTAAAAAATCTTTAGAAATAGGTAATACAACCCGACAACCGCCATGCAGAAAGAGAAATTAAATTAAAAAATGTTTATAAACATTAAATAGGTACCTACTTAAAAAATGTTCCTCAATCAGACTAACAACAGACTTAATCAGTTGAAAATAAACTTTGTATTGAATATTAAAGGAAAGTCAAATATTTTTTGAGATATCTATCATTTGTTGATGCATGATATACTTTGATGACATTTTGAAGTGCAGAGAACATTATTCTTATAACATGCACACCTTTTGGTGTGACATTGATTTCTGGCAGGCCTGCAGGAGCATTTCTGGAAACCTTGACCTCCAAACATGGACTGACATGTGACTGCATGACGCAATGTTATAAATGATTCAGAAATGTCTCCATTATAATCTTTGGCTGAAATTTGTAATTCTTGTCTCGGGAACCAGTTTTTTATTGTTCCAGAAGTAGTACCAATTTTAAATACACCATTCCTAATGTCAACAATTTTACCTGCGATGTTCTTGGTATCAAGTGGTCCACGATCAAATTTTGGAACATTTATCAAGACGCTATTACCAACTTCTAATAACGGAAGCTTTTTGACTGTTTGGTCAATCATTTTTTCTGCAGCCCGTTTGGTACCTTTAAGAGTTTGTGCTCTTTCTTTTGCAATGTCTTGTTCTCTTTTGCATATGAAACATAAAATCTGAGACCCGTAACCTTCTTCACCGTCAGTGAGACCACATATAACGTGAACTGGTTTAAAGCACGATCTACAACTATGAGCTCCAGTTGTTTCTTTGGTACAAACCAAACAAATCTGCGTATTGCAGTCGGCTTTCTTAGTCGTTAGTGACGTGTCGCTACTGGCTGAAACCCCTTGAATTGAAACGACAAAAACATCTTTGCTAGTAGAAGCTCTGTTAACAGTTTGCAAAGCTAAATCTTCTATACAGGACGTATCATTTCTGGGTGAACAATTAGTTGCTTCAAGTTTTTGTTCGGCGGTTTCAATATTTTCTATTTTCAGATCTTGATTGGCAAGCGCCGTTGCCGAATTTACACTTGTTAGGACGTTCTGTACACTTAATGCTTTAGGAACATTTATTTCGGCCGAAACCATCTCAACATCAAGCGTTAGTGCTTTACTACTTAAGCCATCAACATTTGTCCCTTCAGGCAAGATTATCTCCATCGAGGTTGTCGTAATATTCTTCTTTTCAGTTTCAATAGATGAAATAACACTGTCTGCGATATTGGCAGGCGCCGGTGCCGCATTTATACATGTTGGGGCATCCTGTACACTTAATGCTTCAGAAATATTCACTTTGGCCGAAACCATCTCATCATCAAGCGTTAGTGCTTTACTACTTAAGCCATCAACATTTGTCCCTTCAGGCAAGATTATCTCCATCGAGGTTGTCGTAGTATTCTTCTTTTCAGTTTGAATAGATGAAATAACACTGTCCGGGATATTAGTACCTTTCAGTAATGTTTTGGGGTCAGAACCGAACAAGGCACGATAGGGTGATCTACCAATTATACGATGAAAAGATGAATTTTTATAATACTGTACGAAGTAGCAACCCACAGACCAATTAGCAGAATCATTATCTTTCATCCAACAACGCAACATGTTTTCTACGTCTTGGTTGCTACGTTCGACGCTTCCTTGCGTTTGAGGACGTCTAGGGCCTCCATGAACGATCTTGCATTCTGGCCACAACTGCACAAGTTCTTCAATGACATGAGCTGTAAACTCTTTCCCATTATCAGATTGTAAAATTAATGGTGCACCAAACTCCAAAAATATTTTAAATAGTTCAAACGCCACCTCCACAGCCCTCTTAGATTTCAATGGCCTCAAGTGTAGAAACTTGGTAGCATGGTCCTGATAATTCATTAACCACTTGTATTCCCCGTCCGGAGCTGATTGTAAATCAATAAGGTCTACTTGACCTCGTGAGTTGAAATCTGGTGATATAATTGGTTTTGTCACTATACCTTTTTTTGGCATGGAACGTTTCATTTCACACACTGCACACAATTTAATGTATATTTCTATAGCTTTTTTTGGTATGTGAAATTTGTTTTTAATACTATATATCATTTTTTCTCTGCCACCATGCCCAACAGCTTTGTGAACTTCTGTTAATATATCAAAATATTCATCTACGGCGACTATGCGCACTGTAGGATCATCGGCAGTTTTTCTTTTGAAAATTAAGTAATCTTTGTCAGAAGTTTCCATGACATCATATTTTGCACTCCAATAATAGTCCGAAGAGACCCGCTGCATGGTCACCCTACTTCTTTTTATTTGTTAAATAACCTAAAAAATAAAATGGAACTTTAGCGTACAAACATTAGTTACTTAATCAATCTAAGAATTTTAATACATAATGACATGAGAGAAACGCATCACCTACACATTATTATGCAAAAATAAACACTTGTTTATCAACTAAATACTAACCTCTAAAATACGTTGAGAAGTCCATGGTTTTTTTACATTGTGCGAAGAATCTTTATGTCCCTCATAGAAATCAAGTAACTGATGGTAATATTGTTCTTTAAATGCACTTTTTGTTTCGTTTTCACTGTTCATTTTGATAATATCAACACCACATTCACTTGTTTGTAACGCCGCCATCTTCCGCTCGCGTAAACAAAGCCGAGCGCGCGAAGACAGCGCCACTATCGGCGCGAAATGCAACTATTTCACGATCCGCCGTGTTGTTAGCTCGGAATATCGACAAATACGTTATTCTCGTCGATCTGCCCAACCTTTTACTTGGCGCATCGCGATATGCCCGGCCGAATCATGATGTGCCGGCGTTTCAAGAAGTGCCTGGGCATATCTCGATCTGGCCAATCTAACGATAAGCCCACGACATATATAAGATTTCAGAAGATTTACAATTTCTTAAATGTCTGAAAAATGAAGATCTTTTAAATGTGCCCAAGCATGTTTTACAAGTAGCGTAAGTAGGGCCGCACACCAGGCATACATTTGTTATTTACGGTATTTACGTCGCCACAATCGTTGCGCTACAAATGTATTGTATATGCGCACATCGGAAGCACAGTTGTAGCGTGGCACCGCTTTGAGAATGTCGACATCATCGTCTGATGACGAAGATTTCTTGATGTGGCGATTAATGAGAAAAAAAGACGTTATTGGGTTCATCCGTTTAATCCATATTGCACAATGTACGGGAATTTCAAAATTTCGCAAGAATTACAATCCGATGAAGAAAAGTTCCAGTTATATTATCGAATGTCTGAAAACACATACAAGCTATTATTAAATTTCGTTATATTAAGTTTAACAAAACAAAATACCCACTTCAGAGAGTGTATTTCGACTGAAGAGCGTTTGCTCATCACTTTAAGGTATGTAAGATATTAAGTAAAAATTGACTTTCAGACTGAGGAGTCTCGTTTGATTGTTGTGCAGGTGACTCATCTGATTGAAGAATTGTACATGGTGCTTGCGAAGGCTGGTATTCTGATTGAGCAATCTCGGTTGCCCTTTGCAACGGACGGTCATCATTTAGAACTTGAGAAAAATTTGTATAAAATGTTGATAAATTTGAATTTGACGAACTCGTATCCAATGATCGACGTGGTAGCTGCCTGTACTTAATGTTTTCTATTAAGTCCAGTACCCCTCTTTGAAAGCTTTATTGCTGTTGCTGGGACATGGATGTCATGTGTGGAACTAAACTTAAAAGAAACATTTCACATGGATCTTTTGGTTGTTTCTCAGATCGTTGATTATTTTCCAGTCTTTGTTTTTTTAGTGTAAAATATTCAATAGTATATCTGTCTGCTTCATTCATGTGTTTCCGAGATTTTGATGGTTGAGGAGTCTGTATTGAGCTCGAAGAATGGGGACTGGGTACAGACGAACCAGCTGCAGGCGTTTCATTTCTCAGTGAATCTTCCTCGGCAGATGTGAAATTGGGAACATTGTTTGAAGTTTCCTCAATCTGGGATTGAGATTCATGAGATTGGGATTCATGTTCAGAACGTTGTTCATCTTCTTGTACTGGTAAATTACCCTCTTGTGGTCGGTTTTTTGTAAAAGGGTTTAGAAATTTCAAATATGGCGCTAAATAGTACTCCTTTTTCGACCCAGCAGCGGACCCACTTTTAGATTTTGTATTGAGAGATCGTATGTAGGCTGAACGTATGGATTTCCATTTGGACTTACAATCATCACCTGCAAAAATCAGTATTATTAATTAAAGTCAAATTACACGAATTGTTTCAGGTACTTGGCGACTGGATCCTCATTTCGAGCAATGTCTTACGTATTTAAAAGAGGTGAAACAACTATTGGAAAAATTATCGATGAAACTTGTGATGTTATATGGACAGTTTTACAGCCAATGTACATGAAAATACCCACAACAAATGATAGGATAGATATTTCAAAAGGATTTCTCGAAAGATGGCATTTACCTCATTGCATTGGAGCCATTGACGGAAAACATATTAGAATGAAGAAGCCTATAACCTCTGGATCTTCATACTTTAATTATAAAGAATATTTTTCTATTAACCTTATGGCGTGTGCAGATGGAAACGGATTATTTACGAGTATCGATGTGGGTGATTATGGGAGGAAAAATGATTCAGGAGTATTTAAAAATTCGGGATTAGGCCGAGCATTAAATAATAATACTTTAAATATACCTACGCCACGGCCCTTGCCAGGTGAAGAAGAATTTGGACGGTCATTTCCTTAATATTACTTTGCAGCTGACGAAGCATTTCCCCTGTCCACTAATATAATACGACCGTACAATAGTAGATCTTTAAACAATGATCGCCGAATATTTAACTATCGACTATCCCGTGGACGAAAGATTGTCGAGTGCACCTTTGGTATGCTAGTGTCTAAATTTCGAATTTTTGAAACTCCAATTTCATGTTAAGTCGACAAAGCAGTCAAAATTGTTAAAGCTGCTTGTATTTTACATAACTTTATAAAAAAGAATGATAATATAATTTTAACTCCAACCGAAAACGGAAATATACCTAACCCCACTACCAATCATAGAAATCAAGGCAGACCGAATAACGATGCTACAGAAAATCGAAATTATTTGTGTAATTACTTCTTAAAACTATACGGGCTGGTGTCATGGCAAAATAATTACACAGTGTAGCACGATTAAGGACAAATAAAGGTAGGTACTTACTCTTTTCATTGAATTTTTCGCCAATCTTAGTCCAAATAATTTCTGTAATCCGTCTTTTACTATAATCATTGAGCGTGTGATTGTATAATACAGGGTTTTTTTCAACCTCTGCAATAAACTCAACGTAAAATTCAATGTTGTCTTTCATTTTTGCAAACCAACGCGACACAAAAAACGAACGTGTTCGATCTTGAATTCGTGTAGCGCGGACAACGTCTCGCTACAAATGTTTCCTCGGTGTGCGTGCTCACGTACAAATGTATGGGGGCGATAAATGTGTCGCGTTTCAAATGTAGCGCCACAATTATCGAGTTACAAATGTATGGCTGGTGTGCGGCCTGCTTAATTTGACGGACTAGAGGTACCCTGGTTGCTTCGTTTTGATAGTAATAAGGTTAAATGAGCGTCCTGATCAAAGCTCACTTTAGAATTGTGTAAAAAAGTTCCCTTGTTTCTCAATTTATCTGTAATTTTTTGTCGTATTTTAGGGTCTGTATCATTGATAGATTTATACTGAAGAACTTCGATTTCATCTGCGTGGTTACGTAAAAGATGTCTAGAATAATTAGTTACAATTGCTTGACAGTAGAAACATGCATTTCTTCGGTCCCACTTACGTTTTTTTCAACTTTACCTCCTCCAAAATCCGGAATTCCTTCTATGAGTACACTTACGCCCTCATTAGTCGATAAGTTCTGGCTACTTTCCCCACTATTGACTTGTGTGTTTCTTTCTTGTAACTGTTTTACTTTTCTATTGCAATTTTTTTTCAACTGAACGACTGGGTCGTCATTATATTCATCGTTAAAAGACTAAAACAAAACAATAAATATTGTATAAACTAAGTTTTTTTTTAATTTTTAATTAATAAACTTTAAATAAACTTGTAAAATGGAGCCGGAGTTTTCAACAATTACAAGTGCCAAATTAATATTCGGTGATCATTAAAAAAAATCTACTATCGCGTGCATATTTCTCATAATAACAATATGTTGTGTGGTAATGCGATGGTATCACCTTATTTAAGCTATCATAGCTATCATAGCCCGGATTTTTTTGGATCAAAGTCGACTCATCACTAGGTGAAAAATCTCCCACGTCAGAGTCAGTCAGCGCTGCCGCGACCTGCAAAGAAAAGACCGAATAAATACATATTACCATTTTAATTCTACTAGTGTCTCATCAATAACAATTAGGTCATATAAAATGAATACCTGTATGTGTTGAGTAGTATCATTAGGAAACAATTGTTGAACATCTATATAGATGTCTGAAGGTATGTTTTATTATCATCATCAATATGGCATTTACTTCTGATTAATAGTGCAACTTCAGTTTCTTTTTCATTTTCAATTGCATTCTTAAAAAATTTATAAACATTATATACCTATATTTTTTTTATAAGGGGGCGCCCATCATTTACGTGAGGTGTTTTTCTAAATTTTCTGCCCGTCCCTGGTTTCCCGTCCTTGGTGAGATGTCGTGAGATTTTATTCAACCATTCCCCCATCCGCCAACCTCACGTGAGATTCTTCAGAATGTGGTTTACTGACGTAAACGCGTTGGATTGTTAATGTAAAAAGAAAAAACTATTTGTTCGTGCTTTTATTTACGACTAGTTAAGACTAGTAATCAATGTAATAAAAAATTAACAATATCTACTCTAATTCAGTCCATTGAGAATTAAGCACGGTCTCAAGAGAAACTATTGAAACCAACATGTCCATATTATTTTTAGTAAAATCATCTGCTCCTTCAACTTCAACAAAAAATAACTGCGTGATATTTGGCGAGACCCACCCCCCCTCTTCCCAACGTGATATTAGATGAGATTTGATTCAACCCCTCCCCCCCTTAATCATCTCACGTAATTTATGGACGCCCCCTAAGGTCTGAGTATGAATACTAAGGCCCTTCTCCCATTACGATACTTGTAGGGTACGATACTCGAGTATAATACTAGTATGTATCCAACATGTTCGCTACGCGACACTCGCATATTATGCTACTGAAAAATTACTAAATTCATCATTTGTGCAAACTTGTTTTTTGTAGACGGACGTTAAGTCGAGCGACTCCAGTGACGAAGAAGCTCTTGCAGTTTTTCTGTTTTATAGAAATAGAAGACGTCAACGCAAGAGTAGAAAATACTGGATTCATCCATATATTGAAAGAAACATAAATTGTAGAGTTTTTGTAGCCGCACAAGAACTACAACATGATGATAAGAAATTTTTATCTTTCTACCG
This sequence comes from Pieris napi, assembly GCF_905475465.1. Taxonomy (NCBI): domain Eukaryota; kingdom Metazoa; phylum Arthropoda; class Insecta; order Lepidoptera; family Pieridae; genus Pieris; species Pieris napi. The sequence continues at coordinate 7,431,803 of NC_062251.1, forward strand.
AATGTCTAAAGAGACCTACTTGCATCTTGTTACATTATTAAAACCAGCTATACATCAACGAAATACTAAATTTAGAGAATGTGTCAGTGCGGAAGAAAGGATTCTGATAACCCTAAGGTAAATAATACTTCATTGTGACATATGTAGGTAATTAAATGTTTATTAAATTTTAATATGTAAGTACTTAATAATTATTGCTTATTCTTCATCTTCCTGTGATAATAACATAGGTATTGATTCATAATAAAGACTGGCAGTATTTGATTGTACTACATTCAGACTTTCGTTTATGGTAATTGGCGTACTTATTACCTCGGCAGCACTCATCGGTGAAGAAGTAGAATAAAGTGTGATGGGACTATTCATATTTTCACTACTTTGGTCCATTATATCGTCTATCAATGCAAGCACTCTTCTCTTAAACAGTCTTCTTTGACTATCAGTCATTTTGTTCACGTCCGATAGTAAACTCAGTAAGAACATTTTGTTTGAATTTTCAGTACTGTCACAGTTTTCTAGAATTTTAGATTGTTTAAATTTAAAATAATCTGAAATGTCTTGCTCGGCTTGAGTTTCTTCCAGCTTCTTCCGTTTTTTTTTATTATTTGTTGATGGTGGTGGTGGTGGTAATTGCTGTTGCGAGATTGGTTGAGTGCTTGTACAAGTAGAAGGAAGAGATGATAGCTGTTGCGAGATTGGTTGAGTGTTTGTACTAGTAGAAGGAAGAGATGATTGCTGTTGCGAGATTGGTTGAGTGCTTGTAGGTACATTTTCTGTGAACTGTGTTTGTTCACATAGTTCAAGATCAGGTGTCTGTGGTTCTATCGTCTCTTTCAAATTTCCTGATGGTTTTCCTGCTGTTTTTATGAAGGGTACAGTAAATTGCATATAGTCTGCTAAGTAGTATGGTTTTTTTTGTGCAGTACCTGCTCCACTTTTGGCCGGTTTCAAGTGGCGAACAAAAACACTACGTAGATTTTTCCACTTTTCTTTAGCTTCTGATCCTGAAAATAACCTTAATATTAATTGTTTTTCAGATATTTGGGGTCAGGTTGTACGTTTGTAAGCCTAGGATTGTATTTTGCAAGAGGAGATAATACAATTTGCAAGGTCATAGCTGAAATGACAGTTATAATATGGGAGATATTAAATGGAGACTATATGCCATTACCAGATGTGCAACATTGGAAAGACATTGCTGCTCGTTTTGATCGCCTCTGGAATTTACCCAACTGCTTAGGGGCATGTGATGGTAAACACATCAGAATAGAAAAATTACCTGATTCAGGATCAAGTAATTTTAATTACAAATCCTACCATTCGATAGTATTAATGGCATGTTGTGATTCCGATAGATTATTATTTACTGTTATCGAGACTGGCTATGCTGGTAGGAACAGCGACGGTGGAATTTTCAGTGCTTCCAGGATCAAACGTTGGATAGAACATGGACGTCTTAATATTCCTTTACCTTCCAAACTTCCTAATGACCAATCTAACTATGAATTTCCATATTATTTTATTGGGGATGAGGCATTTCCCCTTCTATCTTACTTGATGAGACCATATCCCCAAAGAACCTTGAATGACTTGAGAAGGGTATATAACTACAGACTAAGCCGAGGGAGGAATACAATTGAATGTGCTTTTGGGATGATGGCTGAAAAATTTCAAGTATTAAGTACTGCTATAAGATGTCATACAATAGAAAAAGTATCAAATATAATAAAAGCAGTGTGTATTTTACACAACTATGTTCGAAAACGTGAGGGTATTCTATATAGTCCAAGGGAGTTTATACAAAACAGATCGGTCACTATTCCCGTTACAACGACAATACAACCTCATAATATAGAAATAACGGCAAATATGTCACCACATAATCAACGAAATTATTTAGCAAACTACTTTATATCTGAGCAAGGTTCATTGCCTTGGCAATACCAATCCTGTTTGCAGAATACAATGTAACATTGATAATAATAAACTATGTATGTGTACAAAAAAAACCAACCTGTTATTTGAAATTTGTTCCCAATTTCTGCCCAAGTCTTGTCTATTATATTTTTTCGCATGTATTCAGGTAGTTTGTAGTTATATAAACAAGCATGTTTTTCAATTTCTTGTACAAACTTAATATTTGTTTCTTGCTCCGCCGCCATCTTGTCGAAACGCGCGAGACGCGACGCACAAGCGACCAACACGGCGGGTATCGCGAACGCGTAGAATACCAGTATCGTAATGTGAGAGTGTCCATATAAATGTATGTGAGATACTTCGCGGCGACTAGTTTCCGAGACTAGAGTCGCGCGGGCGTATGGTAATGGGAGAAGGGCCTAATAGAATAAAGTAGATAGGTACTTACACTAGTCTGAATTTGCTCACTAGGTTTCCATTATCAAACTTTTGTTTTATAAGGATCTGTTCATTCCCAAGCAACCAGATAACTTTCACTGGTTAACTCAATTGATTTTATTGTGACAGCGGCACCATCCTCTAGAGAAGATATCCTCTAGAGATATAGTTGGCAAAGTTGGTTGGTTTATTTTTGTTAGTCTTAAATTAATATAACTTATATTTTTGTCGTGATGCTATCGGTTTCAATTTGTTCAATAACCAATAGAACACCTTTGAATACTGTTAATCGGGCTTTAATTGTATTTAGTTAAATAAACATTTTTATTCCACGTATTATTATTTTATTTATATTTCTCTACAAATTTACTAGCACTATATCATTATTCACTGAATCACATGTAAAATTTTTAAGGAAGTATTCTAACCTTATCATATACATAAATGATAAACCAAGCAATACTCTCCACACACAGACTTTAGATAATCCTGAACCGTAACGCTATTGTATATGCAACAATTCCTCCTTAAAAATCCTTCTTTTGCTTCAAGAGGTTTACGTCCAAATGAATCAAAGTATTCCCCAACTCTTTCGACGTTGATATGAATAGCCACCCAATGAAATCCCGGCTGTGAGTCAGGGGTTGAGATTATATTAATGAAACAATGGTTGACGTTGGCAAACTAAAAAAATTTATTCACTGAATCACTTACATAATGAAAAATATATGGCGCTAGTTGTATTGATATTGTTATAATAATAATAAGCCTCTTATCCTCAACTATTTCTTTGACTTTGTGGTTGACTCTTGTCTTTAAGTTATAAAATATCTCTGAGTTCAGTGTGCCTCTTGGCAAAGGCCTCCTCTAACAATTTCCATTGTACTCTGTCTCTTGAAACCCTTCTCCATTTTGAGCCTGCTGTTAATTTTATTTCGTCTTCCCATCTCTTGCTTTGTCTTCCTCTGTTCCTTTTCCCATCTCTAGGGTACCAGTCAGTTATGATGTTGCTCCACTTTTCTTGTTTATCAATTTAAAAAAATTGCATGTCAGGCTGGTTGAAATCTGAGGATTGAGTATTGACTCGGATGCGGGTGGGCTATTGCATGTCATACTGGTAGGTTAGTTTGGAAAGTATCCTGCTGGATGATGATTTTGATGAACTGGTGCATGGCTGGATCGACGAAGGTGCTTACGGATGCTGGTCACGAGGTTAGAAGGCGAAATTATTTTTTGCGAATTTATTTTAATAGGCGTGTTCAACACATGTTCCGTTTTAGAAATTTGACGAATTTCTGCCTGCGAAATGGCCATATGCAAATCTAACTTAATTTTTGTTTGCTCTAGCTTTGGTAGCGCCTTGACTGGCTTACTCATACTTAAAAAGAATAAATCGGTTTCGTCCATATACTGCTTCAATTGATGCCTTTCTCGTCTTAAATCATTATTATTCTTCATCAATTGGTTTTCTAAATACGATTTTGCATTCACATCGGCATCGTTTTAATAGTGATCGCCATACTCTCCAAAAACAAATCAATGGCATCTATTTCATACATTATTAATTTACGTTCGTCTTTAGACAGTTCTCGCAGTTTTGTAGCCAAAAGCTTGGCGTAGAGATCGCAGTCATCATCTTCTTTAATTGCAGTATGTCATTGACGTTGTCCTAAAACATTAGTCAATTGACCGAATGCTGTAGCCATTTGCTGCTCAGCTGTATTAGGTACTGAGCGACGACGGCTATTTTTTGCTTGAGTAGGCTGCATCTGTGAGGTTGAAGTCCTTGGCGATTGTAATGTTTCCATCACTTCGCTATCAGTTCTTTCGTTGTCGATAGCTTCATGTAGTTCCGGTGTTGTTTCATCTCCAAAAGGTTCCTTTGGTATTTGTGAATCATGTGATTCTGATGACGTTGATGGTGTCTGTAAAAAAGGTATTTTAATTAATTTAATGCTAATATATGCTATTATTATTTCAGATGCCCACAACAGCGGACGGTTGGTTAGATATCGAAAAAGGATTTAGAAGAAAATTTCCACATTGTATCGGATCAATAGACGGCAAGCATATCTTAATGGAAAACCCTTATTACAGTGGAACCGAGTTTCATAACTATAAGAAGACTTTTAGCATTGTTCTAATGGCACTAGTGGATAGCAATTATAAATGGCCAACGTCGTTTTCAAAGGAATATGGACCGATGATGCCGCCAGCCCAAAATCCACACCAAACAGTGACTTTTTCGGGATGCATTGGACGCTCTTGGATCTCATGTGGACTTGTATCGGCCCAAATTCGACAATTTTGTTTGTTCACGTACCCATTCATCCAGAAATGGGCCTCATCGCTTAAGATGATTTTTCGATGAAAATTAGGGTCAGTTGCCAACTGCTCCAGAGCCCATTCAGCGAACACAAGTCTTTGTCTATGGTCGTTTACCTTCAGCTCCTGGGTCAGTTGAATTTTGTACGGGTGCATGCCCAAGTCACGACGCAAAATTCGCCAAGTTGTGGTCTGTGAAAGGCCGAGTTCTTGTGAGCGACGCGAAATCGACTGCCTCGGATTCTCCCGCATGCTCTCACGGACAGCGGCGATGTTTTCGGTAGATCTTGCGTTTCGTCGACGTACGGGTGATGGTTGATCGTTTACTGAACCAGTGGAATCAAATTTATCCACCACACTGCGAATAGTCCTCTCGGTAGGACGATTATGGCGCCCGTAAAATGGGCGAAGCGCGCGGAACGTTTCCCGAACAGAACACCCATTTTGATAAAACAATTTTATCATTTGCACGTGTTGTTGAACGCTATGTTGTTATTTGGTCCATCCATCCATCCATTGTATCCAAGGTGATTTGGCAAAACAGACTGAATAAATGACAGCCAATTTGAAAGATGTAGCTTCAACAAGATGGCCGCTATCAACTGTAAAAGTTCGGAAGTCCCTATTGAAAGACCCTTAATTAGGTCTATATATTTACTGACACTGCATTTTATATTTTTGCTGCCTACATATTGTTTAATATCCGACCATGCCACTTCAATCGGATTTAGGTCGGGGTGGTATGGTGGTAGTCTCAGTATCTGATGACCTCGTTCAGCTAGGATTAGATCAATCGAAAATGTTTTAAATTTATCTTTGTTGATCTTTATTAAATTGTATAACTGAGGTTTCAAATGTGTTTCCTCGTACTGTATACCTTTTTCAGTGAGCCAGGCCTGCATGTCAGCTTTTTTAGAATTAGAGGTTGTTGCGCGATCCCACTTCTTATTATGATATTACGCGTTGTCGACTACCACGACGGAACTGGGTTGTAGGTTGGGCATTAATTGGGTTCGGAGCCATTTTTCGTAGTTTTCAAAATTCATATTGTCGTGGTAGTCGCCTGATTTGGTACCAGCTTTAAAAGTCAGCAACGCATTAGGTATCACACCCTGCGTGGACAATAACAACTCGCTGTCCTTTCGAAATAGGTTTCTTAAGCCCCTTAGTAGTACCATCGGTCCAGGCTTTTGAAGAAGAGTGCGATGAATCTACGTAAGATTCGTCTGTATAAACAATAGGCTTTCCCTCTTGGCGATATTGCTTTATTTCCCTTAAATATTCGATACGTTGCAAACGTATATTAGAAGTCTCAATCAGCACTTTCCGGTTGTTTTCGGTGTTTTTCCACCGAAATCCCAAACAATAACTATTCGCCAATTACTTCGTTCTGAACCTTTGAAATTTATGTCATCTTCTAGCTGCTTTTTAAGATTTCCGATGGTAGGAAGTTCAATATTTGTCTTGTGAAAGTTATGAATGGTTCTCTTTATTACTCCTTGGTCGAAGTTATGGATATTTGTGACCGGTTTTGCTCTGGAACGTTTTTTGCCAGGTGTTCTGAACACTGTGATCAAATCAGAACTTTTGGCTTGATTGGAGATGTTTCTTACCGTTGCAATTGACGTTTTTGTTGACTCTGTTGTCATTTTTTGGATTTTACCTAATTCGCTGATTATACTATTAAATTTTATGTTTCCTGCCTTAATGATTTCGGCAGTTTGTTTTATCTGGCTCAAATTTACAATGTTGTTGTCCGAATGACTGAACAAAGTATTGTAGCTTCGTCAATCTCACTTTGGATTTGTTTCAAAGAATCAATTAATTCGTTAGAATCCCTTTTTAAAAAACAATTCACGTCATAAACCATTTTCCTGGCTTGTCTTTTCAAAACAGTATTTGTTCTAGGCATATTCACTTTAAAGTCACAAACAAACTTAAAAACAAATAACAAACAACAAAACACAAACAAAAAACAACAAAACGTAACAACAGCAACAATAATATTAATGACGCGACTGTACACGGGTTGGGCGCGGGGCGTCGTATCGGTGCGGGGGACGGAATGCTACTGGAGAGCCAATCGACGCTACGCGCGCCCGCTCTTCATTCCGCTAGCCCCCCTCAGGTACCTTATTTTTTACTTATAATAACGGTCAGCGCTAGAGTTTCGTGCCGCTACTTGTAACATATGATATTTTGCTGAACTAGCATTCCATTTATTGTTTATGATATTATATTTATCGCTTCTCACTTTATAAAATGATTGATGTAAATTGATGTATGTATATTGTATAATAATAACTTTCGCTCAATATTGAATGTAAAGTTTCGACAATGTATGTTATACATAAATGGAACTGAACATACGAAAGTCTGCTTTGTATGCTTAAAGGAAGTTTAATGGTAATTGAAGTTAATGGTTTAAAATATGGTGTTTTTCTTTCTCTTCCTCTGATTACTCATATTTGACTCATAGGATTGCATAACCGAATAAGTTTGCTGTATGTTACTTTTACGAAATCCTAAATCGGTGAGCCTGCTATAGTGTGGAACGATAACGTTTCGCAATCTTCCCCTTTTACGAAAGATATCACCACTCTTTCTGACCTTTCCTCTTGACTTTCCTGTAAATTCGTTTCTATTCTTAACTCCTTTTTTTCTTCTTCGAACTTCCTTTTTCTATCTGCTCCGTCCTTTTTGTAATTATTCGTTAATTTTTGAATATCCCCCCCATACTGTAAGTTGATCTTGGTATAACTTATCCATAATGATTTGTTAATAAAATGCCCCAATAAACAATGGTGTGTAAAAGTGCTGTATAACTTGCCCTTTTTCGAAAGGGATTACTTAGTTATTATGCTGAAGGAAGATAAAAACGTCCGTTGCCTTTTTCTAGGTTGAAAGGACGCTAATATACTTTTTGACCCCTCTGGATCTTTGAAAATGCTGGGAGCGGACTAACTGTCGCTTGCCTCCCTATTTAACCGTTGTGAGTCCTTGAAAATGATGGGAGCGGACTCACTGTCGCTTGCCTCCCTATTTGACCGTTGTGAGTCCTTGAAAATGATGGGAGCGGACTCACTGTCGCTTGCCTCCCTATTTGACCGTTGTGAGTCCTTGAAAATGCTGGGAGCGGACTTCCTGTCGCTTGCCTCCCTATTTGACCGTTGTGAGTCCTTGAAAATGATGGGAGCGGACTCACTGTCGCTTGCCTCCCTATTTGACCGTTGTGAGTCCTTGAAAATGATGGGAGCGGACTCTCTGTCGCTTGCCTCCCCTATTTGGACCGCTGTGGGTCTTTGAAAATGCTGGGAGCGGACTCACTGTCGCTTGCCTCCCTATTTGACCGTTGTGAGTCCTTGAAAATGATGGGAGCGGACTCACTGTCGCTTGCCTCCCTATTTGACCGTTGTGAGTCCTTGAAAATGATGGGAGCGGACTCACTGTCGCTTGCCTCCCTATTTGACCGTTGTGAGTCCTTGAAAATGCTGGGAGCGGACTTCCTGTCGCTTGCCTCCCTATTTGACCGCTGTGGGTCCTTGAAAATGCTGGGAGCGGACTCACTTTTCATATTTTTGCATATGTATTTAATTAAGATAAAAAATTTAATTAAAATTATAATCATTTTAAAAGTAATTATATATATTACAGATATAAATGTATGTATGTATAGGGAAAAATGAATTTTTTCGGAGCAATTGTCTTTCAAAAATAATCATTTTTATTTTATTTTAAAAAAGATATAAATTGTAATAATTTTAGTATAAACAATAATTAATTATGATGAATTAATGAAATACTTTGATTGTCTCTTAATCATCTTCATCATCGTCATAATAATCATTTGAATTTTCATCATTAAGTACATCACGATACTGTCCACTCAAGTCATCATCCTCATCATCACTAGTTATATTGTTGTTGCTGGTAGCATCTTCTGTAAAAACACAAAGACAAAAAATTAAAAAAAATAGAACGACAAATATAATACATTGTTAACTAGAAATCAAAGTACGGTACCTGATTCTTGAAGTGATTCGCTAACGAGTCCTGGTAATTGGTCACCATCAAATAAATAAAAATGATACTGGTTATCTTCAAACGTCCATCCATTGTTTTCAGGAGTAAAAGTAGACGGTCGTTTTTCATTTGCATTATTCCATATGCTGGTAATATAATTAGCTCGGAGAAATTGTTGAAATAACTCAGTTTTGCATGGTGGTAAATTGATGGCATCGAATTTTATTACATTTTTTGGATTACTAATTATAACCACAAACGAACGTAGCATAGCTTTATTTGTTACATACTCAAAAAGATGTCCTAAATAGGTAAAAACCTGTTTTTTATTAGCCGGAAATTTTGATTTTGGGCTCAACTTTGTATTTGTATGAAACATATGTATTTTATTGACTTTTATATCTAAAATATCAACAACAAAAAATAACTTTCGATGTCATCAGCGATGATATTCATGTTTAATTCAGGTTTGGACTGCTTAGAAGAAGCTGAATTTGTGGTATCATCTTCAGTGTCAGTATGATTAACCATTTCTTGAAGGACGTATTCGGCTGTCTCGTAGCTTGGTAGCTCTCTTCATTTAACGTCACATTTTATTTGTTTCGAGTCATGTTCTGGTATTAATGTCCCAATTTTCAAGTACTTAGTTATGTTTTTTCTCAGATATTTTAAAATATTGTTATCTTCCCATGTTGATGGTACTGCTAACAATCTATGTTTGTTGTATTCCCAAGTCTGGACTATTTTATAAGACATTCTGAAATTAATAAAAAAAATCTTGTATTACATTAATATACAGGTGTAGTGTGTGTGCTAGTTACAATAAATAAACCCGAAAAGATATGTTATTTTTATTTTAATACAAAGTCACTTTCGCATTTATAGTTTTTAATTTAACAATCACTTTTCAAAATTACTGTATTATTAAATTGAATTAGGAACAAATAAGGTAACATTAAGTTGGTAACCAGTCATTCCTCATCTTCAATGTGGTTTGAATCGCCTATATTATATAATATATACTATATTGCTTCTATGTCTTCTACTTCCGCTGAAGAACCTGTAGAGCTATGTGATGGACTTTTTCGAGGGTAGTTTTGCACATTTGGTGTACTGCTGCTTCCACTTGCATAGCCATACTGATGTGGGTACTGGTAGGCATTCGTCCATCCTGTTTGCATCATACCACCGTCATAATTATTATGTACACTATATTTTATATTTTTAATAATTTTCATCACTTCGAACCGAAATTCAAAATTCTGTGTTGGGGAAATTGTCTTCATTAAATAAATGGCAAACATAACTTCAGTTTTAGTACCACCAGTTACAGCCACCATGCTTGCGCCCATCCACGCGGTCACATCGTAATACCGTATATCTGGGAGGGACTAACTCAGCGTCAGCTATAGAATCATTACATCCTGTTTCCGTAACTGCAAACAACTCAACAGAGATTGATGAGACACTCATATAAAATTCCTTTAACTTGGTCCGAAGACCCCTCACATTTTGGTAACATATCTTAATAGGTCTACTTCCATCGTTTTGGGTTATTTGGTGATCTCCGAAACCACACCCAGTCACAATATTCAACATTAAAAAGCCAATTATCCGGTTTACATAATAACTCATATTCATATTCTGGTACCCCGATAATGAATGATGCGTAGTCCTTTTCTCTTTTATGATTAATTTGTTCGACTCTTATAGACACTTCCCTAACTTTTTCTGCTCAGCTCCACAAATCTCCACTACATCGCTTTTAGAATTATGAATACAATCGGCACTGCTGCCTGACTTCGTACTCATTGTTTTTTGCCTTTCCCGGCGGTAAGATGCAAGAAGCGAGTCCATCTTTTTTTTAACTCTTCAACATTACATTCCAGTTGTTTTGCGATTTCCCGCCAAGCATCTTGTTTGTAAGTTGTATTTTTATAGTTTTCATACGTCGGAAATTGCGGTAGGCTTCTATCATTAATAAACATTTTTCTTGAGACCAATCCATAATTTAATCGATAAGATACGTAAACAATCGCTAGAACACAAGAACGCTTTGAAAAGACCGCTCAGTGGCGCGAGCACGTCCGAACACGCTAGAACGCTCTAAGCAACTGTTCGCGCGCTCTTGCGCAGTTTACATCAAGCGAACGAGCATTCTTAGAATATTCTATAGAATCTTTGCGAACGCACTAAGAACAACGAAAGAATGCTCTACGCCTGTTTACACTAGAAGAATTTGATGTAGTGGGGATAGAATGAGCATTCGCTCGTTTGATGTAAATCGACCTTGAGCCATCGTGCCGTACGGTTTGCTCGCTCGTGAATAGCCGCGTACTGACTGAGCGAGCAGCCTCGCGAAGCAGCCTCGGACGTTTGCTTCGCAACGTCTGCCGCGCGAGGCAGCCTCGGTCTGTAAGTTTTCTAATCCGAGGCTGCCTCGCGCGGCAAGTCCGAGCCATCGTGAGCATCGACGCTCAGTTTAACTTGAAGTCGAATAGAGACCGCGCGTGCCCGTATAGTTTGCCCGAGACCACCATGAGGCCGCACATTCGGAAAGCTGTCGCTACCACTGCCTTTTTAATAATCCTAAGGCTTGCAAAAAAAAGAAAACAGAAAACTAAACGTTTTTGGATTAAACTCTTATACAAAAATAGATTACAGGCTGGGAACAGATTATTTGAAGAGTTGTGCTTCGATGACGAAGAAAAAAATTTCACTCGAATGAGTAAAATCGAATTTGACAATGTGTATTCTCTCATAAACGCCAAAATAAGCAAGAAGGACACAAATTTTCGAGAAGCAATATCCGCTAGGGAAAGATTATTAGTGACGTTGAGATTTTTGGCCACAGGAGATTCTTATACCAGTCTACAGTATCTATTTCGTATATCAAAACAAAGGATATCGGTTATAGTTCCTGAAGTCTGTGATGCTATAATTGAGGTGTTAAAGGATTATGTTAAGGTAAAATAAAATTACATATTTTTATTATTTTTTTATTAATCTGATTAGAAAATTGGACAAATAATATAAGAAAATTAAACAAACAAATATTTAATGATGAGGAGCTGGAGAAGGAGGAGGGGGAGGCATCGAAATTGGTGAGATAGGAGGCATTGGTGAGGCAGCAGGCATCGGTGAAGTAGAAGGCATCGATGAGGCAGGAGGCATCGGTGAAGTAGGAGGCATCGGTGAAGTAGGAGGCATCGGTGAGGTAGAAGGCATTGGTGAGGCAGCAGGCATCGAATATGTAGATGGCGTCGATGAGGAAGAGGGATGAGACATATATCTTAAATTATCGTGTTCACCATATGATTGAGTATAATAACTATAACCACTGTATGCTCCCATGTCTGCATCAAAGATAATTTTATTTATTGCATTTTTTACGTATGCTAATGTAATTTTATCATACTTTCTCAACTCATTTCCTATATATTGGCCATACACATTATAGGGATCATTTTTTTCTGATATATTATCGCTTGCACACTGTTGTAAGAGTGTTAATGCTTCAGATATGGCGTTATCAGTAAGATCATCACTTTCGTTCATTTTGGATCTCTTTTTAGGTCTAGTTGACTTTTGTTTAGGTCCTTCCGTTGTCGTCGAGTTTGAAGTTTCATTTTTTTCTTCGTTATAACCGTCATCATTTCGAGTATTATCCAGACTTGCATTCTGTAAAGATAGAAATTATTACTTAATTTTATTTACAGATACCATCATCCGAAGAAGAGTGGCTTACCATAGCGAAAGAGTTTGAGAGCAAATGGAATTTCCCACATGTCATAGGAGCAATGGATGGGAAGCATGTTATATTACAGTCGCCGATAAATAGTGGCAATGATTATGACTGTTACAAAATGTTTCCAAGTATAGTGCTGTTTGCTTTAGTTGACGCTAACTATAAATTTCTGTACGTAGACGTTGGCAGCAAAGGACGTATATCAGATGGCGGTGTGTTTAAAAATACCAATTTATATAAAAAGGTCGAAAAGAAGGAATTGAACATTCCTTCACCAGAAATATTACAAATACCGTATAAAATTGCAGTGCCCTATTTTATTCTAGGCGATAAAGCTTTTGCTCTCAATGATTACACATTGAAACCTTATGAAGGTACTCCAGAAAGAGGTTCAATGGAAAGGATTTTCAATTACAGGCTGTCCAGAGCAAGAAGAGTTGTGGAGAATGCCTTTGGCATTTTAAGCTCCGTTTTTAGAGTACTGAGGAAGCCGCTACTATTAGAACCAGAAAAAGCTACGAAAGTCGTATTGACTACCATATGCTTATATAACTACTTGCGTAGAGATTTAGCTTCCTCACAAAGGTTCACTCCCCCAGGATCATTCGATGCCGAAGTTGAAGGGACAGTAATACCCGGCCGATGGCTATATATATCTAACATTATCCTTCCTAAGTATCCCTATGTCCTAGTGAAAGGGTTGAAAGTCGAGCCGCTCTCACGACCATGCCAAGAAATAGATGAAAACCGATTTTTAGGTCCTTTATTTGAAACTGCACCGGTATTGAAGGACGAATGTATTACTACACTAATGAATTTTTCCCCCAACACATCTTCATGTCGTCCTGTGCCCGTTCTAATCGAAGATGTCAAGATTTATTTCGTACAACAAAATCATTGGATAATATTTTCTAGAATAGAAATCATTATATCTAAAATGTGTGACAACGACGTTTCACATGAGCCATTAATGGGCACTTACCTGATAACCCGAGATGATGATTGTTCGATAAGAATCAAGGATTTCAACTTAAAAAGACACGAACACCAGGGAAACGATATCGCGTTTACCCGATTCCCAATTGTAAACCTACCGTTAATCTCCAGCGAAATTAAGTCACAGAACAAGCGTCTGAATTTAGATGGAATTGACCTTGCAGACGTTCAACTCTTAAACCTTTTGGTGAAAAATAGTGTTCCTACAAGTGTTAGTGAAAGTGAATTAAATCAATGATTCTTTGTTATAATTAATATAGTAATAAGTTTTTTACTCATGACATGTGTCATTTTATGAGCAATTAAAAATAGAATTAAGAAAATTATGTTTCAACCTAAACAGAATATTCGAGATCATCAAAACCCTGAGGATAATCTCGATTCTAAGGAGAGAGGAGTTATACAGTCACAAGACATATTTCCTAATCTTTAAACCGAAACACCCACGCGTGTTCTCACGGAATATGCTGACGGACTGTCTAGCTCCCAGTCTCGATTATTAGATATTAAGTTAGTCTTAAGCTAATCACCAATGTAACCGGTTGATTAAATATTAATTAAAAATAAAATTTTATTCTTTTTAAAAACGCTCCAGCGCGACCTCGCGTTTTGACTAAGTTTTCAGAAGAAAGTGGTTTGAATACAATAAAATCTGTGTTTCTTAAAAAGGGAGGTTTGAGTGACGATGTAGTGAAAGCCATCACGAAATTAGATTGCGCTTTGAATGTCATAACTCATACCGGTGGTAAACAGACAACTATCAATGACTTTTTTCTAATCAATGAACAAAATTGAGATTAAGCTACTATAACCACATTGTTAATTGTTTTTGATAATTAATGTAATAAAAAAAAAATTTATCTACCTAATTGTTTTTAAATACATAGCAAATACATATCGAACCTTGATAACGACAACGTCACTATACGAAAATCAGGTAATCTTTACTGTGAGCGCCACCTTTCATTACTAGGCATGAACTTTAAAATGCAAAGACTCCTGTGAACGTAGGTCTCATAGAAACCGCTAGATGGCGTGGTGTCGTTATGTCGTTTAAGGGGGCGGAGCGTATGACGTGGCGTGATATCGGCACATTTTTAGTAGTGACGGGGACGTCAAAGAGATAAGTGCTTGGTCTGTGAAGGATAACGTCATTTTTTGTTTAGTGTCGTTTTGCAGTAAATCTAACCGGTAAGTTATATGTTTTAATTAAAGCTATATCGTCTTTATCGTGAAAGTGACATTATTACATTAAGTTCTAACAAATCTGTAACGATTCATTCAGAGTATTAATGTCACTTTTCGTTTATTGACACTATTACTTTAATATCTCGTATTTTTTCGTCAACTTACAACGACATTATGTTAAAAGTGTCATTGATAGTTAATTGAATTCACTATGTTTAATTTGCTTTGAAAAGTGATATTGACACAGTTTCTTTAGTGACTCTTCACTGTCATTCCTTGTAAGAAATCACTATTATTATTTAAACTGTTAGAGACATATTAGTGATAAAGCCGATGTCATTTAAATTCTCTTCAAAAATAATCGAATGTAAGATAAACATTACGACACTTCAGAAAATAAGCCTTTATTTTTTTGTATTTTCATGGTTATTTCTCTCTAATTTAATTGGTAAACGTTTTAGTTTGTTTTGTGACAGCATTTTGCAAGCTTGACAAAAACATATCTTATTATTTACAGTTACAATGCCACCTCCGAACCCGCGGTCTTTGAAGTTAAAAAATATAATCAAAGATTTGAATAAGTTCGATTCCGAAGATAACTCATTCGCTTCAGAAGATGATCATCAGCCAAATTTTCCACATAATTTACAAAGCTCTGAAAATCCATCGCAAAAAGAATACTTACGTGTTGCTGAGAAAGATAATAATAGGAAAGTATACAAACCTGCATTAAAGTATTATTCGCCGAACGTTGCGTCTGAGACAAAAAAAAATCAGTCACATTTAACTGAGAGACCTAAAATGTGCAGCAAACGCAGAGTTTTCGAAACAGAAAATCATCGTGTTCCTCTTGTTCTGGCGAAGATTTTTCTCCTGCTTCTGATGACGATAAAGAATACAAACCTTCTGCCGCCGATAGTTCATCGTCACAATATGATTCACTGCAAAGTACTACAAAGAAACCCGTTAAGCAAAGTTGCAAAGCTCAATACAAAACTACGCTAAAAAAAAAATCTTCACGTTCGTCTTCTGGATCGAGTTCAAGTACCTCTACTTCTGATTCCACCAGCACCAATTCTGATTCCGCCAGCTCCGACTCTGACTCCAGTAGTTCTTCTTCTGACACAGAATCCATCTCACGTGAAAAAACTGAGGGTGGTCCTCCACCAAAAAAACAAAAACAAATAGTTACACCTGAAAAAAAGCAAGAACCTACAATTACATTACCTGAAATACAATCATTATCTACTTTACAGCTACTGAAAGACATTTACATGTCTTCGTCAGATGACCAAGATTGCAGTATACCTGAATCAGAACGCGATTATACAGACATCACTAATGAGCTCCTCAGCAATAACTCAGATAATCAATTCACTGTAGACAATGTTAAAAATTACAACCCTCCTATTAACTCCAACTCAACACACAATCATAACGGAAAAACCCCACTCTCTTTAAAAACTATAGCCACTCAAGTTATTCACAGGTTTGGATTATCGTTGCCACCATACGACAAAACCACTGAAAACCAAGACGAATCGTTGGTAGTAGAATCACAAGTGGTCAATAACATAAATAATCCATTGCCACTGAAACTGAAAAGTTGTTTTTGACAGGTATTGGAATTTAGGATCTGTGTCTCTACAAAGAGAATTTATTGCCAAACACATGACTGAAGTAAAACCCAAATATCAATATAAAAAAATAGACAGCAACCGGAAACCTAAACATGCATTTTATCTAACTATTGACAACATAAAACAAAAAGTTTGCAAGATTTACTTTAAAAGGACTTTGGGGATCAATGACAGACCGATACGTACTGTAATCGAAAAACTGAATTCTTCTGGGATAATTGAACCGGATCTGCGTGGTAAACATGAAAAACATAATCAAGTTAGAGAGGATCTTCTGTCTGGCGTCCGACGACACATCGATAGTATTCCTAGAATTGAGAGCCATTATTTGAGGAAACAAACCACACGAGAATACATTGATGGTGGTAAAAATATTACAGATTTGTACAATGACTACAA
This sequence comes from Pieris napi, assembly GCF_905475465.1. Taxonomy (NCBI): domain Eukaryota; kingdom Metazoa; phylum Arthropoda; class Insecta; order Lepidoptera; family Pieridae; genus Pieris; species Pieris napi. Next base: position 7,448,477 of record NC_062251.1, read on the forward strand.
GAAAGATTGTAAAGACAAGGGTGAAGATTTCGTTAAAATACATATATATCGGAAGGTGTTTAATCAAGATTTTAACATAAGTTTTTTTATTCCTAAAAAAGATCAGTGTGGCGATTGTGTTGCGTATAAAAATGCAGAACCAGTTGAAAAAGAAAAGCTTCAAGAGAATTACAATAAACATTTGATAGAAAAAGAAAAGAGTAGGGAAGAAAAAACTAACGATAAAAAAGCAGTAGACGAGAATCATATAGTAGCATGTTACGATCTTCAAGCAATGTTACAAGTACCTAAAGGTGACGTTTCCGGATTTTATTATAAATCCAGACTGAACTGTTTAAATTTTACTATCAGTGAATTAAAGACCGATTTGACAGAATGTTATTTTTGGAATGAAGTTGAGGGCCAGAAAGGAGCCAATGAGATAGGTTCTTGTGTTTTTAGATATCTTCGTGAAAAGTCAGTTTCGTCATCTGAGAAGTTACATATAATTTTCTACAGTGACAATTGCTGCGGCCAGCAGAAAAACCAGTTTATATTTTCTATGTATATCTATGCTGTGAAGAATCTACCTAATATACAGTCAATAACTCATAAGTTTTTGATAAAAGGTCATACTCAGAATGAAGGTGACTCCGTTCATTCGACCATAGAGAAACAGATTAAAAAGACTCTCAAATCTGGGCCAATTTACGTTCCTGACCAATATATAACCGCCATTAGAGAAGCAAAAAAAAAAGGAAAGAAATACGTAGTGAAGGAAATGAGCCACACTGAATTTTACGACATTAAAAGTCTCCAGGAATATAAGATATTTAAAAATACGGAAGGTGAAACGATCAAAACAAATGATATAAAAATTATAAAAATAGAAAAGACTGAAGAATCTACAGGTACGAAAGTTAGCTATAAGACATCATACGTACAAGAAGAATTTAAAGAATTCAAATTACAAAGCCAAAGACGAGCCAGACCAACATTAAAACGATTGTATACCGCAAGAATACCTTTAGCAGAAAGAAAGAAAGAAGACTTGAAATCTCTTATTAGACAACGTGCTATACCACCTTACTATGCTTCTTCTTTTTATAATAGTATTATTATGTAACTTATGTAAGTCCTCGCCATATCTGATATATTTTGAGACTGATTATTATAATGTTAATTTTGATCCCTTTTTAATATATTTTTTTATACTGTTTACGTTTTACGTTACCAAACAAGTTTTGTAGAAGTTTTACTGGCATGAATTGCCGATTATTTATTACTTTTTTTTAGTTTGATGTTAAAATTAAGAAGGTTTATGTATGTGACATTTTTCTGTGATTAAACGTATATATTTAAGTATAATTATTATACTAGACGTGAAACTTTAAGTTACCTACTTATGTAGATTTAAACGGCATTAGCCTTGTTACCTGTTTTGATTTTTGAATTCAAGTTAACCTATCTTTATAAACAATGAGAGAAGTGTCTTAAAGAACTTAATAAAAATGCCAATGTTCCTATTTTTTATTAAAGAATAAAGAGTTTTGTAATACATAAATTATTCTTTTATTTAAAACCATTTCTAATTTTACCTACTATCTAATTTTAGTGACGTTATTTCATAATCTGAAGGTTTAGTGACGTTATTCCTAATTTGGAGCCATATCACAAAATAAATAAAATACGAATGATAGTGACACTAAACGAAATTTTCAAAAAATACCGTGTTCTAAAGGGGTTGAAATCAAATTATTATGCCGATCTTAAAACTGACTTTGTTTCCTATGAATACTGCTGAAAACCGGACTTAAAAATCTTCATTTAAGAGGGTGCAGCCGTGAGAAGGCGAGATTTCGATATTTTAGTGACTTTTGACATGCTACTTTTCACATAATCGAAGCTTATTAAATAAAGAAATGTACAATTATGTAAACATAAAGTCTTATAGAAGTGTACTGCAAAGGAAAATTTTGGTATTTAATAGTACATCTTTGTTTAATTTGTTATTTCTTAAAAGCAAAATTTCAAAAGCGCTCGTCAGAGCTCACTTTGAGATATGAAATTAACATTAAGCTATGTAAATACATTTTTTTAAATATTTTCGTAGGACAGAATATATAGTCTATTGGTGAACCACAGCGGAAAATATTAAAAATTATATATTTTAATAATTACGCACCCATTTTTATAAATGACTTATTATACGATTTTGGAAACAGCTTTTTATGAGAAAAGCCCGATTTTATTCGTTAAAACTATTTTAAATCGATTAACTGAGGATGAATAAATAATAAAAGTAAATTTACATAATTATTATACGACGATAGTTATTACAAACTATTATTGAAAATGGCCTTACGCGCACGGGCGAATGTGATTTAGTACGCGCCGGGTCATCCCAGAGGGTGGACGTATCGCTCATTTCCCGCGCGTCTAAAAGTTGATTGACCTTACGTACGACCGAGGTTCAAAAGGAGTATAGTGCGTCATTGGATTTGATACTTTAGTAAGTAAAATTTCTAGTTAATGTTTCTTTCGAGTTGTCATATCGCAATTTTGCTAAAAAATAATATTATTACAGGCATGGGTAACAAACGCAAAAAATATAGTTGCAGTAGAAATGCGAAGTCTGCAGCGAACGCCAGGCAATCAAAAAGGTAAATTAATTTCGCGATATTTTTCTGTCATTTACAGGTAATTTGGTATGTAAGTAAAATCTGTTCATCGTTACTGTTTAGTAAACAATTACGGCGTACTGACAACCAAAGACAATATAATATATTAATATCTTGGTTGATGAATAAGAATAATTTATTAGTTTTAAACATAGTATAAAATTGGTGTTACAATATCAACAGAGTTCGCATGTTTAGCTAAAATAATAGCATGTAAATCACAGATATAGATGTACATAGATAACGCAAGTATCACGATTTGTATTGAAACCAAGCGTGCCGACTTTTTAATACCTATTGTGACGTCACAGCCGAAATTTAGTGACGGGAAATCCAAACCGATTCAAAGACACCGATGCCGCCGATGCCACTAGTTACTAGCTTTGCTACCAGCTTACATTATACCGTTAGTCTTTTCTTATGACGCGCGTGGACTGAAGTTAGCGGCGATCGACCTTGACGCTTGGTCGGGGTTCGGACACGCGAAGTACATGCATTTGCGTTTTCTATGTAAATCTATATCTGTGATGTAAATATTCATTACATATACAATAGTATTACATTTAAAAATAAAATAAAAATATGTCAATTAATTTCCAATATTTATAAAAGTAACGTCAAAAAATAAGTATTTAAACAAACAAATGTTTGTTTAAATACTAATTTTAATAATGTTATAATAATAAAACGTTTTCCAGGAGAAAGATTAACGAGGAAAAAAACCAACGTACTCATGAATCTCCTGACAATAACGACTCCTGTGTTGATTCAAAAAATAATAATCGTGACAATGTAAGTATTTACTATCAGCTAGTATAATTAGCTATTCATACTTAAATTTAAATCAGTATATATTTAGCAGTCATCTGGGTAAATTAATCAGTAAATTAGAGGCTTTTACTAAACCCCGGTTTCCAATTAAATCATTGTCTAATAACCAGCCAAGTAATTGAGCGCAATATTAAACCAGATGGCTGAATGTCGTGTAGTCATTTATATTAAATCAGATACCTATTTATGGATTTGTGATGTTTGGGTAAGGTGACCAAGTAAGTTGTACGCAATGTAACTTGGAGGTATCTCCAAGTTTTCCTACTATTTTATTATTATTTAAAATAAAACGTTAATCCAGTTCTTTATTTTTTTTAATAGGAATTATTTGATGCACTCATATCGGATCTGGAAAAAATAGATGAGAAAAAACAAAATATACATTTAGAAGAAACGGCAAATATTGAAGAGTTTGAATTGGTATATAACGTTGGTCACTATATCACGTAGTCACGCTATCTGCCATGCGTAATTCAATTATTAATCTTGATTACTGATTTCAGGAAGTGGAGCCACAAAAACATATCATTCCTCCATATCAAATTATAGGAAGAAGGATTGTTGATTTCATGTATTTCTTTGATCAAATCAAAATCGTAGCTAACCATAATCCTGGACTCGGTTGTTCAATAAGTAATGTTGAAATTGTCAAAGAAATACTTAATGGCTTAGAATCGACAATCCACTTCAAATGTACAATGTGTAACAAGAAATTTAATGTCACACTATGCAATAATAATTTTCCAAAAGAGATGACCACAAACCATGCTGCAGTGACTGGTGCCATGTTAATTGGTTGTGGTTGGAGCAACCTGAATGAGTTTTTGAGTGCTATAGATCTTCCAAATTTAGGTCAAAAATCTTATGCAACTTGCCATAATGACGTATCTAAGTGGTGGGCAGTTGCTGCAGAGGCATCAATGAAAGAGGCTGCTGAGGAGGAAGCAAAGCTAGCCATCGAAGGTGGTGAAGTTATAACAGGAATTCCTTCAATCACAGTAGTAGCCGATGCTTGTTGGTCGAAACGGTCCTACAAAAGTAACTTTTCTGCACCTTCTGGAGCAGGCGCAATTATTGGAATTAAAACAGGGAAGGTGTTACATATGGAAGTAAAAAATAAATACTGCATAATTTGTGCCCGATCGTTGAAGAACAATAATTCGCCTCCAAATCATAAATGTGCTCGTAATCACACAGGTTCCTCGAGTAGCATGGAACAAGCTAGTATTGTCGAAGGCTTCAAAAACTCAGTTGAAAAGCGCAATTTAATATACTCGACGCTTATCGCCGATGGAGATGCGAGCACATACAAAAAAATTTTGGAAAGCCGGCCCTATGCCAATGTTCAAGTCTAGAAAATTGAATGCTCCAATCACTTATTAAGAAACTACTGTAGCAAACTAATGCAACTGCAAAAAGATACTTCGATTCCTCTTACTGAGCGCAAATTATTAACTTCCGAACGCATCACTCGTCTCCGAACAGCGGTAGTAAGAGCAGCAGCTCGCTTTCGCAATGCTCAAACTACAAGCAACTCTGAAAAAATTTTAAAACTAAGAGAGTCGTCTATCATCAACAGTCCGAAGCATGTTTTTGGCGACCACAGTGCATGTGAAAATTATTATTGTCCAGAGGATAAAAAAAAAGAGCAGAACCTAGTTCCTGTTGTAAAAAACTTGTTTGGTAAACTTATAGCTCACGTGTCCCAAATAGCCTTGCATTCTAAAAGTTTACTCTGGAATGTCAACAACAACAGAGCCGAACAGTTTAATAGCATTGTGGCTAAGCATATAGGGGGAAAAGAATAAATTTTTCTTTAAAAAACTCTTATACTGCCAGGTATTATGAAATGTCTAATTGCTCTTTCCTTTATATTACCAGTAGAATAGAATAGAATTTGTAGCATATTGTTTGTGGATAATGGATATTTTATTATTATTATAGGTGCCATGCTGCGGTTGTTGCATTTAATACCGGTAAACCACAGTACAATTTATACCAAACTAACTTCAAACAAAGTCCGAGGAAAGCTGTAAAAATTCTGGAGTTGCGCCGGCGTAGGCGCAATATTCATCGCCGCCGTCAAGGTCCTAAAAGGAAAATAATATTTAGTAATGAGAACCGAGACTACGGAGAGAAATGCCAAAAACCAGATTTGAGTCCAGAGCAGTACGACATAGCCAAAAGTTTGTTTTTGTCTAATTTGAAAGAACTTGTGGAAAATCGTCATGCCGTTGAACGTGACACGGTATTACAAGCTGAAAGTGCGTTGTGGCTAGAGCTCCGTAGATGCCTGTTGACAGCCTCATCATTCAGCAAGGTAATTTAAATATTAATATAAGCGCAGGTTTCTTCCTGGAATGTAACTCAGCTATCCGTACTAAGCTATTTTTTTTTTAGATTTGCAAGAGACGACCCAACATAAGCTCAGCACCTCTTGTGAAGTCCATCGTATACTCGTATTCGTTGGACAAAGTGCCAGCCATAGAATATGGTAAAAGTAATGAAAAATCTGCTATAGACCAACTACAGCAACAAGAAAACATCGTTGTGGAAAAGTGTGGACTTTTCATCGACAAAGAGCATTATTTCTTGGGTGCATCTCCCGATGGTCTCTACAACCAGGGAATTATTGAAATAAAATGTCCATATTCTGCACGCAACATGGATGCTGAGGAAGCGATAAGGCAGCGCAAAATTAAATTTTGGAAATTGGACGGCACCGTTAATACCAACCACGATTGGTAAGTCCGCGTCCAAACGCCACCCGAAACGGTCGAACTCACGTCGCTCCGCGCCTTAAAAAAGTTTGCAAAAATCAAAACAGTGGTTTTTCTTAAGTTATTAGTACAGTGTTATATATTAGTAGATGCGCGCTTCTGCGATCTATCTAACAGTGTTAAAATCAGTTTTAAAAGTTTTAGTTTAATATTTTATTTTCATAAAAAACAGTAAATTTTTTGGTTTTTTGTCTTTTAAAAATACTTTTAGTTCTTCAAAAATTGTTTTTGTGGTATAGTGTAATAGAGTGAATTAAGGCGGTCATTTCGACCTAATTTTGGTTGATAAGGGTCCACAACCACGGATTCCATGGACAAAACACCGGAAAAAGGTCAATAACTTTTTATCTAAATCAGTGACATAGTGTTTTTATAGCTTTCAAAGATAGTCCTAATTGAGGGCTATCGTCCGATACCCAGTTTATAATTTTGGGCCCAAGAACCAACTTTTTAGAGCCAAATAACGTCAAAAATAAGGGTTTTGCCCCTCCTGCCAGTGCCCCATAAGTTACAGTTCATTTAACGTGTCTATTAGATCCGCTAGACCAAGAGGAATCGTTTGATATTTATAACAAGAAAATCCGAGCTGAAATATCCCCTCGAACTGAGGGAAAACCGGTTTTTGGGTGCTAATCAGCCCCAAACTCAAATGCACAACACCTCACTATATATACCACAGACAAGCTAATAATTACAAAGCTACTGACACCAAGTTTGTAAGAATCGGAACCATAGCCAGGAAGTAACGGTCAGAAACAGCTTGGAAACGAGGATATCCACAGGATCCAGAACACCTAAAATTCTAAATTTACATTCACCGGATAGCCCGTAAAAAACACCAACAGACATCTTACATTTCATCAACAAGAATTTCCCATTCACCGAGCTGGAGACCAGATTGTCTGGTGACCAGCTGGAACAGCTCCAGCACCAACACCAACGGCTTGTCCTCTCCGGGGGCAGTCTGAAAACACCAATCACCTCTACCCCATGAGCAACAGCTGCCGAGCAATCCTGGACTCTAACACAAGGTAGGGTGGATTACCAGCCCCATATTTAAAATTTTTTAACATTCTCAAAATTTTATCCTAAACCCGTCGAGCTTGGGCTTATTTAAACCGGCTCGGCGAGTTCTATTTGATAGTGTACATTGTTCCTCTCAAAAACCCCCCTCCACCCCACAATACAGGTTTTCACCCCCCACCGCGACAAAATCTTCCCCCCCACCCCCACCCCCTCGAGTTGGGTATCAAACGACTCAGCTCGAAGAGGTGAATACACCTATCCACATTTCAGCCCCCCCTCACCCCCCCTCACCCTCCACCAGCAAAATGTTACCCCGAACTCCACCCAAACCAACAAACAAAGCCTCTACTCCCTCTACGTCCTCAACACCAGCAAGACGGACTTTAGTAGAGATGTTGAGCCCGGCCTTCGCTCGCGAAAAACGCCCAACAGAGTCGGCTCATATGGAGATGGCCAGAGAATACAGGCAGACAGGCCTACAAGCTCTCTCTGCCTCTCGCAACATTAAGGGCGAACTAAAAGCCGCTATTACCGAGGCAATCGAAGGTCTTTTTGGAGTCGTTGGCCTAATTGACCCTCCATCCACCATCCGCACCACCCCTCCCGTTCCCACACCACTTACACCACAGGCTGACAAATCTTCAGCATCCACAACTACTACACCTAAATCTACAACACTTGCAATTTGCACCACACAAACACAACTTGTACACAAAATTGAGGCCCACTCTCGGCTACTCGAGGAGTCGAACAGGGTTATGCAGGAACACACGAGGGCTTTAAAGGCATGTCCTAAACCCGCGCCGACGGAAATACAGCCAGTAGTGGCGGACCTGAATAAGATTCATCAATCCTATGCTAAGACCGCCGCCACGCCCAAACCTCCTGCAGGCCCTTCCGTCGTAGTGTCCGGAGAGGGTCTCAACACAGCCGAGCAATTACTAACACAGATAAGCAGAACAGTTGACTTCAGACGGGGCGGATACGCCCCTTTAAAGGTCACCCCGCTTTCTAAAAATAAGATCAAATTAGTGTTCGAAAGAGACGAGCATAAACAACACACACTTACACAATTACAGAAAAATACAATCATAAAAACACAGGAGGAAAAACGGATCGATCCGATGATAATACTCAAAGGTATTAACAAATTAATACCCGAAACCGAATTGACAAAGACGATCAAGGATCAAAACCCGACACTTACTGATCACACATTTAGCACCAAATTCATATCAAAAAACAGGAACACAACTCTTTATAACGTAGTACTAAACACCACACCCTCTGCCTGGAAGGCGTTTGCCGACCTAGGCAGAGTTAACATAGGGATGCAGCGGGTCCACAGCGAGAACTTTTCACCGTTTAGGCAGTGCCAAAACTGCCTAAACTTCGGACACACCAAGAGCCGCTGCCCCAACACCACACCCACATGCGCCAAGTGCTCCGCTCACCACCCCACAGCGGAGTGCAAGGCCGAAGTACATAACTGCACCAATTGCGCCGAACATAATAAACAATTTAACACCAACACTGGCACTCTACACCGCGCTGATTCTGACAAGTGCCCTAAAGTAAGGGCCATGCGGGCCCGTGTCGAGGCTAAAATTAATTACACATAAATTCCCAACATACACAACAACATCTAATATAATCACTCGAATAAACACAATAAACACAGTAACACAATCACACAAAAACATTAATTAATAGCGACCTCACACGCGTCTCTCGCCCGGGGGCATTTGTCCACCTACACAAATAACACACAACAACACAACCGTCACCTCACTACAAACATTAAACACCACCACCCCTCCCATACCTACTGGACGCTATCAAATAAATAAACCAATAATAATAATACGCTCGTAATCCACCCTTACTTATATTAACATTATTTCTTACTCTGTGCATCAATTATGTAAATTACTTATCACCTTACCTCATTTTCTTTATATTACTCTATCACCAATTATAAAATATGTAATCAATTAATCAGTCAAACGTATATAGAACTGCAATTTTCAAATTTGTCAAAAACAAGTTATTCTCTATTTTCTATTTTCTATATTCAATATTTGTTTTTAAAAAATGTAACTTACTTGAAGATCTGTCTATCAAGCATTTATATAACATGCGGACAATCTTAATCTTAATCTAAATTTTAATGTTAAATAATCTTTCTCTACATAATTTAAGGTTGGTATGATATTTATCAACACTTTACCACCTTATGTTAGTTCATTATATTTAAAATTTGTATAGCAAGCACCTAATATTTTAATGTTACAAGACTTCACATACATACTAATCTACTAGATACTGAAGTTAATTAATTTGTATATTTTTAACAAGGCATTTCTTTCTTTTTGTTTTCTACAACATACGAATCATTTCTTGTATATTCTATTCTACCATAGCCTAATATATCAGTGTCTCAAAGACTCTAAATGGGAGCGTTTCAGTGTTTTAAAGTTTTTATCTTACAGGTATATTTATACTTAGATTCATACCGTTTTAAGAGGCGGACTTAAATCGGGCGGCTGAGGGTCGGTTATTGTATCTAATAGCAGAACCGACCCTCAACAACCTACCCGTGTCTAATTCTTAATACGGCATTAGTGTTAAATTTCACCATTGAATTGTACTTTTTTTTATCTAAACTTATATTTAATTAGCATGTTAAGAGGCGGACTTAAATCGGGCGGCTGAGGGTCGGTTATTGTATCTAATAGCAGAGCCGACCCTCAACAACCTACCCGTGTCTAATTCTTAATATGGCATTAGTGTTAAATTTCACCATTGAATTGTACTTTTTTTATCTAAACTTATATTTAATTAGCATGTTAAGAGGCGGACTTAAATCGGGCGGCTGAGGGTCGGTTATTGTATCTAATAGCAGAGCCGACCCTCAACAACCTACCCGTGTCTAATTCTTAATATGGCTTTAGTGTTAAATTTCACCTTTGAGCTGTACTTTTATCTAGATTTATATTAAATTATCGTGTTAAGAAGCGGACTTAAATCGGGCGGCTGAGGGTCGGTTATTGTATCCAATAGCAGAACCGACCCTCAACAACCTACCCGTGTCTAATTCTTAATATGGCATTAGTGTTAAATTTCACCCTTGAATTGTACCTTTTTATCTAAACTTATATTTAATTAGCATGTTAAGAGGCGGACTTAAATCGGGCGGCTGAGGGTCGGTTATTGTATCTAATAGCAGAGCCGACCCTCAACAACCTACCCGTGTCTAATTCTTAATATGGCTTTAGTGTTAAATTTCACCTTTCAATTGTACTTAATATTGTTTAGAATAGAATTTACCTTGATTCGTACTGTTATATCTAGATTTTAATTTAATTATCGTGTTAAGTAGCGGACTTAAATCGGGCGGCTGAGGGTCGGTTATTGTATCAAATAGCAGAACCGACCCTCAACAACCTACCCGTGTCTTATCCTTAATATGGAAGTAGTGTTAAATTTCACCGTTCAATTGTACTTAATATTGTTTAGAATAGAATTTACCTTGATTCGTACTGTTATATCTAGATTTTAATTTAATTATCGTGTTAAGTAGCGGACTTAAATCGGGCGGCTGAGGGTCGGTTATTGTATCAAATAGCAGAACCGACCCTCAACAACCTACCCGTGTCTTATCCTTGACAATGTATAAGTGTTAACTTCACCTTTGTTTTGTACTTTTATATTATAGTTTACAATATATTAATTCCATTTACCTTTGTTAAACGTTACCATTATCATAGCCTACTCTTATATAACTAAGTTCTAAACCCAATTTTATATAATGCAACTGTACACAAATAACTACTATTTTAAGATTAGTTTTAAGACGCGGACTCTATTCAGGTGGCTGAGGGAAAAGAATTGTATCCTATAGCAAAACCAACCCTCAGCCACCTTAACCACGTTCAATGTATATACTGTTTCTTTTACATCAATAAATTACAACGACCATGAAAAGCTTATTTTAGCTTAGCTTCCTCGGCCCCGGGGCTTAAGTCGCCGGGGAGGTAGGCCTACTAGCAATTAAAAAAAAAAAAAAAAAAAAAAAAAAAAAAACCACGATTGGTATAACCAAATTCAGGGGCAGCTTCACATTAGGTAACTGCAGCATTGTTAATATTTTTTCATATTATCGATATACCGTTTAGGCGCGTTTCGTTGCACGAGCTATACCAATCGTAAATTGAACTAAACGCCCCTAAAAAGGTGTACATCTTTTAACCCTCGGGAAGTCTGGTGGGTAAAAATCAAACGGCGTGCCTGGTGGGTCTAACGTGAATGTAACGATAATCATTCTCACATTTTTTTTTTATGTTTCAGCGAAAAGAAATTGTGTCTTTTTGCTGTGTGGACTGGTCAACAATTTCCACTTAAAGTGGAAGTAATATCAAGGGACGAGGGTTTTTGGTGCCAAAAAATGAAACCGAAATTAATCAATTTCTACGAAAAGTGCCTCTTACCTGAATATATCGACCCCAGGAAAAGCCGGTCGATGCCAATCAGGAGCACTTGTTTGTAAATAATAAAATCTAAAAATGTAATTTATGATGTATCATTTACCCAATACTAGTTTGATAAAAATTAAAAAGTTTCATGGGGGCACACACACGTGACCGTGTATATCAAAGTATCAATATTATTTTATCCTACTATTCCACGTTCGATATAGCGCTTACGCACACAGACGCATTTTGTTGTTGTGTAGCTCGTCTCGCGTCGATTTTGACTTGGCTGAATTGGGATAAGCGCTCTTAATATTTGTTTAAAATAACTGTTCAACCGAAACTCGAAATCGAATACAAAAATCGATTTTGACTTTTAAAAAATATATTATTTTTCACGTCCCTATTAATTTTATAAACGCAAACGGGCATATCGAATGTGGATTTTGCTAGAACAGTGATAAAGAGCAAAATATCAGTTAAAAAGCCATTACTTTTTAAGTTTTTTTTATTTTTATGAATGTGCGTAGAAGTTGGCACTATCATCCACACCGACTTGGGTACATTCATCAAAAGGTCAATCACTCGGATCCTGACAACCTGGCTGAAGATGGGACTCATACACAAAGAATTGAGTCGCAATGGAGGGCAGTAAAAAGATTTAAGGATTTAAGGTAAAAAAAAATGGGGGGGGGGTGATTACTACAACCCTTCCCCCCTCCTCGCCCCCAATTCGGTTTACCGATTTCTAAGGGTCCGTTCACACAGACCGGCTCGGAGAGGAGAGCAGATTTTTATCACGTTGGAAACAGTGTTTTGAGTGATTGTAGTAAAGTTTATTTTTGCATTTGCACCTTTTTTGTCATTAAAAATGCCTGAACGCGCTTCGTGTGAAGTAATAAAAGGAGCCGACCGGCTCCGCTTGCGTGCTCTTTCTCGCTCGCGCAGCCGATCGGCTCTGATTGCGTGCTCTTTCTCGCTTGCGCAGCCTGTCGGCTCCGATTGCGTGCTCTTTCTCGCTCGCGCAGCCGATGGGCTCCGATTGCGTGCTCTTTCTCTATCGCGTAGCCGATCGGCTCCGATTGCGTGCCCGCTGCGGCCGCGCCGACCGCCATTTTGATAGCAACATTTGAACGTAATAGTTGTGCGTACTTGTACGAAAAGATGAATGATGAAAAATTAATAATACTCGTGTCAAAATATGAGTGTTTATTTGACATAACCAAGCCATCATATAGCGATCGGATAATGAAAGACAATGCATGGGAGGAAATTAGCAAATGTCTCGGAATAAGTGGTAAGTAAGGTTTTCATTGTTTTACACCTACCCCCAGATACTCAAACGAATTTTAAAGCAAGGGCTTCTTAAACTCGTGCTGCGACGTGTTAGATTCAAAGTCAAAATAGGAATAACATGAGTTTAAATGCGCCCTTACTTTAAAAACTCGTTTGAGTATCTGATCGTTAGAATATACTTATGTAGTAGACAATTTTTATTAAATATAACTTAAGAAACTCGCGTAGCCACTTGATCTTGCCAATCTAAAGCACCACTTGATGAAAAATAATCCTTAAATTTATTCCTTGTGGTTAGAACTGCGTCGCTATTAGAACTGTTTTCATTATTATTGTCTGTTATTGCTGTTAATAAATTTATATTGCTGTGAAATTCATTCTCTTGTCCTGGCGTCCGATTTTCTATTAAAAAATTATGTAAACATGTAGTTGCTAATATAATTAAATCACAGTACTTCGGCTGAATTTTCATTCGTTTTTGATAAATTTCAAATCTTTGAGTTAGCATTCCAAATGCACATTCTACGACTTTTCTTGCCCTGCTTAAACGCAGATTAAATACTTTTTTTGATAATTCTGTTCTTGCTTGTTCTCTTGGATACGGCCGCAATATATTATTGCTCAAAGGAAATGCCTCGTCTCCTATAAAAACATGTGGTAAGCTTTCAGTGGTACTAGGTAGAGGTTTATTTGGGGGCAGCTTTAACTTATTGGTGTTGAGTTTTTTCCAAAATTTTGAATTCTGTAAAATTCCGCCGTCGCTATTTTTACCATATGATCCGACATCAACAATTAAAAAACTGTATTTCGCGTCGACCACAGCTAGTAACACTGTACTGAAAAAGTTTTTATAATTATAGAATAAGCTTCCACTATTATCTGGTGCCTGTATATTGACATGCTTTCCGTCTATAGCGCCCAAACAGTTAGGAAAATTCCAAATATTAAAGAAATCACGTGAAACCTTTTCCCACATTTCTTCATCTGGCATCTGCATAACTATGGGCATCAAAACATCACAAATTACTCTGATTGTCTCATGAATAATTGAATGAACTGTAGAAATTCCCATTCGAAAATTAAATGACAAGTTTTTGAAACTGCAACCAGTGATGAGGAATCTGTAAAAATAAAACAAACACACAAAATAGAAATATAAGACTGCCGTACCAAAACGAACTATAAAATAAAAAAGAGTTATGTTATTAATTTTTCATTTCTGTTCTTTCCAGTGACGCAGTGCCAGGATCGTTGGAAGAAACTGCGAGATAACTTCAGAAAAGCCTATTATAACCGAAAAGGCAAGAGTGGCGATGGTGCAACTACGTCCAAATTGATAAAATTTGAAAAAGAACTTTCTTTTATAATACCATTTTTTCGCAATCGAAACCAAATATCTAATGTAACATTATCATCGGATGATTCAGAGCCTGGCACACCAATACCACCACCATCGACATCATCTAAACGTTCTGACCATTCTGAAGTTGAATCGCTTGCAAGTACTTCTGGCTCGAAAAAGAGACCACGCTTAAGCAAAGATGTTGCTACGGTTTTCGAAGAGTATCTTGAAGAAAAAAGAAATACTACACCCCGTGACAAGGCATTACGTAATTTTTTTTTGTCTATGTCAGATACAGTGGAAACATTCCCAAAAGAAGTCCAAGCACGAATTAAAAGGCGCGTGTTTAACATTGTTAATGAAGCTGAATTAAGTCTGTATGAAAATAGTACAGATTTGAATTATTCTTTGTCTATAAATTCACCGCCATCGACTAATCAATCTACTTACCTAGTGTCAAACGAAACCTATATTCCTCAAAACTATCCAGATCAGACTACTTACGGGTACAATACCAGCACACAAAATACAAAATAATAAACAATCAAAAACAATAATAATTATAATAATAATAATTAAATACACACACAAATCTGTACTATTTAATTACATTTCATTAACGTAAATAATGCTTAATAAATGGAGGGCTGTGATTTTGTGATCTATTTAGATGTTTGTGTTATTTAACATGATTAGTATAAGTAATTTACATTTCATTAACGTAAACAATGCTTAATAAATGGAGGGCTGTGATTTTGTGATCTAAATAACATGATTAGTATAAATAATTGTTTTTTATTTACCTTAAAGTTACCGTTAACCTTTCTTCGGCTGTAATGGTGCAACGATAATTTGTAGTCTTTTTTGTTATATGTACTCTTAACAAATCTGTCAATTTCAAAAATTGCCAATATTCCATACGATAATACTCATAAAATTTTAGGCTATCTCTCTTCAATTCCTCGAAAATGGTGTGAAACTCCCCATGGATTAGTCTGTTTTTCCAAATATGTTTTACCCATATTTGTTTCCGCTTGCGCTTACGTTTCCTATGTTCTATTTCAAGTAATCTTGCTAACAAATATATTTCTTCGTCGGAGCTATCTAAATCCATGTTTCGAAAAGCACACGTTAACACACCGAAAACAAAACTTAGACTGCGCGGAATACTGGCACTGCCTTTGTAGTGTATCCACCCGACTCCGAGCGCATCCGACCGGCTCCGAGCACATCCAACCGCACCCGCTTTCAGATCTCTTCCAGCCGGTCGATGTGAAATAGTTGGCGGCTCCGCTCCGGCCAATTCCAAGCGTATACGACCCGGTCTGTGTGAAAAGAAAAAAGCAGGCCGATGCTCTCCGAGCCGGTCTGTGTGAACGGACCCTAAATCGTTACCGAGAAAATATTGTTACGATTCAGATTTTTTTATTTTGATATATTTTTTTTATCATGTTGTAGTGTATGAGTGAAGCGCGCGTGTGCGTGCGCACGAATTGAGATACCTAAATGTACCATTGTAGTGTGCTGTGCGTCAGTCACCAATAAACCTTGATTCGTATTACACGTCGTTTCTTTATTATCTCAGTGGCGACGAGGATTGGTTTTCGTAAAAAGTTAATAGTTTCTAGACGAACTGATGCTACGAAGGCACTTTTATCACTATTAAACAAGTTTTAGAAGACATTTTCAATAAAGTTGACCGATAAGCGGAGTACCGTAATAAATCTTACGGACTAGTTTCAACGATGAATAAGTTAGAAACAGGAATAATGACAATTACGTGGAACGGAATCCTAGAACGCTTGCAAGCGACTAGTGTTTCTCTGCAGTCGTCTGACCATGACCTTAATACGGGATATGTCCTTTATGAATCATTAAATGGTTACGTCCAAGCAATGCGATCCACATTTTCAGATATTGAAGCAAGAGCCAAGGATCCGACCAACTGTGAAGATTACCAGCAACAGACATCCAGATGAATCTGCTACTTGACAAGATCGAACGCCTGCAGAATTTCTGCATACGTTTCATATTTGGTCTTAGAAAATATGAACATGTGTCTTAAATTCCGCAGGCAGCTGGGGTGGCTACCTATTCGATTCAGACGTGACGCTCATCTTCAACTCCTATACTCAATTCTTTTCAATCCGAAAACCCCTTCTTATCTCAAAAATCACTTACAATTCTTAGGTCCTTCTAACAATATGTTACGCTCTTCTAATAGATGTTTATTGGAAATTCCATCCCACAGTTCATCCTTCATAGGCAATTCATTTAGGATCTCCGCTATGAAGTTGTGGAATAGGCTGCCCGACTCCATATAATTGGCTACCTCCCTATCATCTTTTAAAACTCTTCTGTATAAACATTTCTTAACCTTATCCTATCCTGATCAATCGTGACTTGTGTAATTCTGTGTTTCCTTTTCTTTTGCATTGCATCACTATTCGCTGTTCATGAATTTGTAAGATTAGCTTTTAAGTTTTTAGTTTGTTATTAATATTTTTTTATATAACATTTGGTTCTGCACTTCTCGCACTTATCATGTTTCTTTTTTTAGTTTCTCTCTTTATTTAACTAGGGTTGCCTGGAAGAGACGCTTATTGCCTGGTCGCTTATTAGCGATAAGGCCACCCGTTGCATCCCTTATAATTTTTATGTTGTTGGCAACATAATATAGTATCTATGATTCGATTGATACAGTTTATTTTTGTTATCTGTAATTTTTCTTCATATACATATTTGTCTATGGTGTTAACTTCCTTCCGCTTCGTGATTCGTGATTGTTATACGAGTGCTCAAATAAAGTGGTGTGTTAATAACTAAAAAATAAGTGTTTTTTCTACGCCTGACCTCACCTGGAAACCATTAATATACAGTCCACGCTCTGCAGCTGGAATAACCGTGTGTGTTGGGTAACTATTTACACTAGTGCCCTACATAATGTTCCTTCTATGATGCGCCATCGCCTTGTCTGCACGTGCCGTCTTCGTTAAAGAATTCTCCCGCGAGCCGTCTTCGCCTTTAAGAATTCTCCCGCGAGGGCAGCAAGAAGCTACAACGCAGAACCCAGGATGCAGAGGTATCCGTAGAAAGAAAAAGCATCAACATCAAGTTAGTTACCAACTCATCTTTATTACATACGCCCGCCATCTTTATTACGAAGCCCTCACAAAGTCTTCAACATACTACCAAAGACAAAGAGGAAGGAGCACATCAATCAAACAAACAAACGAAGCCGGACCGGAAAGAGCGAGTCGATAAACACAATAGCTGTCTGTCAATGTCAACTGCGATTCACTTCCTTCAGTTGGCACCACAGCATACGAGCGCCGAAACCGACGAATCACGTACGAGTGTCGAGTGCAACCAGTGTCCAGTAGCCAATCACTGCGCGCCTCACCGTAGCAAACGACGTGGTCGCCGACAACATTCGTACTGCGCGTAAGCAAGCATCAAGCGTCATTTAACTCCACCATTTTGATTTTAGTAGTAATTACTAATTAATTGTAACAAAATACACATAGTTTTAAGTATTTTTTCGGTTCAAATGTTAACTAACATTAGGAAAGCTAGCAATATATTGCCCTATTAGTGAACATGGCCGACACAAAAGTTAATATTGCAAAAAGGGGTTATGCAAAGATGTCTATTACTAAAATTCATAATGCACTAATATCAGGTGAGTTGCAATCACGTTCGCTAGAACGACTTATAGTTGTAAGAGATAGGGTCGTCAGCGTTTTTCAAGAATATAGCGATGCTTGTATCCAAATATGTGCACAAAATCCTGAAGATCCGGAGGATTTTAGTAAAATCGAAGAAATATACTTCGACATTCTCTCTAATATCGATAAAACAATCAAAAAACACAGTTTGAACACTAAAAATGAGACGCTTAACGACTCAGATTGTAAGCAAACTTCGAGCATTAGGTCAAAGCTTCAATTACCTAACGTAGTCATGTCAACATTCACTGGCAAATATACCGAGTATTACTCGTTTATAAACCTTTTCAGGGCAATGATTGACAAAGATGAGTCTCTCTCACCTGTTCAAAAGCTATATTATCTTAAAGGTTTTCTAAGTGACAAGCCAGCAGCTTTACCTTTTGGTCAGATGGGTCATGAAAGACATGTTAATAGACCGTGGCAAATTATATCATTAGATTTAATGGGACCGGTTCCAAGAAGCAAAAGTGGTAACACTAAGCTTTTAGTTATAACCTGTTTTTTTAGTAAATTTGTTTTAAGTGGACTTAGAACTGGTAAAGCAGATAAGATTTGCAGTATTGTTGAAAACCATTTTTTTACTTTTTGATGTTCCACAAGCAATTATTTCTGATAATGGTAAGCAATTTGAATCAAAATTGTTTAAAGAATTAGTCAATAGTTATAAATCTCAAATTTGGTATACTCCTAATTATCATCCATAGAGTAACCCTACAGAGCGAGTGAATAGGGTTATTCGCACAATATCAAGTTTCATTACTACTAAGCAAAATAATGAATGGGATTTACATTTACAAAGTTTTGCTCATGCTGTTAGGACTTCAGTTCATGAAACCACAGGCTACACTCCATCCTTCCTCTTCTTTGGCAGAGAAACAGCTATTCCCCCCAAAGTTACAAGTAATTCGTATGATGCAATTAATATGTTTGACAAATCTTTAAGAATTGATGAAAAAGAATTTCTAGTAGCTAATAAAAAGCTTTTTGACAGAAAGTCACAGTTTTCCTTTATTGTGCAAACTGTAGTGAGTGGCTAGATAGCGAGGAGCAACCAAGACCAATTAACAATTTTCAACAATTCATTCATAAAACAAAGATTGATAAATGGAGAATTTGGAAACCTTTTGATTGTTGGTGATAAAGGCTATGAAAATACTTCATACCTACTGACTCCACTCCAAAACCCCATGACTCCAACAGAACATCTTTATAATGAATCTCAAATACAAAGCAGAAATATGATGAAAAGGACATATGGTGTTTAGAAAAATCGGTTCCCCACTTTGTCCAAAAAGGTTTTGCTTCATGCATTTTATATGCTTTGAACTTGGCGATCATTGATTGTAAGAAAGCTGAAATCCCTGAATTTATGGAAGTTATAAATTAATGCCAACCCAGTCACATATCTCAAACAAAGCGTCTTACAAACTTTTGCAACGTACAATGGATAAAATATTGGGATCCAACGTCAAGTCTGTGCTGCTCTATGGGTGTGAAACGTGGAAGGTCACCAAAGATATCTCGCACCGACTCCAAGTCTTCGTCAACCGCTGTCTTCGCCGTATTCTGAGCATCTACTGGCCTGAAAAAATCTCTAACGACTAACGAGCAACTTTGGGAACGCTGCCGAGAAACCACGATCAGTCAGCAGATCAAGCGATGCAAGTGGAATTGGACTTCGAAGGGATCATAATATTCCCAAGCAGGCGCTTGATTGGAACCCGCAAGGGAAGCGTGGCCGTCCCGAGCAAACCTGGCGCCGTACAGTCGCAGACGAGGCAAAGAGAGCTGGAAAGACTTGGAGCGAGGTGAAATACGAGGCTCAAGACCGATCGCGATGGAGACTCACTGTGGACGCCCTCTGCCCCATCTAGGGGTTATTGGACATTAAGCCAAGTAAGTCAAGATAATATACGAACAGAATCGGATCTTCATCGTCAAGCCAACCGCAACCAGAAAATAAGGACTTGAATGATTTATGGGAACATTTTGATGCAAACCTTCGGAACGTACTACAAATTAAACATCATTAGCCTCGGCTATTATCATGGTGAAACAATACAAGGACGAAGAATACTTAGAAAAGATGATCTTATTACTTACTGGGAGAAAAGGAAACTGATTATGCCAGTGCTGTATAAATTAGCTATGAAATGTTTATGCGTCTCAGCGACTTCTGTTCCTTCAGAACGAGTTTTTTCTAAAGCTGCGCTGATATGTAATTAAAGAAGAAACCGTTTGGAAGAGAAAAAAATTATCAAATTATTTTTTTTAAGTAGTTATTACAGCAATTTCAGTTAAATTTGTCATCTCATTAAAAAACATTATTTCTGTTCTTTAGTTGAGTTTATTTAAGTTAATTTTAAAGCATGTTTATTATTAACTAAATTGTGTAAGAACATAATAAAACTGTTCATATTTGGATCTCATGAAAGTTCCTTATTTTATTAGATTTATTAGCTTATTTATAAATTTAACTTATTAACAGAAATAAATTTCCCTAAAATTTTGACGATAGGGCTGGATGGGAGGGAAAGTAGGGTTAAGGTTACATGGACCACGGAATTTTGGAGAAAGATGGTCATTAATTAAAGAACAGTTAAAAAATATATGGTCTGTCGAGCCTTCGTCCATACCACACTAACAGAGATAACTGTCTTAACTGATGTCCGGTCGTCTGCTGATGGCGTCAACCCTGGATTTAACTCCCATCCTCACTGACTAACCTACAAGGACAAGGGGCCTTTTTTTCATCCGTTGGTACCACAATCCGCCCAATTAAATTTGGTCACTTCCTAGTAAACAACAAAGTACCCAACATTGTTCAAGATGGTGTTAGAGAGTGGGACGTAACAGAATATCTGTTGAATTTAAGTCGGGCTTAGATGCTAATCATTTTATGTCTTATCCCATGTACCATCCAGCAATTATTCTGTTACCATTCCTAATTACAATGTTTCCCGTATGGGTCTTGTGAGAGGTGTCCCAGGTGATTGGTCGATGCAGGAATATGTTGAAACTTTAGAAATTCCCGATTTTGATATAGTCCTCAAGGACTGACGCCTTAATCGCAAGATGAACTCCAATGGTCAGATTACATGGACTCCAAAGCAAACTGTTGTTTTGACCTTTCAAGGACAAACCCTTATGGAGAGAGTACTCTCTTGCCATAATTCCCTCTCCGTTGAAACTTACCAACTCCCAACAATCCAGTGTCTTAATTGTCGTAGATTTGGTCATGTAAAGACAAAATGCCGATCTAAGCCAAGATGTTACCGTTGTACTCTAGCCCATTCTGGCGATGATTGTACTCGTAATAACAGAAACAGAATCTTTATGTTTATTTTGCACTGCCTCTCACTATGCTACCACCAAAGCATGTCCCAAACAAAGAAACATCGGATAGCATATTCTATCAGAAAGTATCAGCTCGCTTTAGACATAGCAGTGGAAGATCTTTAGCAGATTCTGCAAAAACAACCCCCTCCTCTTCATTCAGTTTATCTCAACCCATTACCATACCTTCCCAAGTTTCTCCTCAGACTACATTATACAGAAAAACTGTATTTCTCCCTCCTCGCTCCAGGCCAACATTAGGTAAATCCTATGATAAGGCGGCCCATGAGGCAATTTCTTCCAATTTACCCTCCTCTTTTCCTCATCTGCCCTCTTTCCCTCATCAACAATGAAGTTTCCCCTTATGACAATGTACTTGACTGCTAATGGGCAGTCCTTTGTAACATCCTATCTAACGAATGTAAATCTATGAATAAGCGAATTAGAAATCTAAGAATTAAAATAAAGTGTTTACTTTGTTTAAGAAGTAAATGTTGAGTAAAAACAATGCATAAGACTAATATGCAAGAAACAAAATGTAAAATGAATAACATGTTAGAACCACAAATATGTAAATGAATGTAATTTTTAATGAATAAATAAAGCTAAAAAGGTCCTTGATAGGCAAATGTCGAGGGGTGGGTTCGCAGCTCCACGGCCCCGGAGCAGTCGCTGCCGGGGAGGTAGGCCAAGTAGGCAGGGGAAACAAAAAAAAAAAAAAAAATTCTTTCTAAGTATGATGATATCCCCGTACCGTCCCACGTAACCTAACAAATCAACTTGCTCCAGTCTTTTGTCACCAAAAATGGCGAATCTGGTATTTCAGTGGAATTGTAAAAGTATTCGTAGTAAAAAATCCGAAATAACATTTCTCACTATTCTAGCCATGTAGTATTTTAGATTTTTAGGAATTAGAGAGGTATATAAACTCTTTTATTAAAATCTCGACCTTGTTTTAAATTACCGAACATTCTTCCTAGACTTCTTAAAGATTGCAAAACCCCTCACTTCACTCCTTAAAAAGGTTCAAGCCTTCTTTCATAGGAGAAAACAGCAATTAGCTTGCAAACTCCTTAAAGGAAAACTTATTTCAGCACCAGTCCTAATCTATCCTGACTTCACGAAACCCTTCATTCTTACGACGGATGCTTCTAACCATGCTCTCTCTTTTCCCAAGGACCAATGCGTGAAGAAAGACATATTGCTTTCGCATCCCGTACTATCAATAAAAGCGAATCGATCTACAATACAACTGAAAAAGAGTTGTTGGCTATCTGAATGTCTTACAGCTATATTTAGCTTACTAGCTAGCTACTATATTCAGACCATATTTATATGGGCGAAAATTCCATATCGTAATAGATCATAGACCACTTAAGTGGCTATTCAATCATAAAGATCCTTCCAGTAAGCTGCGACGGTGGCGCCTCAAGCTTGAAGAATACGATTACGAAATCATTTATAAAAAAGGAAAATTAAATTCCATCGCCGATGCTATATCCCGCTATCCCGTAAACCCTATATTGCCAAAAGAAAATGCTAAGCCGCACTAGATTCAGGCCTAACGGATCCTCTCGTCACTCTCCACATTTCCATCTCTCAGGGCATGTCAATAAGCAGAATACTCGGTTCTGGGGCACTGATACGCACTATTCAAGAAACACCTTTACACCCACTAAAAGTAACTGTATGGTGTGGCATGTGTGTTGACATAGTGACCCTATTTTTTCGAAGACGCTGGAGGCAATGCGACAGAACCATGTTACGTGAGTTTTTGATACCCAGTTTGGACGAATTGGGGCTGAAGCACATCTGGTTTCAACAAGACGGCGCTACGGCACACACAGCGCGCGACACTATCGACTTAGGTAGGAACGGTTTTCCAGGCCGAGTTATCTCTCGTTTTGGCGATTTGCCTTGGCCTGCAAGACCACCCGATCTGACGAGTCCAGACTTCTTTCTTTGGGGATTTTTGAAATCTCGGGTATATGTGAACAAGCCACAGACTCTCGCAGCTCTAAAAGAAAACATTCATCAAGAAATAAGGAACATATCGCAGGAAGTATTACGGCAAGTTATGCAAAATGTCATAAATATAAATGTGCATCAACTCTGGAGGTCATCATTTAAAAGACATCATCTTTAAATCCTAATGGTACGAAATTTAATGGCACAAATATACATTTAAAAAAACCTAAATCTAGTTTTCTAATTTAGAAAAAATGTTATAGCTGAACCAAATAGGGTCTTTACTTTTGCCCCACCCACTAATTATACCCCTTAAAAACTTTTGTTTGGACAAAAACCCTCTAGTCCTGATTCAATTAACAATACAAATCCAGATACCACATACCCTGAGTATCACAATGCTAACTCATAGATTAAAATACTCAAGAGAAAAAGTCCTCGAATGTATTATGAAAGCTAAAGAGAGATCAAAACAATATTACGACTCTTACAAGACCCATATAAAATAGGCGATTAGGTATATGTAAAAAATCATTTAAAACTCCGAAAAGCACGTTCCCCATATGGAAAGGCTATATATATATATATATATTATTTATATATATATATATATATATATTATTTATATATATATAAATCTAGCGTTGGCTTCATCTGGAATAGCTGCGAGAAGGTCTGCTAGAAGGCGGGCGAACTGAACATTCTGCCTGCCTTGAAATTACCATTATACTTGAAAATCAACGAAACCAACATCGCCAAAAATAGCGCAATGGCCAAAATACTACAGGTATGCAAATTAAGGGATTGCGATGTATGCACAATGGCCCATAAGATATCACTGGAGACACTGGACAGAGCGTTGATAAATCTTCATGACAGCCAAAATATTTTTGGTGGGTCCATGATTCTGTTGGTCATTGTCGTCAGAATCTTCCAGTTATTCCCCGATTCAACTGGTGCTGATGAACTAAACGCATGCCTAAAGGCTACCACTGACGATACGTCCATTAATCCGAATGGAGTAGTCGTCCAAAATCGTCCCATGAATGTTAAAAAAATATTCCATTTGGATGGACGTCAGGCAGCTCTGGACTTAAAAATAGAATATTTATTTCAAGTCTTCGATCATTAATATAGGTACAATAGGCTGTAAAAACTCAACTGAAGCGTACGAGTGGGGTATACTGGACTAAACTGGTTTTCAGGCTATAAAAGCACGGCGCGTGGTGTGGCGCACTCACTTCTTCGCCGCCTCGCACTGAATAATATAGACGTCACTTACAGTTATTGTTGTTGAATTTGTGGTCATGTGTTCTTTATTAATTAATTGTAGTTGTGTGGTAAATTTCGTGTAATCTAATTTGTTTTTTTTAAGTAATTTTATTTGTTAATTTCTTACTTCAGAAGTGGGATTCGTTCTCATTTCTGCTTAGTTTAAATTTACGCCCACATGTCTTTACTTTAGTCAGTTTGAAACGCGAGTGTCATACGTTTTGTAAAAAAATAATGGAGGGTAGCGGCGAATACGGAAAAAGGACGGTGTGCCTATCCCTGCGCTTGAAGAAACGTTACAATACGTCCAGCCCTAACGTGACGCAAGTGACTGAGCCATGTCCACCAGTGGTGTCACCACGGCCGGCTCCGGTGCCATGTTTAAGCAGCGCGTGCCAGTCAAGCGCTGACCTGGTGCTTAATCAGGTGACCAACAAACTTGTAAGTGCGATGAGCACAATTCCGGTAAGATCGACCTCCATTTATATTTCTAATTTCGATCCGTCTTTTAACGATTTCGATATTGGTGTGAGGAGGTAGACTCTGCACGGTTGTCTAATTATTGGGATGATCGTGATTGCTTATCTCAGATTGGATATTGTTTAAAAGGAGATGCTAAAGTGTGGCTAAATGAGTGGCCGAGTAATGATCGTAGTTGGTCTAACTTTAAAAGGGAATTTAAATCACTTTGTCCGCAGCGAGTAGACATAGCAAATATTTTATTCAACGTAATGAAAACCGACTCTGAGGCCTCTTTTCCATTACACGGTTTCTCGCCGTGAAAATCTACGGTTAATTCGCCGCGTGTAGGCACGGTCGTCAGTGTGGTATGGATCACTATATGAGCTTGTCGACATGCACGGTGGCGCCAAGGCACGGCGCCGCGGCCGCGTGCGCCGTGACTGCCCCTCGGCGCGCCGCGTCTACGCACGGCGTGATTTTCACCAGTGTTGTATGGCAGTCTATCGGGGTGTGTCGACGGTGCCGGACGTACGCACGGATTCGTGACCGCTTATATACGCTGTTTCGCGATTTTATTATAAAATGAACATAAATCAAGAATTATTAATTACGTTGATTCAAGAAAGGCCTGTAATATGGGATAAGACCATCGACGATTATAAAAATAAGCGGCTTAAATATGATTCCTGGAAAGAAATATTTATTCATTTCCAGCCCACATTTGAAGATTTAAGTGGTGATGAGAAAAACAAGTTTGGTAAGTTACAGATATTTAATTATTAACTTTTTACTTATGCATAGTTGTTTTGATAGGAGAGGCGACCTTCGTTAGATACAAAATATTGTGCAAATCTGTTGCGAACTTCATTAGCCGCCAAACTTCCGCGAACTGCATTCGTGATAGGTAACTGGATTAGTTCCGATTCTGAATCAAGGGTGGACTCATTTTCACTCGCATTGTGAAACTGAAAGTTTTCCTGCTTATGTATAAAATTTTGCAAAACACAACATGTTTTCACAATATCAACTGCCAAATCGATGGACACATTCATTGGCCGGTGAAAAATTCGCCATTTATTGGATAAAATGCCAAACGCACATTCAACAAATCTTCGCGCTCTTGTGAGTCTGTAGTTAAATGTACGTTTTAATTGATCAAGCTGATGACCACCAAATGGACGAAGCAAGTGATAATGCAAAGCAAAGGCTTCGTCCGCAACGAACACATATGGCAAATCGTAGTCAATTCCAGGCAAACGTGTTGCATCGGGTAGATTTAATCCGTTGTTTGTTAAATTTTTCCAAAATGGGGTCTCTTTAAACACACTGGAATCACACTCCTTTCCGTAGGCGCCAACGTCAACAAATATAAAGTTGTAATCGCTATCTACTACTGCCATCAAAACTATAGAAAAAAAATGTTTGTAATTTAAAAACATCGAGCCACTATCAATTGGCTTAATAAGTCTGATGTGTTTTCCATCGACCGCTCCTAAGCACAGCGGGAAGTTGGAAGATTCTTGAAATTTGCTTGCAATGTGTAGCCAGTCTTCTTTAGATGGCATTTTCATATATTCTTTATACAGTTCTAACCAAATGTAGTGGCATACTTCACGTACGATGCAACTTATGGTTTTTATTCCAATTCTATAGCTGTAGTATAGGTCAGTAAAGGTATCTCCTGTTGCTAGATACCTGAAATATAAAACAAAACGGTTCAGGTTCAAATACTAAAACCCCATTTTAGGTCGGGGTCGATTCAGTTTAGGTCGGGGGTTTTCATAAATTTTGAATTTAATAATTATTATTTATTTATTTTCAGGGCAAATGGTGATGAAGAAGTGGACCAATATGAAAGATAGCTGGATAAAATATGACAAAAAAATTAATGAATGTAAGTCTGGTTCTTCAGCAAAAAAAATAAGAAAATATATGTTCTATGATGAAATGATGTTCCTAAAAAAAAATGTTGAGCATCGCAAGACCGATTCTAACATGACTGAACATGTTCATGATTCTAGCCTCAGTAATGAAAATTTTGATAGTGCAGTCCCGAATCAATCAAGCTCGGGATACACTGAACGGAGTGAGACGCAAAGGGCTAAAAAAAAAAGAAAAAATGAACTAAGTGAAGTTGACATTAGGTTTATGAAGTTTATGGATTCAGCAGAACGAGATGAGAAAAAGAAAAGCCGTAGTATGAACTTTTTTATGGGAATCGCTGATACAGTTGACAAGTTCAGTGATGAAAATATGATAGACTTTCAGTTTCAAGTAATTTCAATAATTAAAAATATTCAACAAAGACAGTGTACTCAGTATATACCTACATCAAGAAACCAATGGGATCAAGGCCATCAAGGATATTTAAGTGGTACAGCATCCTCAAATGCGCAATCGTCAACATATGGATATTCTACAGCTGCTAGATCGAGCTATGGAATAAGTCGTCCACAGACGTCTTCTCATGATTTTGGACACGGTTCTGGTTTAGAGCCAATCCACTACCGACCCGAATCACAATTATCTGTACATAGTGTAAATGCGGAAAGTATCTCGGCAGATTCTCAAGTTTCTATTGAAGACGAATTCGATTTTAGTACCGCACTTGAGTAGCATTTTCAGCGTAGTGTATTTTTTGATTTACTTGTTCTTAAATTAATAATTATTAAAATTCAATTACATGTAATAATTTTGTTTGTGTGCAATAAACAATTTTAAACTAAAATATGTCATTTAATTTTGTACCTACTTACCTCAGAGTTACAGCCAATCTTTCTGCGGGCGATATACTCTCTCGCATAAAAGTATCTTGATGTTTTAGTTCCTGGGATAATTTTTGGAGCAAGTTGTCGAATGTAGTTTTCTGCATTCTAAAATAATTGTAAAACTTGTCTTCATCTTCTCTCAATTGATTCTTGACAAGTGTATGAAACGCGCCATATTCCTCCCTTTTTTCTAAAATCGGATGTATCCAAAACCTTACTTCCCTTTTTTTTTCTATTTTCTTTTTCCTATATATGTAATAAGCAACTATAATCTTTTTTTTCGTAAGAAAATTCATGACGCAGCACGTCCTACACAGCCCGAGTAAAAAGCGCTACTAGCCAGTACTTACCAATGTCTCGCGCGGTGATTTTGCCGTATCATGTACAAGCTAGCACGTTTTTTCAACCGTACGGCTTACACACCGTACGTTTGAACAACCGTGTAATGGAAAAGATGCCTGATAGTTATCCCACGTATGCGGAATACGCTAGACGCTCTTTATTATGATTGCGTGTCGTACGGGTAATGAGTGATTAGTTAATTGTCGCAGTAGTTATTCGGGGTGTTAACTTGTGGGTACAAGTTCGCGCCGTCGCGACTAGTGCTAATTTATCATCGAAAGACCTAGTTAAATTCCTCTCATTATTTACCAAGTCCCTAGAACCGCGCTCTATATTACAAAATCATGTTAAAAAGACAAATTTGCGAGCTAATTCCCGAAAGCGAGATTATTTTACGACAAATATTAAATGTTTTTCATGTGGGGAAATTGGTCATAGACAAATTTTGTGTCCTAAAAAAACTAAGTATGAAAACGCACCTGGGTCTACAAACAATACAAGTTTAAATAAAAGGCAGTTTTTTTAATGATAAAATAATTTGCACATTTTGTAAGAGGGTAGGACATAAAACGGAGGACTGTTTTGTTCGACAGCGTTCTGACTCGAGCGGTAGGCTAAATGTTAACTTTTGTAGTGATTCATTAGCTAATTGCTATAAGCAAAATGATGTTACAACTGCCAGGTAGTGGGTCGACGGTATCTTTAATTTCCGAGTTTGTAACTAAGTGTTTACGGTAAACTCAAATATCGTGTTTTCTTGTATTACGCGGCTTAGGAAGCCAAGACATCGAAGTATCTTTTTGTACTACTCTGACAGTAGAATTTTCTGAGATATCGCTTGAAATATATTTTTATGTAGTGTGCGATAAAAGCATGTATATCCCGATGATCGTGGCGACCGACGTGTTAAATCGGGATGACGTTATCTATACACGTACTCGCGGTGTGCAAAGGCTTACCAACTGTGTTGAGAGAGTTATGACTATCGAATCTACCGACGTCGTACAAGTAAATACTCCGCTGTTAGGGTTTGATAGGGAACGTTTAATGAGCATAGTTAAAAAAAATCATACATTTCTTAGTAGTTGGGACGGCTAATACCACGGTTGTTTACCGCCCTTATAAAATGTCGTACGATGAAAAATTACGCGTAAGAGAAATAATAAAAGACCTATTGAATAAAAAATAATTAGAGAGCCTGACTTTCTAATTATTCTGAGTATTCTAGTCAAATTTTACTTGTAAAGAAAAAAGACGGGTCAGATAGGATTTGTGTCGATTTTAGGACCCTAAACTCAGAGACAGTCAAATATTTATCGGCTAGGTAAAGCACCTATTTTACTTGCAATGGTCAGGTAAGGCCGAGCTCGCACAAGATACGAATAAATTGATAAAAACGTTTTAAAATGCAATATCTTTGTTTGGTACGCCCATGTCAATTGTAGCCGATCGTGGACGAATGTATGAGAATAGTTTATTTGTTAAATGGAATAAAGATTTAGGTTGTAAATTACATTTCACAACACCTGAGATGCATCAAAGTAATGGTCAAGTTGAACGATATTGTAGAACAGTAATGAATATGATTTGTGTTGAGTCTAATTACGGAAAAGAAAAGTGGTCTAATATCTTATGGAAACTACAGCTCACCTTGAACATTACTATGCAAAAATTTACTAAATTGGCACGTATGAATTTGTTAGTTGGTAGTAATATAGCAACGCCTGTTATTAAATCTTTAGTGCGAGATGTTGCTTTAGAAGCCACCAGTCCAAACCGAGAGTCGCTACGTGAACTTGCCCGTCAACAGGCCTCACAGCGATTAGAGGAAAACCGTGTATCTCAAGATGCTCGCGTCAATAAAAATCGCAGGACACCAAAATCATTCCAAAAGGGCGTGTAGAGGTGTAATTAACACTAAAGGCGATTTTGTATTGGTGCAAAAGGCGAGTCAATCTGTTGGCAAGCTAGACTCCTGTATGCGCGGACCATATGTGGTTTTAGCGGTGTTGTCGCAGGGCATGAACTAAAATTGGTCGCTGGTTTCTATGGTAAGACCATGCTGATGCCCTGGCGCGGGGTATGGACCCATGATGTGTGTGCCGCATTCTTTGAGAGTAAGTAATTTTTACTTGCCTTTTTCAAAACTTGTATTTGTTGATAAATGTTTTGTGAGAACTGACATTTTATTAGGACTGCTTTTCATATACTTAGAACCTAATTTTATTAAAGACCTGCGGGAGTCTTGTATGATAGTAATGGAGTCACTCTTACTATCAAAAGCAATGGAGTCGCTCTTGCTTAGTGTGATATACAGTAATGGAGCCACTCTTACTGTTGAAAGCAATGGAGTCGCTCTTGCTTAGTGTGTTGTACAGTAATGGAGTCACTCTTACTGTTGAAAGCAATGGATTCGCTCTTGCTTAGTGTGTTGTACAGTAATGGAGACACTCTTACTGTTGAAAGCAATGGATTCGCTCTTGCTTAGTGTGTTGTACAGTAATGGAGTCACTCTTACTGTTGATAGCAATGGAGACACTCTTGCTATGTGAAATAAATGAAATAATGGATGCGCTCTTATTTCAATTTGATATTGTGTTCTACACAATTAGTCATTTCGAGTGATGTTGTGTCGAAAGTAATGGATGCGCTCTTACTTTCGATGTAAGTAATGTTAATTTAACGTTATAATAATCAAAATGACGATAGTCCTTCCTCACAACAACCGCACGCGATAGCAGTCATCTCCTGATCTAGTTTCAAGGCGCCAGACGGGCGAGGACGCACCGTCGTCAGGAGAGGCCGAATAGGCTGTAAAAACTCAACTGAAGCGTACGAGTGGGGTATACTGGACTAAACTGGTTTTCAGGCTATAAAAGCACGGCGCGTGGTGTGGCGCACTCACTTCTTCGCCGCCTCGCACTGAATAATATAGACGTCACTTACAGTTATTGTTGTTGAATTTGTGGTCATGTGTTCTTTATTAATTAATAGTAGTTGTGTGGTAAATTTCGTGTAATCTAATTTGTTTTTTTTAAGTAATTTTATTTGTTAATTTCTTACTGTACATTAAAATTAGGAGTTTATATTAACATGGTTAACAAATTGCTTAATTACTTATTTAATATATTTGAACCGACTTTATATTGTGTTACAGGTTAAGGCATCAGAAAGATCTGGTGCAGGAACAGCAGAAATTCATGTCCCTAAGTTGTGGTACTATAGTGAAATGTTCTTAGCAGATGTGGATGTACACAAGATCAGTGAATTCCATCCTCGATGACATGCCATTTGAAGATAGTGCTGAGATACATGCATACGTTATACTATTTTATCATCTTTTTTTTTTTTAAACTCTTGCCAACTGACACCTTCCCCATTAAAATATTGCACAAAGGCTTCCCTTACATTTTTTGCATTACTGCTGGCATTCCTATCTATATATATATATAAAAGAAAGTCGTGTTAGTTAAACCACTTATAACTCAAGAACGGCAGAACAGATTTGGCTGAAAATTGGTAGGAAGGTAGCTTAGAGCCTGGAGACGGACATAAGACTTTTTATCCCGTTCGACAGCGTTCCCGTGTGACTTGACATGAAACGTCAGTCACTATAAAACGTTGTATAACAAAACAGAATCAGACTTGGAATAACAAAACGCGAATGACACCTATGTAATTGACGTATAATGACAGCTATGTAATGACGTATGGATGACAATTTGATATTTGTAAGAAATCAATATTAAAACTATTTCTATTAAATAAATAATTAACAATTATAATGTAATGATAGTGCCATTGCCCATTCGTATAAACAGTGAAGTGAACTATAAAACTCGGTATGGTTGAAAATATGAGTTTTGAAATAAATTTTTAGGTGAATTGAAGTGAAGTGAAGTTCAATTAATAATGCCGCGACCAAGACGATCTTTCCCGACAAAGCCGTAATGCAAGAAGAATACGAAATACTGCAAATGAAAGGACTGAAGAAGAACAAGAAATTGCACGTGAACAGCGCCGCGATAGTATGGCTCGACTTCGTGCTTCTCAATCAAGAGAGCAAAATGAAGCAGCCCGTGAAACAGCTCGGTTGGCAATGCAGAATCGTCGAGCGAACAACAAAGGTCAACAAATAGATAATTTGCGACGCAGAACAAGATATTTATCAAGTGCTGATTTATATCGAGCAGCGTTTCAATACGATTGCAGCAATGATTACAGCTTGCATTGGGCAAATGGACGTTGTTTGCGAGTATTGTGGTGCATTGAAGTTTTCCGGAGAAACGCCTGGATTATGCTGCCTTAATGGTAAAGTGAAATTGCCATTGTTGACTCCGCCACATGAGCCATTGTATTCATTGCTTTGTGGCGAAACACAAGAATCACGCCACTTTCTTGCAAATACTCAAAAATACAATGGTTGTTTCCAAATGACGTCATTTGGGGCAGATATTATCGTAGAACGAGGATTTAATCCGACATTTAAGGTATTTATTTTTGTACTTACATAGAATGTAGTTAAAGAATAACTTACTTTATCTATTGGTATGTATTATATTTGCTAATTCTGAACTCTACTCTCCCACCGAAAAAAGTGTAACCCAGTTAATACTGTCTGGTTTTTATTTTGTAGATACAAGGACAGATTCATCGAATTGGATCATTACTACCTTTCGAAGATACACAGAATAAATTTTTACAAATATATTTCATGGGCAACATGGAAGAACAACTTGATCGACGCCTAGGGATCAATGCCGGAATGAAGCAATTCTTCAAGACTTGCAGTGTCTGCTTCATGAACATCATGCGTCGGTCAGGTTGTTTAAGAGTGCTTTAGAGCGCATGCCAAGTGATGACTATAAAGTTGTCATCAAAGCAGATAAACGACCATCTGGAACACACGAAAGGACATTTAATGCTCCAACAGTAGACGAAGTTGCCATCCTGATTGTTGGTGAACAATTAGAAAAACGCGATATTGTGCTTACACGTCGCAATAGTGGGCAACTGCAACAAATATCTGAAACTCATCGATCATATGACGCATTGCAATACCCGCTGATGTTTTGGCAAGGAGAAGATGGATATTATTTTAATATTAAAATGATAAATCCATTGAATGGTGAGTATCAGTATCATAATTTATTTCATTTATTTGTGAAAGACACTGATTTAAAATAATGCTTATAAAAAAAAATTTAATGTCTGTATTGTTTGCATTTAAAATTTGCCTTTGAAATGGTTAATTATCAAATTTTTAATTTCAGGTGAACAAACGCAATGGTTTGATGATTCGTCAAAATGCTGACAACTATTTGCTGCGGTTTCGTCGGTTGTTTCAGCAGTATTGCGTTGACATGTATGTAAAAATAGAAACGGAACGTTTAACATTCATTAGGTTGAACCAAGCCAAACTGCGTTCTGAGGAGTACATCCATTTACGTGATGCAGTTAGTACTGAAGGAAATGCAGCTAATATTGGTCGATTAACTATTCTGCCGGCGACGTACAATGATAGTCCACGTCATATGCATGTGTATACTTTTACCTGTAATCCAAAATGGATAGAAATCACTCAATTACTGCTTCCCAGACAAACATCAAGTTATAGACACGACATCACAGCACGTATATTCAGGCAAAAAATTCGGTCCCTGATGAACTTTATTGTTAAACAAAAGTCTTTGGAGATACTCGATGCTGGATGTATTCAATCGAATGGCAAAAGCGAGGCCTGCCGCACGCACACATTCTTATTTGGTTAGGAAATAATTCAGCCTGACCAAATAGATCATCTATGTGCCGAGATTCCTGATTATGAAGTCGATACAGACCTACATGATGTTGTTACTACTAATATGATTCATGGACCGTGTGGTGCCATTAATCCCCAATCACCTTGCATGGTCGATGGCACTTCATCCCGGCCTACTCCCCAAATTTTGGAAATTTATGGGAGACGGGTGTGAAGTCTATTAAGCACCACCTACGAAGAATCCTTAATACTAACCTTACCTATGAAGAGCTTACGACGGTTCTCTGTGGAATTGAGGCGTGCTTGAACTCAAGACCGCTTTGCCCGCAGGAAGACAGCACGTTGGAACCATTAACTCCGGGTCATTTTTTAATAACTGAAGCTCCTGTAACCGTGCCTGATGTGAACGTGAAAGACGCTAAAATAAGTAACCTGACACGTCGGCAATACACGCAAAAACTGCTGAACGACTTCTGGTCAAGATGGCAAAAAGAATACTTGACGCGGCTGCAACAAAGACCGAAATGGTTAAAACGCGAAGACGAATTCAAAATAGGAGACATTGTCCTCATAAAACAGGACAATTTGCCACCAGGAAAGTGGCATATGGGACGAATAATCGATAAGCATCCTGGCCCCGACGGTCTTACCAGAGTCTATAGTGTAAAGAGTGGTGATCATATAGCAAAGCGATGCGTAACCAAATTATGTCCATTGCCCATCGAAATAGATTAGTGCTATATAGTTGTTAAAATTTATTATTGTACTATTCTTCTTTGTATAAATTCTTCTGACCGCACCGATAACTTAATAATTGTTGTAGAAGCAAACTCAAAGCATGTAAGTTTAAGCATGCACCTATAAGTTTTGTTAATTTTACTTATTTTGAAAGGACTTCAGTAGTCCTTTGGTGGGCGGCTTATGGTGATTCTATTTTGCAATTTAAATCTAAAAATATGTAGTCTCAATTATTTTAACGATGAAATTTAGTTGCCAATATACATTTGTGAAGTAAAGACGTGTTTCTCTAAACGATCCGCCGGCACGATACAAACTAGACCTTACGACCTAACCAATGATAAAAGTCCGTTCATTGTCCACGTCTCCCGGGAAGTAGACGACCCATCTTCCGGAGCTTCTTTACGTGCTATTACATTCGGTCAGTTTATGCATAAGGACAAAATTAGTTCTTCA
Organism: Pieris napi; assembly: GCF_905475465.1. Lineage (NCBI taxonomy): Eukaryota > Metazoa > Arthropoda > Insecta > Lepidoptera > Pieridae > Pieris > Pieris napi. The sequence goes on from NC_062251.1 coordinate 7,483,718, forward strand.
AAGATTGGTACGCGAAGCCATTGAAATAAAAAAACACCCTAATTTCAATAGAGAAGACGGCCTAAAATTGTCAAACACCTGGGATCCAATAATATCCAAATTCTCAAGAAAAACAATCCGCGAAAATAGATCACACTCGTTGGATTAGTCGATACCAACTCCGGGGAAATAAATACAGATAATGCAACTTTCTCTACAGCTGTGATACTTTTTGACATCCAACACCTTTTGTCTTCAGTCACCGTGACCACGCACGCTGTAAAGCACGCGAAACGTCGGATAAATTTAAAATTATGTTAAATAATTGTAAATTAATAATAATACATAACTTTAATCCGGTTAAAAAGTTTTTTCTTTAAAATTAGTTCTGCCATACACGATTGCGTAAAAAATGTAGGCCGTAACAAAATTAGCGTTGAGTTCTCTTCTGCTGAAGCTGCCAACAACTTTCTTCAAAGCTATTATCCCTACTTATAACATAACCAGAATGGGGTTGGTCAGAGGTGTAGCAGTGGACTTGTCAATGGACGAACTCGTCATTAAAGCTTCTTCCTCGATGTGGTGAGGTATTATTGTCAAGGCGACTGAACCGAAAATCAGTTACTGAGGGTGTCACCACCTGGGTGCCTACCCAATCTGCCGTCCTGACCTTCAGGGGGCAAATGTTCCCTGCTAAGGTTTACTCTTACCACACTTCCCTCCCTGTCGAAACCTACAAACTTCCAACCATACAGTGCCTGAACTGCTGCTATGTTAGTCTCAGTCCACGCGCCGTGGCGACCGGATCATTTTTAACGCGCTCCCGACCGAAACAAGTGTTTTATCAGTGAAAAAATAGCTAAAAATAAGTGTTATACATCAAAAGAAGAGCAACACAGTGGTGCTTTTGTATTTTTGATACGAGTTCTGTATAAAAAGATATAAGTGCGTTTCTGGAGGAAAAACTAAAAGTGATTGCGGCTCGAAATCTAAATCGATGACCCATTGTTTTTAAGTGTTTATTAAAGGTGTTAAAAAGGTGATTAAAACAATATTAAAATATAAAAAATCCATTGAGCAGTTTTGGAGAAATTTGAAGTTCTACCTCTACAACATAGAAAAAGTTGCCCTTCAGCCATTTGTGGAAAGCTCTTTGAAAGAGCTTTCCAACGCCATATCGCACAACAATCTTCGACAAAGGAGTCTATGATACTCTTCGGCAACTAACCAAATCCTCCCCGCTCAAAGCGGAAAATGAAAAACGACTCGACCCAATGATTATTATAAAGGGAATTAATAAATCAACACCAGAAGAAGAAGTAATCGACACAATTCGGGATCAAAATCCCGAACTGACCAACGAAAAATTCTCCATTAAATTCCGCCGTAATAATCGCAACAACCTTTTCAACCTTGTTCTCTCAACCTCCCCCTCCGCTTTGCGCAAGTTTGTCGAAATGGGCCACGTCGCTATTTCTTATCTATACGAGTATGTACACTGCTCTAATTTTTCACCTTTTCTCCAGTGTAGACATTGTCTTAACTTTGGGCACACCAGAGGCAGATGCCCTGCGCCCCCACCTGCGCTAAATGTGCCGGTCAACATGACACCATTGAATGTAAATCTACTGAAACCAGCTCACACATAAACACCAGTGTTAACTGCAATGAGCATAATGCTCAGTTCAAAACTAACACTAACGTCACCCACCGCGCCGACAGCGACACGACACATCAGTGTGCACACTCACCGTCACGACAGTAAGCATCACGACACGCCACGACACGTGAGTATGTTTCCGCCTCAACGCGTGACACGGGTCACCAGACCTTTCAAAGACAAAACCACATTCATTCACCTATATATGTGCAGTCCCAGTTGGAGTACGCCTGTCCAATCTGCAATCCCTATTACACTATATATGTCACAAAACTGGAGGATGTACAAAATAAAGTTTTACATGTTTTAAATTATCACATGAATGGTGGTAGGGCTAAATACAAGGAACTTAAAAAAAATTACTTTCTTTGAGTACTAGGCTTACGCCTTTGATAGATTGTGTCACTATAAGAAAAATATGTGTACATGAACTAACTTGTTCAGATCTCTTGAACTCTTAACATTCAAGTGGTGAAGGAAAAACAAGTGAGGCTCGTGCTAAATTTCGGTTATGTTTTGCTTGTAGTGAGGACAAAGTGACTGACATGAGGCCTTGTTCTTTCAGGTCAGAGATTAAAGAGGTGAAACTGTCTGCACTACTACGCCCTCTCATATTGTACAGTTTTTTTGGGCGGGAACTCCAAAAAGAGCGCGCGTACATTTTGAGTTCTTATTAATTTTAAAATAAATAGCAGAATTTAGAAGTAGTGACTTAGAAATGGAGGGTAACGAGTGGGGCGGGGATAACCCGCCCACCTCAAATAAACGTCCTCGCGTGGAGGATCGTGGTGATGACCCCAAGGCGGACTCTGGCGTTGGCGGTGAGCGTAATGACTCTTATTTACCGTTTTACAAACCAAATTATAAAAGTCTGTATCCGGAGAACTCTGCTAATACCGACTTTAAAGTATTTGTCGATGCAAGAAGAAATAAGGACAGTCTGGGCAACAAGAGCCCCATTTACTTAAACCACAATTTTGCAACTGAAGTTAAAGGTGTGACGGCAATTCAAAGAGTGAAAGCCAGTAAAATTGCAATTATTTTTAAACAGTATAATACAGCAAATAACTTTATACCAATTCATATTTTTTTTTAATACGAAATGAAAGTTTTCATTCCTGCTGCGCAGATTGAAAAGACAGGAATCATAAAATTTGTTCCGACTAACATTTCCAATATTACATATAGTTGTACAGTAGGCTATCATCAATATACGAAATTATTGCGATCAGAAGACTTACAAAGAAAGTAGGGCATGAGTATGTTCCTTTACAAACTGTAAGCATTACTTTTCTATCTAATATTCTACCAGATAATATACAATACGACTTATTCTCTATCCCACAAAAAACAGTGTTCAGCAAAAATCAATGTTAATAATTATGAAATATTTTAATTATAAAAATATATGATCACTATAAAATCATTTTTAACTTAGTTTTATTAAACACATGACATTTCTAGACGTCTATTTATACTTCAAAAATAAAAATAGTAGTTTATCTGTCATAATTTTAAATCAATTGTGAAAAATAAACGTCAAAATGCGCCGCACAGGTTTATCTATAGTAAGTTTTATTTTATTTTTATGTTTGTACTCCTAAATATGCAGGTTTTTAATAAAATACACATGCCTAAATGTTTGTTTTAACACATTTTTATATATATGCTGTTGTCGCTATGAGAATTAGTATGTTTTTGCCGTGTTTTTTACTAACGTATATATATAATACAATACCTATACAATGCCGCAGTTGCAGTAATTTACCTTTCGTTGATGGTGTATAGAATAATATACATTGCTAACTGCACGGAATGAATATTTTAATGGACTTTACTATAAAAATTAAATTGCAAGTATGTCTGTCTTATATATTAAACCAATTTTATTACAATTTAAAAGACAGTTGAACTTATGTTTGACTGCCTCGTTGATATAGTGGTTGTAGAAAGCTACACACAAAGTTGGGGTTCGATTCCCACAAAAAATACACATATTATTATTACTGAAATACTACATAACTGATATATAAATATATATCTATAATACAATATGGTTTGGCTTTACTATAACGTTGGGTTTTTTGCATGTTTCTTTTGCTTTGGGTTTAGGCTGCTATAAATTATGTTGAGGGAAAATTATGGTATATTTAGTTTAGGAACAATCAGACAAAATACAAAATAGACTCAAAGATGCTGCTACTAACCTGCTAACTGAAAAGGCTTTGAAAAAGAAAGAATTATTATATACTTAGTATTGTCAAGTGGGTTGATAATAAACAGGTCACATTGGTGAGTTCTTATGATGATGCATACCCTGTCGAAAATATAAAACGATTCGGCAAAGAAGCAAAATCTCGTGTTGATGTAAAATGTCCTAAAATTGTTAAAGACTATAATCGTCACATGAGAGGTGTCGATTTGGCAGACATGCTGATTGCATTATATCGCACTGGAATAAGATGGCACAGGTGGTATATGAAAATTTTCTCGCAGCTTTTGAATATACTCGTAGGCATCAACAACGCTTGGCTTTACGTCACAGACATAACAAAATGATAAACACCACTAGAAAGCAGGATCGTCTAGAAGATTTTAGGTATGAAATCTACAGTGGCCTACCGAAACGAGGTCGAAAGATTTCAGTGAAAAATTTAGACGTAATACCGGACAAAGCAAATATAAAAAGTTGTATCTGAACGACCATGCGATGATGTCCGGTGTGACAAATATGATCATTGGCCGCAAATAACCGGATATAAGAGGTGTAAGTACTGCAAAGTTGGCCAGGCAAGTACGATGTGAACAAAATGTAAGGTTCATCTTTGTTACGTGAAGAATCGAAAATGTTTTTTGGAGTACCACTGCAAGCAATAGGGTCTCTGAATTATTAAATTACGATTATTTTGTTGTTCAAGAAAGATTAATTTTATTAAACATTTTATTTCCACCAAGACAGTTATTTTTATTTTAAATCATGTTATTAACAATAATCTTTTGGTATATATTAAAAACTACTAGTAACATTTCAACTCTACCTAAACATACCAATGTATAGCATAATATACATTCCTGAAAATGCGATAATCACTGTACGTGTAGCAATGTATAGAATAGTATACATCTTGTTTTTCCAAAATTTTCATGTCACGTTTTTTTTATTTATTTTTTTGATGATTTTTATGCCCCAAAGAAGCTACCTATATAATTTTTTTTGCTTTTCTTCTAAAAAAGAATCTTGCCACGATAAGGGTTAAGAAAGTCTTGTGTTAAGTGTTAAATTGATTTCTATAAACAAAGTGCGACCAAAGTCGATTTTGACATTTTTTTGATGATTTTATTTGGATTTTTTTTTATCAAGAAAAAACTTTTCCCGGAAAGGAGGTGGCACTACTTCACTGAAACTTCAAAGAACTTTTGGAACAAAATAAGCAACTAAAAACACAAACATCCAGACACCTTTACAAAAGTGTCAAAAACAGAATATTATTAACAGATTTTTTTGAAAAATAATACGAGTAGTACCTGGGATGATAGTAATGCCAAACAAAAAGAAATGGATAGATTGGTGGCCGAAATGATTTCGTTACAAAACTTGCCATTTAGTTTTGTGGAAGGTGTGGGGTTTAAAAGAGTAATGCAGGCAGCATTACCTCGTTATCATCGGAAGGTTAAATCAAAAAATCGGAGGTTTTGGAATCATAGCGAATAATTTGAACAATATTTTGAAAGACTGGAAATTAAGCTCGGAATCAGTTCATTGTATTTTACGCGACAGAGGTTCTATTATGAAAATGGCTAATTTCACTGATGCTAACTGTACTATTCATCAACTACAATTGTGTGTTCGATCGGCGATGGAAAGCGAAGAATATCTCTTGCCAGTGATTACAAAGTGCAAAAAAATTGCGACTGACTTCAATAATTCTTTAATTGCTCATAATGAATTGAAGCATATTCAAATTGAAAGATTGAACCAATCAGAACTAAGTATTCTTCAGGAATGTTCCACTCGGTAAGTTTTTTAAACTAAAATATTCATGCAATGAAACCTATTAGGTACCTATGTATAGATATTTTTTTTGTTTTATTAATTTTGACCCTAGTTTTATTTTTAATTTTTAATGTGCTGGAAAATAAGGGGTTGGGTCGTTGAAAGCGATAGCGGGTACCAAATCCGATGGAGAAATGGACGAACAAGAAGATACTCTAGTGGGGGAGGAAGCACAGAGCGGCCTGGAGGAAAGTCTGGAGAGCTGGAAGGATCAGTATATCCAGTCAGTACGTATACCACAAAACATGAAAACTAAAAATCAGGCCGATGCTGTGCTAACCAAAATATCAAAAAAACTCGATGAGCCGAGACAACCCCCAATACAACCACAAAAATATGCAAGTTTTGGACAAAATGTGGCTGAAAAAATGAGGAGCTTGCCGCCAAATGTCGCAATACATTGCGAAAAATTATAAGTCATACTTTGTGTTACGACCTTTGTAATCTCAATGTTATGTCGAGAATTGTCACTGAAACAAAGTTTAATTATTTTAGCTGATTTCACTGAAAAATTGTAATTTGAGTGCCAATAATTTGATATTCATAATATTTATTATCCCATAGAATAGAAAGAAAAGAAATATTAGATTTTACAAGATTTGATTAAAATTTTATATTTCTTTCAGCTGATGACAGAGAGCAAGCTTCTGTATCCATTGTGCTACAAGATCACTTTGTGAAAAGACCATAGTAGTCTTAAAAGTAAGTTTTATCAAAGCAATATTATAAAATGGTAGTTTATGTGACCAAAGAATGGTCAATATGCGCATGATCGCTAGTCTATACCAGTTAGCTTTTTTTACTTTAATAAAAACACTAGACACAAATTGTAGTACTGGAATAGATAGGATCAACACTAAAACCATAAAATGTGTACCGTTAAACGGGGTGAATAGAACTCACGGGGGGAATAGAGAAAAACACTTGGCATAATTTTAAACCTTAATTTATATAACTGAGTGATACCAGTAAACAAAACCGTATCTTTACTCATTTGGTAGTTTTATTTTCCTTGGTCTGGCAACATTTTATTTATGGCAACTTCGCTAAAAACGTCAAAACTAAATTTCAAAGTTGACCAAAAAAAAGTCGTTAAAGTGCAAGTGAGTTTGAACATTCGTAATTTAGAGAATTTTGGCGATAGAAGTCAATAAATATCTTCTAATTACAGTCAGTGTTATCATAAATATATTGTGCTATAATTGTTGAGGTAAGAATATACATTATTATAATTAATTAGAATTATTTTGTAAGTCTAGTTTACTTTAATTTTTTGAGGTCAAAAGACACGCGAAGGGGGTGAATAGACACACCTGAGGGTTTAATGAGCACGCGAATATGGTTAATAGATACAGCAAAGGGGTGAATAGTTACGAAAGAAGGGTGATTAGATATGATAAAATCAGGGCTGCCAAAAAGGATAAAGGACTATTTGGTAGTGTTTATCTCCGGTTCAACTTCCACTCTTAGTTTCATACTTGAAGCTTTTAGTTTTGTTTAAATTTGGAATTTTGAGGTTCTTAATAAGTGTACTTGAGATACAATCATAGCTAAGTAATTTGGCCGTAGTAATCTAGTTTGACCGATACTGCTGTGCCGCGGTCTAGGTATGGCCGCGGCGTAGCGGGAGGAGGAGATTGCAATCCGTTCCGAATATTAATCGTTTTTGAACTCATGCTCTGCCTTTCCCTATCCCGCCCGCATCCTGAACCAGATTACGCCCGCCGGTTATAGCAAGTCTTATTATTAGGGGTAAACAGAGGAAGATTGGCCCAGAAACAAGCAAAAATTGTATTATGGTATTAGTAAACAGTGAATAGCGCCTTCTCATGAAGCCTCATTCATTAAGTACCTAAAATGAAATAATAAGGTACATCTTTGGTTTTGGTTATTTCATCATTGTTTTATTTCGCAGGTACAAAAATGCCTCGTAACTATAAGCCTGATCCACGGGGTAAGCAATATCGAAAATATGACCAGGAGATAATTCAACAAGCTTTGGAAGAGTTTGATACTGCACCAAACTGCTCATTAGCCTCTATCGCAAATAAATATAATATTAATAAATCGGTGCTATACCGACACAGTAGAAAAATTATGAAAACACAAGGTGGTCAAAATGCCATAGATGACGACACAGAACGCCACATCGTCAATTATATAAATATTTGCGGCAATTGGGGTTATCCTTTAGATACTTACGATTTAAGAGTTCTAATTAAAATGTATTTAGATAATTTAGGCATCACACACAGGCGCTTTAAAAATAATATGCCTGGACCAGATTATGCCGCAAGATTTTTAAAAAGGCATAAAGATACGATTTCTTTGAGAATGTGTCAAAACATAAAAAAGTCGAGGGCTCAAATTTCACCCGAAACCATTAAAGAATACTTTGAAGAATTAGAGATATCCCTTAAAGAAATAGATCCAAACAATATAATTAATTACGATGAAACAAACCTCAGTGATGACCCCGGACGTAAAAAGGTAATAGTGAAAAGGGGAACTAAGTACCCAGAAAGAGTCGTGAATCAATCTAAATCATCAATATCTATAATGATGGCTGGTACTGCTGCAGGAGAGCTTCTGCCTCCATATGTAATTTATAAAGCTAACAAGAAGAAGTGGCGTGAATTTAAAGAAGTGTAAAAAAATACCATTGAATACTGTAATTAATATAAAAAAAGAAAAAACTCGACAACAATTACCAAGTAATACAAAAAATCGACATTATTACAAAAGTGATGCCGAAATTTTAAGGGCTTTGAACGATGACAGTATTTAAAAATTAGATACCTAAATGAAAATTCTTAGACTGCCTGACTGACTGACTTTCATTATTTAAATAATATTATAGAAATAACTGATTTTATATTTACTGTTATTTTTCAGTCGATATGTAATTTTTAATTTGTTTTAGAATATGATTTTTAAGTTTGTTTTGATAGTATTGTTAAGTGTAATCTTTAAGAAAAAGCATTTATACCTATTAATAATTTTTGATTAAGTTAAGTACATTTTTCTAGTTTTGTTTTCGAGTTTCACATTTTTTTTATTTTTCTTCAATTAATATATTTTAAAAACATTAATAAATAATATAATCTGAAATACATTATTGAGTTTCATTTGTTTGTCTTTTCCTTACATAAACAAAATTCAGGGAAACTGCGATGGCGCAGCCCTACGAAATTTTTCTAATCACCCCTCGTGTGTGTCTATTGTCCCCTGATGGGAGGAAAATAGAAATCACGTATACTTTGTGTTTTTTTTTCAGAAACTACATACTTATCCTAATGGAAACGAATATATTTCAAAAGTTTAGTTTAGGACTCAATAAATGCATAATTAAAAAAATGGCTTTCAATTCCGCAACATTACAAAAATCGGTACCAAAGTTCGAAAGCCCATCTATTCACCCCGTTTGACGGTAATCAATTATATCTCTGAATATCTCTCGATCTGCTTTAATAAGCTGCTGCATAAAGGTGAATTTCCGGATTCTCTTAAGAAAGCCAAAGTTACTCCTATCTATAAATCTGACCCCAAAGCCGACCCCGGCAATAACAGACCGATATCCATTCTACCTTCAATATCAAAAATATTTACTCACGACTTGATACTTACTTACAAAGTAACAATTTTAGACTTAGACTACTGTTATTAAGGCAGCTAGGGACAACCCATTTGATGTCATAAAAATGACAAGGGATGGACTTTATTTCAACAAAAAAGCTGGAGAATAACATTACCAACAGGAAGATAAAAACAGAATCTTCAACGTCTCGGCGTTCTAATACAAAGTTGCAAATTCTGATGTTGTACCAACAAAGGTGTGTAAAGAATTTTTTAAAAAAATATTTCAAGTAAGTGATGGTCGAATTACTAGATTGCTTAAAAAATAAGTTGTCGGTTTCGACTCCACCACAAGACCAAAGAGGAAGACATATACCAAAAAATTAAAAGAAGTGATGATCAAATTCAAAATGTAAAGTCATTTATAGAAAAATTTCCAACATATGAATCCCATTACACTTTACATAAAAGGTCAGATAGACTATTTTTGCATCCAGAGTTGACCATAACCAAAATGTACTCTTTGTACTGTGAACAGAGTGCTACACCTCTATCTTATTACATGTTTAGTAAAATATTTAATGAAAATTTTAATTTATCATTTCATCCACCAATCAAGTGACTCATGTAAAAGGTGTGACATGTTGAATATAAAGATGCAAGCTTGTGATAATGAGGAGGAGAAAAGCCATCTTGAAACTCAGAGAAAGCTCCATTTACTAAAAGCAGATTCTGCAAGAAATAATTATAATAAAGATAAAGAAGAGGCTAAAGTAAATGGTAACAATACGCAGTGAACGACGATATTCTATCTCAAGCTCATGCTTAGATGAAAACACAATGGAAAATTTATAAATAAATCTATATATACAGGGTGGCCAAAAAGTCGTGGATCAAACGCAAATAGGGGATAGATGAGGTCATCAGCGGCAAAAAATTGTTCTACGGGAGGTCTCTAAGGTCAACCCCTGCAGAGTTATGATTTATTTTGGTTTTTATATGAAAATTTACTTTTTTTACTAATTCTTCTTAAAATTCGAAAATATCTACATCCTGTATCTTTCTCATAATATCCACTAGATTGGTACTGATGAGTTCTTGCGTTAGACATACTATTTATAGTTGTTTATTTAGTGTATTGAAGATAATATTAAGTGATACGATATAACATTTTTTCAAATCATAAATTTTTCTTTACTTTGGACCCCACTGTGAAAAAAAATTACTCCACCGAAGTGTCCCAGTACTACAAGTTTTGGCGCATTTAATAGGGATTCTGAAAAGGTATTACACGTGGCCATGAGTAGCTCTAATATCTTTCTAGGAAGAATTACAAACAACGATTGTGAAATAATAATTGCATTAAAACAATTATTTCTCAATGGTTGTTGTTTGTTTAGAAGAGGTTATCCAAAATTTATCTGAAATATCTGATCTGATAGGCTCAGATTCTGAAGACGATTCATGCTATGTCAACAGCATTCATTCTCCTTCTGATAGTTACCTCAATCAACTTGACGATAACTTAACAGAATAACGTTGAATGTAATGGCTTCGAATTGCATGATGATGACGACAAGAAACGCCTACATTACAACAGATTTCAACAGATTCCTAAGTGACAGTCCTTGGAGAAACATCTCATAATGTAACATTACATACTTGCCAATGCAATTAACCAGTCTACCTGGGAAATAATGGTGTCACATGTTTCTGGTTTGACGAGACAGTCTGTGATTTGAAATCTACGACATACGCATAATTTTTCGAAGATTATGTAACCAAGTTAATTAATGATAGTCCAAAGGATGTGATAATTTATACAGATGGTTGTACTGCGCAAAATTACAATATTGTGTCAAATACGTTGCTGAGATATGGCAAAGAACATAGTCATTAATCATTAAGAGCGATTTTCGTTTAATGTTTATTTAAATTATATTGTTGTTTTGCTTAATTTATTTTTATTGTTTCTTATATTATGCTATGTTTGCCTGTAAGTGCTTGACACATTAAAAATGGTTTTTTATTTTTCTGTTATCAATGTATCAGTGTGCCGAGCGTTGGCAAATTTTATAAATAAATAAATAAATCATAACACAGAAATATTCGGACTCTGTCGACTCTGTTCACTCGGTAATAGAGAGGAAATTGAAAAATCGGTAAACATTTTTACCATCACTAAAGAAGCTAGAACCAAATCATGTCCTTACGAAGTAATTACACATGACCAAACATTTTTCAAAGATTTCAGCAACAAGGATTACTATATCTATGAATCATTTCGACCTGGTTGTGAGGCGGGTGATCACTGCGTCAGAATTGCGTTATTTAGTGAGGGACAATGAAGTGGATATGCTTAGAATGCAACGAGTTCGTGCACATCAAACACAACAACAGCGAGCACGACATAATGAAATTGAGCGAATCCGCAGACGCAGTGCTCCTGTGATTCTTGAACGAGCTGAATTCCACTATGATCCGGCAATTGATTATTATTGTGCCGACAAATCGGTAACAATTGGGGAAATGAAAATAATTTGTAAATATTGTAAGGCGTTAAAATACACTGGTGAATCTACTGGATTATGTTGTGCTGGAGGCAAAGTAAAATTGCCACAATTGGTCCCACCACCAGATCCTTTACGCTTTTTAGGATCAGTTGTCATCATGCTGCGTAACATTAATCAACCTCGACTATGCAATGAAACAAGACTGGCTGTTAAAAAGCTGATGAATAACGTCATTGAGGCAACAATCATAAAAGGAAAATACAAAGGAGAGGTCAGAGGATGTCTTGATCCCGCGAATACCGATGATTCCAACGGATTTACCATTCGATTTTAAACGCTTACAATTTCCAGTACGTCTGGCCTTTGCGTTCAACGTTTGACGAGTCAGTTAAATTAGTAACCTCAACGGTCCGAAATCGCGAAACGTCACGTGTTTCGTTTGCGACATCAACATATTGGGAAGTTTTTAACCGGTATTTGCAGTAGTCCTGTGTCGGTTATGAACGACCGAGTCAAAACGACCGAGTCCCAACAATCGCGTGATTGATACAATCGTTCATAGCCGCTATATCCCAATCACGTTTGACCGACACGACCGACGCGACCGTGTATTCACAAAGCGCACGCTATGAAATGGTAGCTCCTCGGTTACTATCGGCTCTCGGTCTCATGAACATTCGCGATTGACATTCACTCGGTTAATTTCTGAAGACCGAAACTAGGGTCAAGCTATATTGAACTTTAATACTTAGGCGCGAAAGTAATAATTTTCCTTCGTATCTCGATTCAAGGAAAAAATATTCGTAACTTGTAGATTTTAAGGGCTACTTTAACATGTGGATTTTTACGCGCTTTTTGTTTACGCGGGTCAAATTCAAAATGTAAACAATTGCCGTTGTAAATTTGTACCTATGATTTGTGTAAGCATTGTTAAATAGAAATTTATAGAGTCAAGTAGTATAGTTTAAAGTTATTAATTAGAGAATGTGATTATTAAGACTCTTAATTTCGATTTGGATATTAAAAAAAATTGTAAGTATTTATTATAGATATTAATTTGGTGACACTTTTTAAATTTTATTTCGGTTATTGCATGATTTGTTTGTTTTAGCTTAACACTTGGTGCTGGAAGCTGTGCCTTTGATCAATTGAAATTCGTGCTACGTTATTTCTGAATTATATTATTATAATTCTTCTAACATCAATTATCAAGAACTCCCATAATGTCTGGAATAATGAAAAAAAAAGTTATATTTGGCAACATTTCTCACCGATTAATAATCAAAAAGCGAAATGCGAGCACTGCTCTAAAGTACTTTCTTTTAGTGGTGGTGCTACCGGAAATTTAAATAGGCACATGAAAAAATTACATGGGACTATACAATTACTGCCATCGTTTGGGGAAGTAAATTTAAGAACAAATGACGATTTGTTTGCAGAGCCATCTACTTCTACAACAATGCCAGGAAATTCAGAAAGCCCAGAAAATATTTCTACAAATATGCCAAATAATCGGATGTTTCAAGTATCGGCACCTGTACAGACTCGTATCGACACATATACAAAGTCTTTAAAACCATTAATTACCTGTTTATAAAACAAAACAACTGGATGAGCAAATTGTCAAATTTATTGTGAAAGGCTTTCACGCATTTTGCATTGTAGAAGAAGACGAATTTAAAAACATATTTAAATTAATACTCCCATCTTATTCAATACCCACTCGCAAAACCATATCCAATAGTCTTATACCAAAGTTCTATCAAACAACCAAAGAAAAAGTTTTACTTCAATTATCATCTGCTGAAGCTGTGTGCTTAACAACGGACGGCTGGACATCAATGAATAATGTGAGTTTCATATCACTCACAGCACATTTCATCGATGAAAAAACACAACTTCAATCAGTTTTATTGGGATGTACCGAATTCCATGAGCGGAAAACCAAAGAAAATTTACTGAATTTTCTACAGACAGAAGTGTTGAAATGGGGGCTTAGTAATAAAATTACTGCTGTCATTACTGACAATGCAGCTAATATATTAGCAGCTGTACGCTCAACGACGTGGCGTCACTTTTCGTGTTTTGCCCACGATATTAATCTGGTCGTTTTTCATAGTCTGACTACAATTCAGGATGAGTTAGAAAAAGTAAAAGCAATTGTTCAGTATTTCAAACATAGCTCATATGCTGACCATAAACTAAAAGCAATGCAAGCCCAGTTGGAACTTCCTCTACTAAAATTAAAACAAAGTGTAGTCACAAGATGGAATTCGACCTACGATATGCTCGAACGCATTTTAAAAATTAAAGACGCCGTTGTGAGTACATTAGCAATTGAACAACCGAAGCTAAATACACTATCACCCGAAGACTGGAAAATGCTAGAGGAAACTTGCAACATATTAAAAGTATTTTATGAAATTACTACTGAAATAAGCTCCGAACAAATAGTTTCTATATCAAAACCTATAATATTTGTAAGATTAATGAAAAACCACGTTTTAAAATCCCTAACCATCATGAATTCCGCTCGCTGTCAATCTTTGTTAGAAAAACTCAGACAACAATTAAACGAAAGGTTTAAGGATATAGAATCTAATGTATTAACCTCTGAAGCTTCATTCCTGGACCCACGATTTAAAAAACATGCATTTTCTAACAGGGAACAGTATGAAGTTTGTTTGCGTTTGATTAAAACTAAACTTCGCAATTTGATCTCGCATGAGCAAATCCAGCCACAACAACCAGTCCAAGCGCAGCAAACGACCAAATCTAGCATTTGGGCAGAATTTGACAGACAAGTGGAAGAAGATTTGATAAAAAATCCGACAGCTGCCTCCATAGTGGAGCTAGATAAATACTTAGGAGAGCCGTTATTACAACGATGTGACGATCCGCTTAAGTGGTGGCACGAGCGCAAACTTCTTTATCCGAATTTATACACACTTATGAAGCGCCGACTGTGCATTACTGCAACTTCGGTGCCAAGTGAGCGAATTTTCTCGAAAGCAGGTTTAACGATTAGTACAAGGAGAAGTTCATTAAAACCGAACAAAGCCTCTCAAGTTCTATTTCTAAACCATAATTTAAAATAGCATAATTTTTTTTTGTTTAACTAATAAATTGTATTTTTTTAAGTTTTTTACCAGAAATCTGTACCCAGCTTAATTCCTGTAAAATACGATATTGTTGTTTTTTTGTTAATTGTATTTTAATTAAACGTATTTTTTAACCAGAAATCTGTACCCAGCTTAATTCCTATAAAATACGATATTGTTGATTTTTTGTTAATTGTATTTTAATTAAACGTATTTTTTAAGTTTTTTTAACCAGAAATCTGTACCCAGCTTAATTCCTATAAAATACGATATTGTTGATTTTTTGTTAATTGTATTTTAATTAAACGTATTTTTTAAGTTTTTTTAACCAGAAATCTGTACCCAGCTTAATTCCTATAAAATACGATATTGTTGATTTTTTGTTAATTGTATTTTAATTAAACGTATTTTTTAAGTTTTTTTAACCAGAAATCTGTACCCAGCTTAATTCCTATAAAATACGATATTGTTGATTTTTTGTTAATTGTATTTTAATTAAACGTATTTTTTAAGTTTTTTTAACCAGAAATCTGTACCCAGCTTAATTCCTATAAAATACGATATTGTTGATTTTTTGTTAATTGTATTTTAATTAAACGTATTTTTTAAGTTTTTTTAACCAGAAATCTGTACCCAGCTTAATTCCTATAAAATACGATATTGTTGATTTTTTGTTAATTGTATTTTAATTAAACGTATTTTTTAGGTTTTTTTAACCAGAAATCTGTACCCAGCTTAATTCCTATAAAATACGATATTGTTGATTTTTTGTTAATTGTATTTTAATTAAACGTATTTTTTAAGTTTTTTTAACCAGAAATCTGTACCCAGCTTAATTCCTATAAAATACGATATTGTTGATTTTTTGTTAATTGTATTTTAATTAAACGTATTTTTTAAGTTTTTTTAACCAGAAATCTGTACCCAGCTTAATTCCTATAAAATACGATATTGTTGATTTTTTGTTAATTGTATTTTAATTAAACGTATTTTTTAAGTTTTTTTAACCAGAAATCTGTACCCAGCTTAATTCCTATAAAATACGATATTGTTGTTTTTTTGTTAATTGTATTTTAATTAAACGTATTTTTTAGGTTTTTTTAACCAGAAATCTGTACCCAGCTTAATTCCTGTAAAATACGATATTGTTGTTTTTTTGTTAATTGTATTTTAATTAAACGTATTTTTTAAGTTTTTTTAACCAGAAATCTGTACCCAGCTTAATTCCTATAAAATACGATATTGTTGATTTTTTGTTAATTGTATTTTAATTAAACGTATTTTTTAAGTTTTTTTAACCAGAAATCTGTACCCAGCTTAATTCCTATAAAATACGATATTGTTGATTTTTTGTTAATTGTATTTTAATTAAACGTATTTTTTAAGTTTTTTTAACCAGAAATCTGTACCCAGCTTAATTCCTATAAAATACGATATTGTTGATTTTTTGTTAATTGTATTTTAATTAAACGTATTTTTTAAGTTTTTTTAACCAGAAATCTGTACCCAGCTTAATTCCTATAAAATACGATATTGTTGATTTTTTGTTAATTGTATTTTAATTAAACGTATTTTTTAGGTTTTTTTAACCAGAAATCTGTACCCAGCTTAATTCCTATAAAATACGATATTGTTGATTTTTTGTTAATTGTATTTTAATTAAACGTATTTTTTAAGTTTTTTTAACCAGAAATCTGTACCCAGCTTAATTCCTATAAAATACGATATTGTTGATTTTTTGTTAATTGTATTTTAATTAAACGTATTTTTTAAGTTTTTTTAACCAGAAATCTGTACCCAGCTTAATTCCTATAAAATACGATATTGTTGATTTTTTGTTAATTGTATTTTAATTAAACGTATTTTTTAAGTTTTTTTAACCAGAAATCTGTACCCAGCTTAATTCCTGTAAAATACGATATTGTTGTACGATGGTCATATAACCCTAGATCACTAAACATTAGTCTCACAGGCTACACGACTCTGACGCATTCGCTGTTTATGTATGTTCCCGTTACCGCACCCCCCTCAGCCGCTCAGTACCTTCCTAATTCGGCCAATCAGTGACCCGTGAACTCGCATTGCGTACGCACGCTTCCTACTTCCGGAGATATTACGCAATAGTAGTCTCTCAGGCTAATGTTTAGTAATTGCGCCACAAAAGTGAAGAAAGGTAAGTTATGAAATATTTCTTTTTATTTACGATTTTATCTATAATAACTAATTACTGATTAATGTAAATGAATAATAAATATGTGTGATACTACGAGCAATATTTATTTTATGAACTTATTATCATTTTTTATTTTTTTATGAGATTTTGAACATTTTGTTTTAGCAGTATTTTCTGTTACAGATGGATTTGATACGAGATCAAGATAAAATATTGCAGATTTTGAACGAGTCAGATAATGACGATGACGATTCACCATTTTTTGGACCATCTGGTGTGCCTTCGGACTCCGAACCTGATGACAACTTAGAGGAGGACTTAGTCGAGGATACCGACGAAATTGAAGATGATTCGTCGAGTTCTTCTGATGAAGATCTAAATGTTTCCCGGAGAAGCCGTAACAGAAACAGAATCCTAGATTCTGATGATGATTCTTTGGAGTGTTTGCAGCCTTGTCCACCCATAGCTTCTCACCAGGATCTGGTAATACAACCTGAGAGACCATACATTTATGGAAAAAACAAACATAAGTGGGCAACTACTCCACGCTCTTCAAACACTCGTGCATCGGCTCGAAACATTATTCATTTTGTACCCGGACCTAACAGTGATGCAAGAGATTTGGTAGAACCACTTCCAATATTTCATTTGTATTTATCTGATGAAATGATTGACCAACTTGTTATTTACACAAATGCAGAGATTGAAATAAAAAAGGTGAAGTACAAGGAACTCACTCATACTATTTCTCCAACTTCAGCTATTGAACTAAAAGCTTTACTGGGTCTTCTTATGCAATCAGCTGCTATAAAAAGTAATCATTTACCCACGAGAATATTGTTTGATGACAGAAGGAGTGGTAACATTTTCAAAGCCTGCATGAGCGCTGAGAGATTTGATTTCTTGCTTAAATGCCTTCGATTTGATGACAAAGCTACCAGACAAGACAGAAGAGCATCCGATAAATTTGCACCTATAAGAGAATTCTGGGAGAAATTCATTGGTCATTGCAAACAATGGTACAAGCCAAGTTCCTATCTGACAATCGATGAGCAATTAGTTGGGTTCAGAGGGCGCTGCCCATTTCGAATTTATATACCCAATAAGCCTAACAAGTACGGCATAAAAATTGTAATGGTTGCAGATTCTAATTCAAAGTACGTATACAATGCTACGCCTTATTTGGGTAAAGGAACCAATTGCGATAATATGCCTCTTGCCACACATTTTGTGAAACAACTCTGTGAGCCTGTCTATGGGACAAACAGAAATATTACGATGGACAACTGGTTCACTTCAGTGCCACTTGCTTCAGAATTACTTCAGGACCCGTATAAACTCACACTTGTTGGGACAATACGTAGTAATAAGCGAGAGATTCCACCTGAGATGAAAAACAAAAAATCAAGAAAGATTCATACTTCGATGTTTGCATTTGATGGTGAGAAGACTCTGGTCTCGTATAAACCAAAATCTAACAAGACAGTATTTCTTCTTTCGACAGTACACAGTCAGCCAGACATTAACTCCACTTCGAAAAAGCCTGAAATTATACATTTTTATAATAGTACCAAAGGTGCTGTCGACACTGTCGACCAAATGTGCTCAGCTATATGTGTCAATCGCAAAACCAATAGATGGCCTCAATGCGTGTTTTATAATGTCTTGAACCTGTGCCTAATTAATTCATATGTCATCTATGTGTCGAACATGGTCAGAGAACGGCAAAAACCAATGAGACGTAGGAGTTTCGTCCAAAGTTTAGCCGATAAGCTCATAGAGCCATGGTTACGAGAGCGGTATAACACTGTCACTTTGAGGAGGGATATAAAAGCTAGTATTAAAGATATTTTAAAAATTGAAGATGCTACTCCTAGTACCTCTCAAGCGCAACAAAATAAGCGTAAAATATGTTCTTTTTGTCCTTACAAAAAACACAGGATGACTAAATATGTTTGCAGCCGCTGCAAGACGGCGATTTGCGGGGAACATACGGTTCCAGTGTGTGCCGACTGCCAAGAATAATTTTTTTTAACCTTTTGTTTTATTATGTGGTAATTTAAAAGACATTCCATATTTTAAGTAGACTTTTTCTAAATAAATACTCTAGTTTTGATAAATATTGCGGTTTTATTTTGTTAGTTTGTAGGACTAATGTTTAGTGACAGAGTTTGAAAAAAAAAAGTTTAGTGATCTAGGGATAATGTGATCTACGCCGGTCGCCGCCTTTTGTTTTGTATTCAATCATCAATGAACGGTGACCGATCGAATCTTTTGACTCGGTCACGAGTGTCATCGGTCAGGATTGACCCGGGTCGCGAATAATGACCGACCGACACAGGCCTAATTTGCAGGCCCTTAAACAACAATACATCAACATCTAATTTTGGCAAGTGTTTATCGTGCTCGACGTTAGAAGATAATCTTCGAGACCAATGTGTATCGGGTCTGGCGATAGATGCTACACAAAGCTAAAAAAAGTACCCGAGGGCATCAACAAAAATTTAATTATTGCTCAATTTCATTTAAAAAGCACAGAATCAATCATTGCCACTACAAACAAATCGCTAACAATATCAATACGAATATTCTGCACCAACTTATTCTGGATATACCACTGCTACACCCTCAACACCAATGCCTTTACAATCATGGCCTCCGACCCCACCACCACCACCAACGTGGACGCCGTCACCTCCCAGACAAGATTCCAGCTCAGATTTATTTAAATAATAAACGCACGTATCTTAACGTTATAACGAGGTTTTCTTTTGGAGAAACACAGAAAACAAATGATCACGAAGCGCGTTATGCTCGTTTGTGTTTGGTTCTGTTTATTTTGGACCGTGTTTGAGCTGATAATTCGATGTTCGGTGTTATTGATAGCGCTGATGTAACTGATAGCTTTAACAATAAGGCCATATCGTCTAGGGTAAGTTACAATCGTATGTATAATTTTATTTAAGAGTAATATATATTTTTCTTGCCAATCTACCTTACCTTCACCTACAAAGTAATTCGTTAATTTAGTTCGAACATTATCTGCTTCATGGATTGGTCGTACAGTGTTTACCCAGAAAGATATACAAACTGAACCCAGCCGATAAGCATTTTGCTAATATTTTAGAAAGAAGAATAGATGCTCTTAATAAATATGTAACAGAAAAGAAAGAAGAAGATAAATTAATTTGTCTTTCATTGGTTAAGGAAATAAAAAATAGTTTCCGAAAACCGGCGTTTGAAGTTGAAAATTGAAATGCATCCCGAAAATAACCAATCCATTGATTTAAAATGTTAAAAAGACGTTATTTCTATTTCCACTAAACAGTCTCAGCTCATTTACTTAAATGCTTCTGATTGAAACAGTTCTGGCGGCATTGATAGCGAAGATGACATACTAGTAGCTCAGTTACAACAAAACAAATACAACAAAGAAATTTTAGGATCACAACCGCTTCAAACTGTCTCTGTACTGCGTAATGAATCCAATAAATATTTCAATGATATGTTAAAACAATATCAAGACCAAAAACTACAACTAGAGTCAAAGCTATAAATAGCCTTTCTCAAGAATTGACCAAATCTAATTTCACTTACAAGGAAAATAAGGCGGGGCCATTCAAAGACATTCCAATCCCCAGAAATCTGCAGAACCTACCAAGGGACGAGGCAGTATAAAACTGGGACATTTAAAAAGATTCTTCCGAAGCGTCCAAGTGGTAAAGGAAAACCAAGTGAGGCTCGTGCTAAAAATTTTTTTTTTTGCTTGCAGTGAGGACAGAGTGACTGACATGAGGCCTTGTTTTTATGTGCAATTCATATTCATACATTCAAGAAGAATGTGTTAGCTGAACTGCAGACAACATAGACAAGTTTATTTGTACCAAATTTACTAAGTCGGGAGTAATATAACTACTTTATGTGAATTTATTTTTCAATGTTTTTAATTAATTAACATGTTGCCTGTCCAGAGTATTTTGGTCAAGTAGCGGTGACGTCGTTCCTATAGTGAGGAAAATTCCACTTTATTTCGAAATTTTGTACCTTAAAAAATTACCAATTTTGTTTCAGAATGACACCAATATTGATACAGCTACATCATTCACGAGTTTACAAGGAAATTTATCCCAAAACATTGAAGCAGATCTGCAGCCTAGCACTCCCTGCACATCAACAAATATCGCCACCTAGCACTCTCTCATTAACGTCTCAAGATGGTGTATATGGAGATCAAACAAGTAAAAAGAAAAAAAAGGGGTCTTTAATACAGTAATGTATTATATAAACCAGTATTGGGAGTATACGACAATCAACAGGTTTGACATGAGGCATCAATATCATTGACACCAGATATTGATCTAAATACTAATTTTCAGTCTGCATATGACAATCAACGTACAATCCTGAGCCATCACCAGTAGCACTGGCTACTCAACATGAGCCAATAGAAATAGGGATGATGAAAGTCAATCTGTTATGGTGGAATGGAATACCTTGATCAATCAAGTAGTCTCCAACAATATTCAACTTCGGCAAATGCAAAACCATGAATTACTACTGAATAAATACTATCTCAGTTTGTATTAGTTGACTCATTAAATACCTATGCTGATAAAGAGGAAAAATATTTTGTTTACAACCTACATCGCCACTAAACGACTAGGTCTCTATTTATTACCTTTATGTGATCTTCCAATACTTTTAAAATAGCCTCACATACTTCTAATACAATGAGGGAAAATGTAGAATATGATACTTCAAATTAGTAGATAAGAGACCTGTATGAATCACCTGTGGCTAAAATCCTTAATGTGATTATGCAGGCTCATTCTTGGTGAAAAGCTATCTTGATAGTTGGTGTCCTCTTTTTGAATATATGGTGTAATTAGTAGTAGTCAATGTTAAAAGTCCTCAGTTGACATTCTGTGTAGTTTATAAATAAGGCACCATCGTCTGCCTTAATTTTTGTTAGTAAACACACCATGGGTCATTCTAAAGTAATCTTCATTTCCACCAATGTTTCATCTTTCGGTGTTTAGCTGCATGGCTTTGTAGTACTAAATAAGCAGCTGCTAAAGTTAGTTGATCAGCCATATTCTAGGATGTATCCCTTCGATTGAACAAGTAGGGAGACCAGTAACACTCCATAAACAGCACATTTCAAACATCAAACAACAGGAAATTATCCAGGCACTATGTTGCTTCAGCGTATTCCACATATGATGCAAATGCTTTCTATTTGTAGCATGCCACAAGCCTTATAATCAGGACAGTTGATTACACCTACCACATTTTAAAATTCAGCTAGAGTTTCAAATTAACTGTCAGCTGGTCACAGACATGGGCATTTTAAAATAATCAAATCTTTTTTCTAATATTGCCCTTGCTACTTGATGGCATACTGTAGAGCCAGATTGCTGAGTTAAACCATGAATGTCTGCAGCATCATCTTGCATCTGAAAGTTAATAAAAATAATATGTTATATGGAAACTGGAAAGATATAATAAATATTTGATGTTCAGGTATAAAATACTTACACATTCTTGGTTGCGACCCCCAATAACTCAAAGCTTTCAATATCTGAAGAACAGAAGATAAATCACCGCCATGTTTGTCAAATTCATTACTCAAAATATCTTTATAGTTTATTCAAGTTGGTAACCCTAACCAAGTACACTTTTGAATTGTCAAGTTGTCTTGACTTTAGGCGTCATTAGTTTTTTTTTTTTAATTTTCGCCCATGGCGCAGGCTATAGTCTTTCAACCATACCGCCTAGTCTTTCGTAGAATTTTTCCTTTATTTATATATTAGATACATTTGTCTTTCGTAGAATTTTTCCTTTATTTATATATTATATTCATTTGTCTGTCGTAAATTTCAATTTCTTTTCAAATCCATGTTTTAACTTTTAAGTTATGTCAAATCGTTATCAGGTTGTGTCAAATGTAGTATCAGTTGTTGTTTTGTCAGTGGTCGAATCCGTGCAAATATCATAGTTTAAAGGTTAGGTGTCATTAGTTCATTACATTTTTTTTTTTAAATTTATTTATTAGCCGGATACAAAGTCCATTGGAACTAGTTCATAACACTTCTCACAGTGTTGTTAACTCAATTAAAGCAAATGTCGCTAGACAGAAGATTAAAAAGTCGCTAGATGATGAAAGTATATTTGGTATGAAGAAAAACTTAAAAAATTTAGTTATTATATTCTTTGTTCGCATAAACAAGCTCCCCTTTTTGGGCTATACCCCGATAACTGATAACTGATAAGTATAGTCCTTTTCATGAAAGAAGTCCCCCAGCGCAGTAATCGCGTGACGTAATGTTGCCATTTATGAGTAAAAAATTTACCTATTTTACATTTAGCATATTTAATGTATCAAATAATACTATTTTCTGCATACGAATTGAGTATGAAACAATATTTCTGTTATGTAAAAAGTATATTTTTATTTACTTATTTAAGCGGTGTTCTACCTACTTACAGGGATAAGATGAGAAAATAGGGTAAAGAAAAGCATTACAATAATTTACTATTCAGAGTTTTATTGAATAATTTTAGATCAGCGGTCATAGGAACATCACTGTCTGAAGAGAGGATGGAAACAGAATCAGATTCTGTTTTTGTATCGATAGCCGTAGATATAATTGTTCTTTTTTATATTGATACTATTTCGGATGCAGGTGATTCTTCCACGGGGTGACATTTTTATTCGAAGTACTCGCCGCTGTAATACCTTCATTTGTAATTCTTGTTGCAGTTCTCTCTGACACACCTACAATTAAATAATGAACAATTATAAATTATAGTAACTTTAAGTTTATAATGCTTATGTACTATGTAATATATGTTTTTCAGTTACCTAATTTCATTCATAACGTATTTGTTCAATTTTGTCGCAAAAATTAATTTACAACATTAAAGTCCCATCAATACAGCAAAAAAATATTATGTGGCAACTGTAAAAAGTACCTGTTATATCGGCGACTCTCTTCCGAACATTGTTTAGTGGTATTAAAATACTTTGATTCTTTTGTTCCGCTTCACAGAACTCTCAATATAATTTCTCAAGCCGAACTTTTTACAACTTTTGGCATTGTAAACAATCTATAAAATGCACTCAGCTAGTTAAAAACACACCAAAATCTACCACAACAAACGAACTTGATAACATCGACGAACGACAACATGGCCGACCTGTCAAATTTAGTTCCAAAAATCTCCGCGGGACTTCTTTCATGAAAAGGACTCTATCTCGTAATTCTCGTTAGGTAATAACAGGACGATGACTTTCAATGACCACATTTTTTATGAAAGTAATGTCAACCACTATATTATTAATATTATTATATTCATTTTATGTAATCAAAAAAAATCTTAAATCAGAACTTAGTATATTTTTGTATTGGCAAGGGCTTATATGCAGATTTTATGTCCATTTTTAATTTATGTTTCTTGATTTCAGAATGTTTGTCGCTTATTTTAGCATAAAATTCGGTTTGGTAGTAGCGACACAGCTTTAGTATCATTGCCATAAACTGATGCTAGTCATCCCTTGAACTAAGGATTGTCCTTTTTGTATTTTTGAATGTATGATTAATTTTTCTTCATAGACATTTCCATTATATCCAACTGCAATGATTCACTAATAGTATAAGAGTAGATACGGCGAAGTGAAGAAATATTACGACAAAAATAATACAAATTAATTGGCAACAGCAATAATATATAGTACATATTCACTATACATACAACAGTGTCCGTACTCCGTTGAGAATGGTCTCGTAACTCGTTTCGATTGATGTTGAGACTTGAGGGGATTCGGATTAGGGTAATCTATGTTATGTTTTTCGTCTATACTCATTACTCTATAGTTTATACCTACGGCAACCGGCAACGGCATTCGCCAATGACCAATCGCCGACGCCATTATAATTTTTATCAAACGGTGTCGCGATTCACGGTTGTCGAAGTCTAAACATTTGTTAATCTATAAAGTAAATAAGATATCTGGGATTTGCTTATTGCACTTTAGATTCTTGAAGTAACTTAGAATATATTTTTATACCTTAACCTTAACGTTAAAATAAAAATAATTTCATTGGTGTGAACACGTCAAAGGAAAATTAATGAAATCACTAACAACGAAAACAGCTGATGCTAAGTTAGTAAAGCGGTATGGATCCTCAAAGAATTAAGATAATGTAACTTAAACTTGAAATTTGGCGTCTTAGATATCACCTTGCCTATTATTTTGGACAATTTCGTGAGAAATTTCAGTCTTCTATGATGTCTCCACGTGTTCCTAAAATAAAAATAAATTTCTCTCAATGTTTTGTCTTGTTGTTGTTACACAGCGTCATGCCGTTATTTGTTATAGGGTCATGTTAAACATTCTTCACCCGCCTATGATAATTTCCTTTGGTCTTTAGGAAAGTCTGGTTTTTCATTTAATACAGTTCCATACACTGAAGGCTGAGTTTCCTTGTTTATCCATACCAGTGCTGTTTTTATATTGTGTTTGAAGTATATATTTATAGTATAGTATAAGTATATATTTTAAGGAAATAAACCTTGAAGTTGCAGGCCATTAAAAATAATTGGTAAATAATATTTGGAAAAAATATTCATATATACATATATATCTTTCATGTGATTCCAGGTATGTTCTACATATCACATTACAAATAAAAGTGTTAATTTCATCTCAATTATACCCTTGCTCAAAATAAAATCTGATAATATAACTAAAAAAATACTATTTACTTAAACCACCATTTTTTTTGCTTGGCAAATTATTTGGCTTTTGCTTTTTCCCTTCACCACGTCTGATGAAAGAAAATATAGATTTAATATTGATTTTTACTAGAGAAGCAGAATTTAAACAAGGATTTTTTCAACTTCTTTCAGCCTCTATAGCATTTGGAGGCCGATAATGAGATCTTGTACATATGAGTTCAGGTAGAATCTGTTATTCCATTGTTATTGTGCACACTTGTCTTTATATTTATTCTGTGTGTCTTTATTCGGGTTGGATCAAAAGTTTCTTTACATTATAAACATTTAGGATGACATACAGTAAATCATCCTTGATTATTTTAACAATGCTGAACTCACAAGCATTGATAAATGTTTTGCATTTCCTCGTGCATATGTTCCTTTAAGTCTCAGTGGTTTATGAATTATAGGGGCAAGTTGTTTGGGCTGTCTGAGAGTTTTGGTGTTCATTTGGCTGCCACATAGTTAGTTTTATTACCCACAATGACAGTGTCCCTTCACCGAATAGAAAAATATGTCTGTGGTTGTTAATGTATTATTTTGTTTATTGTATTGTGTTGACCACTAACGGGTGTGTGTTAGATGAGAGATTATAAACTCAGTCATAATCAGGACCTGTTGAGAACAACAGATTTTGTGAATTATACTTAAATTTGAAAATAATGAAAATGCTTAGTTGCAAAAGAGAATCTGGAAAACTTCCTTTCTTGTTCCCCCACACACACTCTTATAGCTCCATCTCGTTTTGGCTCTAATCTCACAGAAACATGTAAAGGTCTTTTTGCTTGCCGAGTCTCCTGAGAAAGGTCACTATAATGTTGCATAACCAAAGGGTAGTTTTGAGGAGAAACAGGTTTTCAACATAAAAACGTCTTAAAACTACATGCCTACCTACTCTAAAACAGTCTGAAAAAATGTTTTAGTCTCCTGAAACTAAGAAGAGAATAACTTTGTGTAAATTCCAATCGTCTGGTATTTTTTTTAAAACAGCAAACGGAAATGTCAATCCATATTTGTTAAAACATTTTGTAGTTTAAAAATAATTTGTAGATTTGGGCAAAGACAGATGACCGGACCTAAATCCTTTTGTTGTTATTGCTATGTGTATATTTTCATCCTCTTGGATCTTTTAAATCCGCATAGAACTCTTTACTTTGACCAAGAAAAGAAAAGTGGCTGTGTATTGTCTTTAGTCACTATAACTGCTAGTGCCTTTAATAATAATTGGTGAACTAGGTTTTATCCACTTCTGCCTCCATCAATCCCAGAATCATTTAACTAGGTTTTGATTATAAGGGTAATATGAGTGTAGGGTTGGTTAGTTTTTATTTTATTTATTTATTTCTAAAAATCACAATCCTGTCCTAACTGGTGACCCTAAATCGACAAATATGCATAACCAATTACCAAAAAAAAAACAAGAAATAATAGGGATTAATTGAAATTTAAAAATTACTAATTTTATTGTTTTGTACTCGAACATCAACTTAACCCTTAATTGGGCGCGCCTACAAAGTTGCATAAGCGGTCGCGTGGGATTAGGAAATAAAATACGAAATACATGCAAAATCACACTTGTATTAATTAGAACATTTTAACTTACATATTAATCAACTTTTAAACATATTTTTAATATAATCAACTTATTTTTTGAATATGAAAAATATTTTTTACAAATCCTAGTTTTAATCGTTGCAATTTTTACAGACTATATTCATATGATCATTGCACACATGTTTATGGCATTTAAAACATTCAGTCTTTGTTTTCCTGTCCTTACTTCTTGGACATACATGGCACCTTTTGTATGATTGCGATCGGCCTGCTTCAGAAATAGATTCTTGGTCCTGAATTTCATGTTGTCTTTTTAGTCGTTTTTGCAGCGGTCGTGGTAGTGTGGGTATGCTGGCTCTTGATATTTGGTGAGGTTTGACTAAATCAACAGCCAGTAGCTTTATAAATAGTCTTCGGGATATATTGGAGTCAATTTAAGATTTGTATATTACATAGGAATTGATACCTGTGATATTGAAAATATGAAAAAATATCACCATCGGCCATCTTTTGGTACGTCTTCCTACATTATAAGTGGCGCACATTTGTCGTTCGTATCAACTCCCCCTTTCGTTTTATTATAAAAATGAATAATTTCGGGCTTTCTTTTCTCACCCTCAACATTATCATCGTGATGCATTGTCGATAAAAGCAGAACTGCTTTTCTTGGTTTCGGCACATATGAGCACAGTCATATCTTTTTGGAAACCGAATATTCTAGAAGTCGTCTCTCGTTTTTTTTCCGGTAAGAAACACGTTGGTATTTCGGGCTTGTTTTTTCTCAGTGTGCCCACCATGGTAAGCGTATGTTCATCTAAAAGCGATTTGGCCAGTGGGACACTAGTGAACCAGTTGTCCATGGTAACATTTCTTCCAGTCCCGGAAATAGGTTCTATCAATCGTTTTACTAGACTTTTGGTATCAGAGGGTAGTTTGAATGGTCCATCAGGTTGCACTCCAACGTAAACTTCAAATCTTTGGAGATAGTATGTTGCGGAGTCCACGAGAGCAAAATGTTTGATCCCATATTTGGTGGGTTTGCTAGGCATATACACGACGCCACAGAATCTTCCTCGGAATGCAGGTAACTGCTCATCAATAGTAACATTCTCAGACATACTATAACATTTTTGAAAATTGACATTCATCAAATTGCAGATGTCCCTGATAGCCGCCAGTTTATCCAGTGATTGTCTCACTTCCCTTGTTGTTCGGCTATCAAACCGTAAACTCCTGAGAATAAAAAGGAATGTTTTGCAACTCATTGTGTTCGAGAAAAATTCGATTCCGGTGCCATCAGCTGCCCATAAATCTTGATAATTCAAATGCGATGATCGAAGCACTCCCGACATATAAAGGAGTCCAAAGAATGCGAGTAACTCTTCGTAAGAAACAACTTTGCAATCACGTTCTCTCTGGAAGTTGTTTTGAATGGATATTATATATTCGTTCGTGTAAGTCAGAATAAGATCTACGGTTTCCCTTGAAAATATACTCAAAAATGCATCGCTCAAAGTCATTATATCTCCAGCGGGTCCTTTGGGTCCAGCAGTTTCTGTCACAATATTAGAACGTTGAGTTCTGACCATGGAGCGTGGAGGATGTTTGTACCATTTTGTTAGTCTATTTTTTCCGAGGTAAAATGATTGATCATGACTTTGAGAGGAGCTGCCTAAATTTTGTAAAGGGACCTCATCCTCACTACTCCACAGATCATTCGATTCGTTTTCGCTTTGCTCCGATTCGGTGACATGGTCACTTACTATTACGTCATGATCTTGCTCATTTTCAGATGCACTATCGATAGCCTCTTCTTCTTCTAAAAACTGTATAATTTCCGGATCTTTTAGTCCACGTGGCATTTTTGATTTTACTGGAAACCAAAAACAAAAATATCACAACATAACCTCAAAAATGTCAAATTATTATAATTGAACACTTTTAACATTCATCACTTGCAAAATACAATGTTTTAAAACGGAAATAATAAAATTAACAACTATTTACTTACTCTGAATTTAGACCACACAAACAGTCACCTGGGGTGTCGTGCACTGAATCATGTACGTTTTACGTGTTTACGAAGCTACCTAGAAGAGCAGCGCGCTAAATTCAAATTTTAAAAAGTTGTGCGCCTGGGAACCCGCTCTGGGGTGTATGACACCCCACGCGACCAATTAAGGGTTAATTTCATAGGTAGCCCAAATCGCGCAATTATGCTCCATATTACTTCTCATCATGTACTACTACTCTCACAGTAGGTAGTGATATTCGTGTTTCAGTTTAAATCCAAGAGTATAAATAAGGGCCTCGTTAATCTGGAGAGGCAAAAACAAATCCCTTTTAAATGCTGTATTTAATGGTTATAAAACACATGTTGAAAAAATCTAATATGTATTCAGTTTAATTTTCGCACTTCATTTCAAAAGCCTGGTCTCTAAGTCGACGTAGAAACATAACTTCGTGGCAATACAATTTGTTGTGATTAACCCATTATAAAGCAGTGTTTAAAGCTCCTACCGCCTCTGAATTAACAACTTTTTCGGGGACTGGAACTTAAATGCTAATGTCCTCATCAGTTAAGGTTCTCAGAACATGCAAGTCAGTTAACCAGTTCGAGTTCGAAGTTTTTATTGTTAATTGTTACAATATTTTGATTCTCATCCCCAAGAGCGACGCTGGAACGATAATAATGGATGCAGTGTGCGCCTTTGTGCCTACACTTTTGTAGTTTTGATACTGGAGAGTACCTACGTCTGCTTTCATCTATGTCTCTAGTGCTGGGAATTTTTCCATCGTCCTAAATTTACAGGGCTTCGTTCAATGTGGTCAAGTAAGATGTCGTAAGATGACAGAAGTAGACGGTACACGATTGTTATTTTTCTGTAGTCTCATTGAAGGCGAACGATCTAGCTACGCTTGTCTTTTCCGGTTTTTGCAGACTGAGTTTGGTGTTTCTTTCTCTATACTTACGCATTCACTCTAAGCCGGCCATTTGGATAGGTGCTATCCCCAAGTAACCAACCTTACCTCTTAATATTGAATTATAATAAAAAGTCATTGGCAGAACTTGGTCACCGAGCAACTACATTAAATAATTCAAGGTCTGCATCACAAACAACTTGGTTAAAGAAATATCCCTTCCTGTTTCTGAATTCCTCACCAATATTTAAACCAAAAATAGAGATAAAGGGTCTTATATCGGGTGGCGCAATAGAAACTGCATTTATTAAGAATAGGCTAAAAAATAAACACTAAAGGTATAGTTGAAATAAAATATAGGATGATTATTGATTAGGTAATTAAATGTAGTTTATTTTTCAAAAATAACATCATCTAAATGACGGCCCTCTCGAAGACGGCACTCCTCTAAACGCGAACGCAGATTTGTGTCAATAAATCTGGGGTGATAGCTGCCATTTCCCCACGGATATTTTCCTTTAGCCGACTGATGTTTTTCGGATTGTTCATGTAGACTTTATGTTTCAGATATCCGCACAAAAAAATGTCAGGAGGCGTCAAGTCAGGGCTACGTCCTCTACGGATATCAACCCCAACCCAAGGGATATCACCTCTTGGAAATTAGTCTTGTTTTACAACCGCCATAGAGTGATTTGATGTGTAAAAAATATTCGACTGCTCTCTCAAAGTGCTAAGGATGACACTCTCGGGACGGGGTATTACTGCACCATGTCTATCCACTGGATCGGCGGCGACAGCGGGTACGTACACTTTCTCCTCAAACTTCACGTAACCTACTGCGTTTATGAGCTTCCTGATGGGCTCGGGAACGATGGTGATTCCTTGTGCTGCTCGCAACATGTCGCTAGTCACTCCAGGCTGCTTGGTGTATTCTGTTAGGCAGGGAACGACGGGCAGATCAGATTTTATAGCTTCGAGCTTAGCCTCGAATAGGCCAAGGAAGACTCTGTACATGGCATGTATGTTCGGTATTCTAATTGTATCATGGTATGAAATAGATATATAGGTAAGGTGACAAACTCCGAACCCTATGCCTCTAGTGGTGATAGACAGAGTTATGGCTTTCAAAGTCTGCTGTTCACTGAGACGAGCAAGAGCGTCGTCTTCGCTGGATCCTATGAACATTTTCTTCCTGATCTCTTCCTGCAAATTGTTCATTGTTACTGCTCCCCTAGAGTTCCCTTCCCCGCATTTGAGTGACGCGGGCACGTTGGTAGACTTGGCGTCCTTTTGACTGACGCTTGTGTCCACGTGGATGGTTATATGAAGTAGTTTCATTCGGTAAAGTTTCCATGGTAGTTGGGGGTCTGCAATCAGTAACACAAAAACTGCCATTTGATGTGTAACAGGTCGCTCCGTCTTGTTGGAACCAAGTCCTCGTATTCGCTATTCTCGATCTCGCAAGTTCTGGAGTCAAATATCCCTCTAACATCGCAACATAACGGTCGGTGTTGACGGTGATGTTTCGTCCTCGTGAATCTTCAAAGAAGAAAGGGCCAATAATTCCTTTGCTTGAGAGCTGCCCATACCGTTACTTTCGGACTATGCAGTGGTTATTGATTTTGATTTTTGGATTCTCGTCGTTCCAATAGCGACAATTTTGTCGGTGTACGAACCCATTTAAATGAAAATGAGCCGCGTCAGAAAAAAGGATTTTGTCAAAAGTGGAAAATCGTTTAAGCACTTTTTCAGCAAATGCCAACCTTGCTTCGAAGTCGGCCTCTTTTAATTCCTGTATTAACTGGAGCTTATAAGGATTGCAGTTTCAGATCCAACTTCAAAATTCGCTGTAAACTTCGTCGCAACAAGTTTAAAACTGCCAATCGCTTCCGATTAGACACTTGCGGATATTTTCCTACTGACACCTTCACCCTCTCAATGTTGATTGTGGTCCTAGACGTTCTTGGAAGACCTTTTGCTGGTGGTTTAAACGTGGAACTTCAAAACGCTTATGATCCATATTTTAATTAAATTTGCACTCAGAGCTTCATTAATGTGTGTTAATCCATATTCAGAACAATACATTCGCCTTGTAGAGATCTATGAACGACCGGTCTCGTAAAACGTGTGAACACAAAAGTCAAAAAGGGCGACGCTTTTAAGTGACTCATGGTTACTAAAACTCCACGAGGGCTACTATCCAATAGTGTGACCAGAGTTTATTTGACGAATATACTGCTTGAGGAGGTTAAAAACTACTGATGACTAATGTTTTCTTGATTCAAGGATAAAATAATGAAAATAACAAAGAAAGCACGATTAATTAATGAAACCAACTTTTTTAAATTAAATTTTCAATAAATATACTATTTATAAAAAAATAAATAAAATGAAACTTGAAAGTTAAGATTCTTCATCTTTATGTTAGGTAACATTGTCATAAAGCGGTTTTGAGTACATTAACTTGATCATACTTCTGTCAGGATCAAATCTGCTACATCCTCCTTCCAACTGTCGTAGCCCCTCTTTTCCATGCACTATTGAAGCAACATTCTTATTATTCAATCGATTTCGATCTTGATTTTTAATCCTATTAGTAACGGAAAATATTATTTCTACTTTAGCGTTTGACAAAGGTAGTGTCGTCATTTGCTTCACAAATCGGGACAAAATGCCATACTTTGGTTTGCTATTTGACAATAAATAAGACACGGAAACACCTAATTTTAATTCCCTTATCAACAATTTGCATGTTTTCTGTTGCAAACTAAGTTAAGAAACCTATGGAGTATTCTTATCAAAGTACGTAATTCACCTTACACAGTTTTTTGGGGATCGATGAACGAAAAATCCTGCAAAAAAATATCTTGTACGGCCAGTCTTTACAGAAATTGGCTACTCAGCTCGATTGACATCTGTTAAATAATTCTTAAATTTTGGGTCTCATTCGAACATCATCTTTTAATGATTCCAATTTCATTGCTACTTTTGTGCCCAGGTGCTTACATGTTTTGTATAGGAACGAAATGCATTCTTGAACTTGGATCTATTGACTAAAGCGGAGTAGTTTTTATATAATCTATCTTCATTAAGCATCTCAAAATGGAACTTATCATGTTTTGTATGTATGTTTTAATTTTATGAATAAGGGTCTGATCACTTTGAAAAATAACGTTAAATTTTGTAGATTTACGTAACCAACTTTTAAATAAGGGATCTTGCTCCCAAACATCGCGATATCCTTGTGTATATTTTTCATTTTAAACTCGAATATATTATAATAACTACAACTATGAAAAAAATACTACAGAATAGGTTGAAGTACATATATACATTAAAACAAATGGCCACAGTTGCCCCTTATGCAGCCAAACAAATTTTCTAATGGATCTTGCTGTAACCGTCTTGTGGCCAGGGTCTTTATACCCTCGTTAGCGAATTGCTTAAACAGCCGCTCGACGCCATTAATGGTCCAAATCCAACCTTCCTGGGATGGGGGTGTTCGCAGAGACCCCATAAATTTCAATGTTTTGAAAAAATATTTCATATTCTGAAATAATTTGTGGTGTGGGCTTTTCGCTGTCAAGTTTGTGGAGAGTACTGAGCGCGCCTGGAAATAAGAAATAAAAATTGATTAATAATGTAATAGAAATAGAACTAATGAGCTATAGTGTATTTCTCAGCCTGGCGGAAAAGCGATCATCACCAGTTAGGATACGATGTAAAAAAACCCTTTCTTTATGTCTAGCTAGCAGTATTTCACTTAAGCATAATCGGCGTTTAATATATCTAGACTTTAATTCGTACGGAATCCAAGTTCCTTCTTTATGAATCATTCCCTAATGATTTTAAACGATGTGAGACTGCTTGCTAGAGCTGTTAGAGCAAGTTCTTTTTGTGTTTGAGATGAATCTTCCTCCAATAATTCCTCCAATTCTGCATCCTCGTAAATTTTTGGCCTTCCACTAAAATCTTTCTCTTCTACGTCGAAATCACCGTTTTTAAACTTTTGAAACCACTCAAGACACGTTCTCTCACTCAAAGCACCCTCACCATATGCTTCTCCGAGCAATCTATACGCCTCAGCAGCAGATTTCTTTAAATTACTTACTTGGCTCAAATTTAGACATTTTCAACTAATAAAAATTATTATATTTTACCAATATGAAATCAATGATATTAATAGGTTATGTTGTTCTTGAATGTCCAAATTATCTTTTAAGCCGGTAATCGTCTGCGAAAGCTCCAGTAAAAAAAGTCCAGTGGGTTTAAATCCGGGGATCGAGGAGGCCACAAAATGGGACCCAAACGACCAATCCATTTACATATTTAGATACGTGGCATTTAAATAAGCACGGACGTTTGTGCCATAATGTGCAGGACAGCTATAATTCTGTAGCCAATGGGATTCCCTTACCTCCTCAGGCACTTCTTCCATTAAATTCGGGAGATCATTTTGCAAAAAATTTAAGTAACTATGAGAAGATAAATTTCCCGGTAGTTCGAAAGGACCAATAATAATCCCGTTCAATATACCAGTCCATTAATTTACTTTGAACTGGTATTGCGACCTCTCTTCTCGCATTAAATTTGGATTCGAGAGTTGCCAGCTGTGCAGATTATGCAAATTAAAGTATCCTTCTTTTTTTAAAGTAGATTCGTCGTTCCATCGAATTTTTCCAAAGAATTGTGGATCTTCTATTTTTGCAAGCATTTGTCGACAAAAAAACAATCTTGCATTGTAATCTCTCGGTTGCAGAGCTTGGACGCGTCTAATATGGTAAGGATGATATTTATTTATATTCAGTAGACGGTGCACGGTCGTTTTCGGGATTCCAGTACGCCGTGATATTGTTCTTACAGAGGTCGAAGGGTCTTGCTGTATTTCGTCAAGCACAATGTCTTGAGTATTGATATTCGCTTGTCTTCCGGAGCTCGTACCACCAATGCCACTGCCAGGTATTCTGCCTTTCGAATAACATCTGTGGACTTCCACGAATAGACGGTAATCTGGATGACGCGCATTAGGATATCTTTCTCTAAGGGCTGCAGCAGCACTAGCGTTGCTCCTGCACTCAACATAGATGAAGTGCATGTTGGCGTATTCTTGTCCCGTATATTGTTGAATCCGCGGCATTTTGATTAATCGCGGAATAGCGGCCATTTCTCCGCGGAAGTTAGCTTTCACCGGAAATTGTGGTGGGATTATTGCTGTAGACTCTACTTTTCATGTATCCCCACAGGAAAATGTCTGGTGGGGTTAAATCCGGACATCTAGATGGCGATGAAATGTTACCTCGGCGCGAAATGAGTTTTCCAGTAAACATCTCCTTTACGACTGCCAAACTCTGGTTTGATGTATGACATGTGGCGCCATCTTGTTGAAACCATGTTGCACTATTGTACCCGTGAAATTCTGACAGCTGCGGGAAAAAGAAATTGCGTAACATGGCTATGTATCGCTCAGTTTTTACTGTTTTAGTGTTTGAGGTACACCAAATGAAAACCGAAATAGAATTCACTAGCTTTATTGTCCTCTGACTTACATGGCGGTTATAGGGCGTCTGATTGATCCACGTGCAAGTGGAATTATGAAATAATGATACGTAGACAATATTACAAATACAATTGCGAAATTTCTATATAGACAATAATTACACCTCTACACTGTCACAGAATTCCCTCGCTGGTCTTCAAAGAAGAAGGGTCCGATGATTCCGTGTGCTGAAATAGCCGCCCAAACTGTCACTTTCGGCGAATGCAAAGGCTTTTGGTGTTGAAACGTGGTTTGTCTGAGGCCCAATAACGACTTATTTTGTTTATTTACGTTAATTAATAAATTATAGCCTCTTTTCGGACATGACAGTAATTCATTATTTTTCGTAGACTGTTTTTCATTCTACTGTTGCGTGTCCGTTTGCCAGGTGGCAAAAGCCTCCTCCAATCTTCTATTTATTATTGGATGGTTTCGGTCGAATTCCCCACGGGGACCAGCCGGGTCGGGGAATGTGTTTTTGTTTTGCTGTTGTTGTTTTGTTTTTTTTGTGTGATATTCCGTTTCCGGTTAGTAATTAAGTTAGGTATTTCTTTCAGACGTGGAGTAGGCTCTAATTTCTTGGTAATTCTGGAGATTTTTCTTGCCTTTGTTTGCTTGCATCCTTAAAATCAATAGGTACTTCATAGTAAAAACTTATTCATTATGTATGCTTTAAAATATCCGTCAACTTGTTCTGGAAAATTGTAGAAACATACTTTACGAGCATTCCGCTTCATGTTGTCAAATTTGGCTTGCAACTGTTTAATAGTGTTATCTGAAAGGGCATTAAATTCTGCAGGAATCGCACTCAATGCCCTTTTTTTTTGCAAATTGTTAGTACTGTCTGTCTTTTTATTAAATAATATGTGTTTATGTTTTTCTATTACATTTCTAAATCTGTCCTTCTCTTCTTTTTCAAAATTTACCGAACGTTCTCTGATAGTCAATGAGTCACGTAAATAAATACATTTCTAACTATCCTCTCAATATAATATACATACTTTGCGCACATACAATTCATGCAATATAATATTAAAATATTAGCTTTATACTTTGGCGAAAAGGTTTCCATTATTTATATTAAAATTAAACACTTTTTAAAATTAGCCTTTCGAACAAAACAATAAACATCCAATATCAAACTTGACAGAATGTTCCAAATGACATTGTTTTTATCAATATTGTTATTACTAAAAATATCCCATAAAACATTACGTCAAAATAGCGTTACGCAAACAGGCAACCCCATTAACAATGACGAACTCATTTTTTAACAATGAAGCAACGCTAACAAGTTAACAGACGTTAAAGTTCATACGTGTCTGTAAAATTTTAACGAACGTAAGTTACGATAGCAAATGGTTTGAAACAACCGGGTCTTAGACACTGTGTTGCTGTACTGGTAGACGTTATTCTTTATAAAATTCATTAAATTTGCGCAGTCTTTCTATTTTAATTTGCTGCCCCCATAATGTAATATCAAAAGTTGGAGCTTTGTGTCTTGGGTCTAGAACTAAAGTGGTACAGTAAATCCAGTTGCTCTTCTTATAATGTTTAAGCATTTTATCTCGGGCTGCTTGGAAACCTAAAATTAGCCTTTCATCCACTTCAGTTCGATTAGGTTTCTCATCTAATTGTTTTACCATGGATTCAATTTTATCAAGCAATAGATTGAATGATACAATGACTACCGGTAATGTAACATAATTTTCTCCACCAAGTTTCGTTGATAAAAGTTTAAAGTTTATTTAAAACTTATGTATTTTTTCGAGTATTTGCCATTCAGTTTCTGTGATTTGAAAATCATACAATTCGGTAACTGAAACGCATAATATGTTAATGACAGTTCTCAGTTTTAAACCAAATCCAATTATATCATGTGTGGAATTCCATTTTGTTGGACAGTCGAGTATAGGATTCAGATTTGATGGCACGCCAACTGCTTCACAAGCAGACTGGAACTTCCTCTTTAATATCTCGCGTCTTTTTATTTTACTGGAAATACTGCGTAATTTTGTAATACCTGCACGTGTGTCAGCAATATTTGGCGCATATTCTTCATCTTCCTCAGTTACGTCTTCATAGTCTTCACACGGCTGTTCTTGTTCTTTATTGTCAGTTTCACTGTGTAATGCTAAGGTCTTTAGTAAATCTTGTACACCAAGGTTCAAAATGTGAGCAAAGCACAGGAAATGTTGATTGTCTGAATCAAAATGCAGCAGTTGTTTGCCAATTTCATACATAAATTTGGTATTTGTAGTTGCGTTGTCAACCGTGATACCCTGTATTTTATCAATTATGCAATATTCCAATAAACATTCGTGGAAAATCGTTGCGATATCTAACCCAGTATGTCGACCGCACGATGGTATAAAATCATAGACTACAGATCGATACTTCCATTCATTGTCTATATAATGAATAGTGATCCCGTAGAAACTCCTACCAGCAATGGACGTCCATCCATCAATGGTAACTGACATTTTACATGAATATTGTTGTAGTCGATTTTTAACATTCGATTGTAATTATTTGAGAAATAAAGTATCTTTGAACTGAAAGTGTAAAGATTTGATAACTTACCCATTTTTTAACTTCTTTGTAGGATTTCACAAACAAAACACATTGAAATGGTAAACGTATGTCGACAGCGCAAGAGAGCCGAAACTGAATATTTTTAAATGGTGTTTACATGAATAAGTATAGTTTTAGTAGACTGGCAATCATATCAGTGAATAGGTTGTTTCTTTCTCATTCATTTGATATACGACACAAACCATTCTGATATTATTTGTTTAAATTATCAGGTCTAAACAAGAACAACATAGTTTTGTCGTACCGGTCCGGTACCGACAACCGGCGTTGACGGAGCCATTTTTTTGTCGCACCGGTACGACAGCCGGAACTAAGAGGTTTAGGCCGGGTTCCCACTACGCCGGACCGGCAGATCTGCCGAAAACCGGACACCGGACAGAGTGTTCACATTACATCGGATCCCGGAAGAAATTCAGACAGTCCTCAGTTGAATTTGGACCTGCGCGCACAATGGACGACGAAATTGTTGTGTTGTGGTGGTATCTTAATAGAAGGCAAAATAAAAGAAAACATTGGGTACACCCTATTTTACGGGAAAGATTTTCACTTGGAACATTTGAAACATTAATGGGTGAACTTAGAAGAGACGAATCAAAGTTCTTCAATTATTTTCGAATGACAGCAACCACTTTTGACGATTTACTGGGACGACTAGACATAAGAGTACGAGATACAAGTTTCAGAGAATGTATTTGCCCAGAACAAAGATTAGCCATATGTCTAAGGTAAGATTATTTTATGCACTAGATTGCGTAATAATAGTTTTGACGTAGGTACCTACTTAAGACTGTATGAATGAATGAATGTTTGCTATGTATGTTTGTTTCATGAATGTGAATATATATAATGTGTGTGTGTGGGAGGGTGTATGTATTTGATAATCATTATGAATTAAAAATGCAAACAATTATTTAAGTATTTATTTGTACTCAAACTTAAATCCCTTCAAAATCTAAGTAATCTGAGTCTTGGGAATGTATGGAACGATTACTAGATGCTGATGGCGAAGCTGGAATCGGATTCGATGTCTGAGATGAAGTTGATGGTATAGATGTTGTTGCCTGTTGATTGCTACTATTATATTGCGTAGAGTATCCAGGGTAGTGTTGATCTTGCGTAGGTATTGGCTGTTGATTGACGCTATTATGTGTGTAGTATCCAGAATACTGATCTGCCCTGCGATTCTGTAACTCACTTCACACACCCTCAGCG
This sequence comes from Pieris napi, assembly GCF_905475465.1. Lineage (NCBI taxonomy): Eukaryota > Metazoa > Arthropoda > Insecta > Lepidoptera > Pieridae > Pieris > Pieris napi. The sequence continues at coordinate 7,523,374 of NC_062251.1, forward strand.
CTGATTTTTGCTGTCAAATCGTTCGTTTCGGTGTCATGTTACAATTTGGTATTCTGTTAAACAATAACCGCGACAAAAGCGCCGCTCAAATGAGATTGTTAACATTTGGAACTAAAATTTGGCACTGCTACACTTACGCTCCAAAATTGTTGGTATTTGGTATTCTGATACATACCATTTGACATCTCATCTCACTTAAATGTACATTTTGTACGACAATTGACAAATTAAAAGTTGCTCTTCCCTCGCTGAAATCGTCATTTACCAGTGAGTTAGCCATTTTTAGCGAAGTTAAAACTTGTTTTATGTGAAAATATTCTAACATAGGACAATCTATATGTATCTTGGGGTAAGTTTATAAAATAATATTTATCAATACAGCATTATTTTACGAAAAAAATTATATATATAAACATTAAGCTTCGTGAAATTGAACTTTGTTATTGTTACAGAAGGCCCGTTTCCACTTTTAAAGTTTAAACCTCTATTTCAAGAAATAAATGATGTAATCCATTAAAAAATACTTAATATAATATCTATAGATGGCGAAGAAAATGTAGGCACGAAACGACCAATTGGTTTCTCGGCGTTGGTTATTATCGCTTTTTTCCAATACTCAAGAAATTATATGTGATTGACGAAACCTAGAACATATGCTGCTGAGATGAACGAAGAGTCTAGTAAATACTAAATAGATGATCTAAGGTAAACATTTTGATTACTTTAGCATTAAAAATATAATTTTTATCCAAGAACCAATTTTTCGATGCAGTCTTGATCATGTCTTGTCTCCAGCAGAGATAAGTCGAACAAAAAACGATAAATAAGATAGGTAAATATTGTAATATATTTGTATTTTTCTACTATACTAAAATTATAAATCTAATAATTTCAGAGATCCCCAAATGTTCAAAATTCCTGATAGAAAAATACATTCTGCCTTTGAAGAAGAAGAATATTACATGTGTATCATACAACAAGGCCCCTGGATATAAAAAGACACAATAGTGCAGACATTTTCAAATTATTGAATTTCGACTATCCTTCAATTTATAATAAATGATAACACAGTACAATTTCGGTTCCTATATTTTTATAAAATATATTGATATAACATTAAGGTTTTGGATAAAAACATTATTCTGCTTTACACAAGTATGAAATACCATCATTACATACATGATGGTTTAAGTACTTATTAAGCTTTTTTAAATTTATCGTTCATAACTATTACTTTTTACAAACTAATTAGAAAATATATTAAAATAAATATATTTATCTACAAAATAAAGTAGATGTTATTGATTAGCTCTATGTGAGGCTGTGTTTTAATTAGTTTTTATTATACTTAAGTTTGTTTTACTGAAAGTTATTTTGTAGTGTGTTAAAAGTTTACTATAATCATTAAATTAAATGTTTAAAGTTATTATATTGTTCTTTTATTCACCTATAAAGTAACATGGCTTATATATTTTTCATTTCGGCTTAGCTATGTATTTAACTCGGTTACTACGTTTTCTATAGGCAGTCATTAAATAAGTGGTAGATTTAATTAATCATTTTATTAATATAATATTATTAGATACAAAAAAATTATTATGAAGTACACAATTATCTTAAACACGGTAATACAATTTTTCATATAAAAATCATAGTTGTCCAAACTGCATTCAAAATAGATTAGTGGTCTCGGTTTAATATCTCTTCTTAACATTTCAATAATTGGTCATTTTCTTCCTCATTCTTGACAACTACCACTGATGGCTGTAATACAATGATTATCTGTTAAAATTGTAAATAGGGAAATGTGGTAGGTCACAGTACTGACACAATAATATTGCATAGCAATTTAATTATTGTAAAGTTAAGGTAAATAATAAAAAAACTTGCATAAAACACACAAAAACTTATATATGGGATATCTTTGTATTTCTAAGTAAAGTATCTTAAAAACATGTTTGATAATATTATAACTAAGCCAAATATTATTAAAAGTTTTATGGTAACAAGGCTTAGTAATTTCGCACAGTATTTGATTCAGTACTATGAATAAAAAAAATCTTGAGCAAACCTATATTTAGACTCAAAAATCCAAATCCAAGTATGTACTTTAAAAACAATTATTTATTAATGAAACAAATCCAAGACCCATAAAGGGTATGTTTAGTTTTAAAGTGTAGTCAGCAGCAATAACTATCTTTTGATTGCTTCATTAAATAAGTTATGGCAATGTTGTTTCCAACATTTAAAATTAACGTTGATCACTTGAAATGGTATGAATTCGAGCAATTGAAAGCTTATATATTTGATCCAACATACCTAACATGATTATTTATACTTGTATTCTGAAATCTGAACAATTAAATTAAATTCAACTTGATCAGTTAAAATTAATACTTCTTATATTTCATGAATGGAATTTGAAGTTAGGAAACCTAAAAATATTTTTTTATTTGACATTTTTAACCAACAATTTCATTATTCTTTACAATGTCGCTTCGATTTAACCTATTACATTTGACTTCAAATTTGCCATCAAACAAACAAACTTTGTTAACTGTTTTACTAGTCACTACTTATTCCTATTTATTTACTATGATAGTTATTATATTTCTAAAATAGTTTTAATAGAATTCAGTTTTTATGAGTGTTAGTAAAAACATAGGTAATATTGTTGTTGTGTGTTTGACCTCTGAATCACTTAAAAAGGTTGCAATAGTAGTTTCATGGCATCTAAAAAGTACCAACACTTGCACTTACACAAATGAATAAATATATAAACACTAATTTTTCTTCTTTATAGATAGGTACCCTTTTATTTTATAATTACTCAACAAAATATTATATGAAAACATTGGTATTAACCTTGGTTACCTTTAGTAACATTTTGAAAATTTAAAACACCTATCCATCCTGTTTACTTTGTATCCGTAGCCCATTTGCTGAGAGAATCACTTTTAGCGTGACATCATCTTTTATCTTTTTGTTAAGATAATATTCTTAAATTTTTTACAATATATCCAGATGTTAGGTATCCCTTGTTTCGTGCTGAAACATAATTAATATTTTTAAGTTTCTGTCGGTTTATCTTTTTTTTTAATTCAAACGTCGACCATTTTGTTTTATTAAAAATATTTTGTTTATGTATGATGAAAATTTTGACAATTAACTCTTTTTATAAAATAATAGTTATTCCGTGAGTCCACTACGCAGTAACAGCGCTCCCTTCGTCACTGACGTAATTTTTGGAATCTCATGGTATTCTGTTAATAAATTTTACATTACGTCTTAATAAGTGGAGGGAGGTAACCTAGTGAGTTGTTGTCTATTAATATCGTGACAATTGACTCATTTTATTTTATAAAAAGAGTTAATTGTCAAAATTTTCATCATACATAAACAAAATATTTTTAATAAAACAAAAAGGTCGACGTTTGAATTAAAAAAAATATTAAAAAAAAAGATAAACCGTGAAAATATCTCAAAAATGATTTATCTGATGGAAAATAATAGAATAGCGAGGAAAATTATTAAAACCCATCTGGCAATGGGGCCGCTTAAAGGTAAGTAGTGAGTTTATTTATTAGTCAATCGTAAGTTACGTATTTTGTTTATAACTTCCAATTAAGAGTTTATATTTCGTATTTACCCGACAACTGACCAGCCGTGGTGTATATGAGCGACAGAAACTTAAAAATATTAATTATGTTTCAGCACGAAACAAGGGATACCTAACATCTGGATATATTGTAAAAAAATTAAGAATATTATCTTAACAAAAAGATAAAAGATGATGTCACGCTAAAAGTGATTCTCTCAGCAAATGGGCTACGGATTCAAAGTAAACAGGATGGATAGGTGTTTTAAATTTTCAAAATGTTACTAAAGGTAACCAAGGTTAATACCAATGTTTTCATATAATATTTTGTTGAGTAATTATAAAATAAAAGGGTACCTATCTATAAAGAAGAAAAATTAGTGTTTATATATTTATTCATTTGTGTAAGTGCAAGTGTTGGTACTTTTTAGATGCCATGAAACTACTATTGCAACCTTTTTAAGTGATTCAGAGGTCAAACACACAACAACAATATTACCTATGTTTTTACTAAAACTCATAAAAACTGAATTCTATTAAAACTATTTTAGAAATATAATAACTATCATAGTAAATAAATAGGAATAAGTAGTGACTAGTAAAACAGTTAACAAAGTTTGTTTGTTTGATGGCAAATTTGAAGTCAAATGTAATAGGTTAAATCGAAGCGACATTGTAAAGAATAATGAAATTGTTGGTTAAAAATGTCAAGTAAAAAAATATTTTTAGGTTTCCTAACTTCAAATTCCATTCATGAAATATAAGAAGTATTAATTTTAACTGATCAAGTTGAATTTAATTTAATTGTTCAGATTTCAGAATACAAGTATAAATAATCATGTTAGGTATGTTGGATCAAATATATAAGCTTTCAATTGCTCAAATTCATACCATTTCAAGTGATCAACGTTAATTTTAAATGTTGGAAACAACATTGCCATAACTTATTTAATGAAGCAATCAAAAGATAGTTATTGCTGCTGACTACACTTTAAAACTAAACATACCCTTTATGGGTCTTGGATTTGTTTCATTAATAAATAATTGTTTTTAAAGTACATACTTGGATTTGGATTTTTGAGTCTAAATATAGGTTTGCTCAAGATTTTTTTTATTCATAGTACTGAATCAAATACTGTGCGAAATTACTAAGCCTTGTTACCATAAAACTTTTAATAATATTTGGCTTAGTTATAATATTATCAAACATGTTTTTAAGATACTTTACTTAGAAATACAAAGATATCCCATATATAAGTTTTTGTGTGTTTTATGCAAGTTTTTTTATTATTTACCTTAACTTTACAATAATTAAATTGCTATGCAATATTATTGTGTCAGTACAGTGACCTACCACATTTCCCTATTTACAATTTTAACAGATAATCATTGTATTACAGCCATCAGTGGTAGTTGTCAAGAATGAGGAAGAAAATGACCAATTATTGAAATGTTAAGAAGAGATATTAAACCGAGACCACTAATCTATTTTGAATGCAGTTTGGACAACTATGATTTTTATATGAAAAATTGTATTACCGTGTTTAAGATAATTGTGTACTTCATAATAATTTTTTTGTATCTAATAATATTATATTAATAAAATGATTAATTAAATCTACCACTTATTTAATGACTGCCTATAGAAAACGTAGTAACCGAGTTAAATACATAGCTAAGCCGAAATGAAAAATATATAAGCCATGTTACTTTATAGGTGAATAAAAGAACAATATAATAACTTTAAACATTTAATTTAATGATTATAGTAAACTTTTAACACACTACAAAATAACTTTCAGTAAAACAAACTTAAGTATAATAAAAACTAATTAAAACACAGCCTCACATAGAGCTAATCAATAACATCTACTTTATTTTGTAGATAAATATATTTATTTTAATATATTTTCTAATTAGTTTGTAAAAAGTAATAGTTATGAACGATAAATTTAAAAAAGCTTAATAAGTACTTAAACCATCATGTATGTAATGATGGTATTTCATACTTGTGTAAAGCAGAATAATGTTTTTATCCAAAACCTTAATGTTATATCAATATATTTTATAAAAATATAGGAACCGAAATTGTACTGTGTTATCATTTATTATAAATTGAAGGATAGTCGAAATTCAATAATTTGAAAATGTCTGCACTATTGTGTCTTTTTATATCCAGGGGCCTTGTTGTATGATACACATGTAATATTCTTCTTCTTCAAAGGCAGAATGTATTTTTCTATCAGGAATTTTGAACATTTGGGGATCTCTGAAATGATTAGATTTATAATTTTAGTATAGTAGAAAAATACAAATATATTACAATATTTACCTATCTTATTTATCGTTTTTTGTTCGACTTATCTCTGCTGGAGACAAGACATGATCAAGACTGCATCGAAAAATTGGTTCTTGGATAAAAATCATATTTTTAATGCTAAAGTAATCAAAATGTTTACCTTAGATCATCTATTTAGTATTTACTAGACTCTTCGTTCATCTCAGCAGCATATGTTCTAGGTTTCGTCAATACCATATAATTTCTTGAGTATTGGAAAAAAGCGATAATAACCAACGCCGAGAAACCAATTGGTCGTTTCGTGCCTACATTTTCTTCGCCATCTATAGATATTATATTAAGTATTTTTTAATGGATTACATCATTTATTTCTTGAAATAGAGGTTTAAACTTTAAAAGTGGAAACGGGCCTTCTGTAACAATAACAAAGTTCAATTTCACGAAGCTTAATGTTTATATATATAATTTTTTTCGTAAAATAATGCTGTATTGATAAATATTATTTTATAAACTTACCCCAAGATACATATAGATTGTCCTATGTTAGAATATTTTCACATAAAAACAAGTTTTAACTTCGCTAAAAATGGCTAACTCACTGGTAAATGACGATTTCAGCGAGGGAAGAGCAACTTTTAATTTGACGTACAAAATGTACATTTAAATGAGATGAGATGTCAAATGGTATGTATCAGAATACCAAATACCAACAATTTTGGAGCGTAAGTGTAGCAGTGCCAAATTTTAGTTCCAAATGTGAACAATCTTATTTGAGCGGCGCTTTTGTCGCGGTTATTGTTTAACAGAATACCAAATTGTAACATGACACCGAAACGAACGATTTGACAGCAAAACTCAGCGCTGAGAGTGTGTGAAGCGAGTTACAGAATCGCAGGGCAGTTTATCTTTTTTTTAATATTATTAATTTTATTTCAAACGTCGACCATTTTGTTCTCTATTTTGTTTTATTAAAAATATTTTGTTTATGTATGATGAAAATTTTGACAATTTACTCTTTTTATAAAATAAAATGAGTCAATTGTCACGATATTAATAGACAACAACTTACTAGGTTACCTGCCTCCACTTATCAAGACGTAATGTAAAATTTCTTAACAGAATACCATGAGATTCCAAAAATTACGTCAGTGACGAAGGGAGCGCTGTTACTGCGTAGTGGACTCACGGATTAACAGTGAGTTACAGAATCGCAGGGCTGGTCCGGTTATCTGATTATATGAATCACGCCAATGTCCGTAATTTGGTCTCTCATAATTCCTACTTTTAATTTTTTGCAACATTGTCATGACGCTAGCTTGAAATTCTAAAGTCTCTTCGATAGTTAAAGTGTTCAAGATTGGTATAATGCCTTTGAAGAAAGATAGATGATGGTTTTCCTTTTCTGGGTTTATTCTGGAGTCCAAAAACTTTACCATCCTGTCATTTACCTCTTTATTATCAATTTTTTTTTTATCTTTAATTAAAGGTGAACGAAAATCTGATTCCATGCCTACTTCAGTCTCGGTTCTTGCTTTTTTTGAAACTGACTCATGTGGTGGTCGAGGTTCGGAGACTTTTTTCAAAAACATTAATTGCTCGTGATATAAATAATTTCGTGTCTTTTTGGTCGAAGATCCAGATTTAGACTCATCTTTTTGTTTCTTTACTGTCTTAAGCCACGAATCTCGTATATTATTCCATTTAGTTGAAACCTGTTTTCCTGAAATCAATAAAAAAATATCATAAAACAATACAATTTGTTTCTTGGTGACGTATAAAGTAATAATGTATTAACAAAAAATACTTTTTTTTCAGATATTTAGCTTCAGGATGTTCATTCAAAGAAATACATTACTCATACAGAGTAGGCGTTTCGACAATAAGTAAACTAATAAAAGAAATGACCCACGTCATTTGGGAAAACCTAAAGACAGATTTCCTTAAGCTGCCTGATACTGAGAGAGAATGGGAGGACATCGCTTCAGGATTCGAAAGAAAAGCCAACTTTCCTCACTGTCTTGGAGCAGTAGATGGCAAACATATCAGAATTTTGAAACCAGCCAAGAGTGGTTCTATGTTCTTTAATTACAAGGAGTATTATTCTTTTGTATTAATGGCAGTTGTCGATTCAGAGTACCGATTTATTTTTATTAGTGTGGGCTCATTTGGCAAGGAATGCGATTCTAGTATATTAAAGGATAGTACATTTTGGCAAAAGATCAATGATGGTACTTTAAATGTACCAAAGCCTAGACCGCTTCATGAAAACTTGCACGAAGAATTACCGTTTATACTTGTTGGCGATGAAGGCTTTGCTTTAACACCTAATCTCCTACGTCCATATGGAGGTACACATTTGAATACTGATAAAAAGATTTTTAACTATAGACTAAGTCGAGCAAGAAGGTATGTTGAGTGCGCTTTTGGTATTCTGGCAAATAAGTGGCGAATAATCCATCGAGCTATAGATCTCAACGTAGACACAGCAATTCAAGTAATTAAAGCTTGTGCAGTCTTACATAATTTTGTAAGAGAAAAAGATGGTATAAATTTTGAAAGTTACCAAAATATAGAACATAGACAAGAACAAGAAACTACACCCATGAATCGAAATGTGTCGAGTCGAGGTGGCCCTAATGCCAACGCTATACGGACATCATTTACTAATTATTTTGTTTCAGATATTGGTTCCGTTCCGTGGCAGGCAGCAGCTATAAAATAAAATTTATCAATGCATTTACATTTTATCAATAAAACATTAAAAACTCACCGTACTGTTTTCTTTCTTTTTCATCCAGTTCATCGAAGTTTGGTTTCAGTATTAAACATACTTCACGCCATGCTGCTAACTTTAAGTTTTTGTCTTTATAAACGTCTTCGGTCTTATCCCACAGAACAGGTCTCTCTTGGACAAGCGTAATTAAAGTTTCTGCTTGAATATCCATGCTAAACGTCTACTTTTACCAGAACATGCGAGCCGAATGACGTGAGTGGAACACGGGCGGGGCGAGGGGAGCACGAGCAGGGCGAGCGGGGGACAGATACCGGCACAAACTCGTTCACATTACTCCGGGCCCGGTCGTTCTACCGGCAATTCGTAGTGACAAAACGTTCGGTAGAAATGCCGGGCTCGGCAAAAATGCCGGACCCGGGATAATGTGAATAGCTTCATATAAATTGTACAGCCACTAGCTCTTCCGGCAGATTTACCGGCGCGGCAGATCTGCCGGTCCGGCGTAGTGGGAACCCGGCCTAAGTCTTCGAACGACTTGTTTTTTTAATAACAAATAAAAGCCACAATTTACTGAAAAAATACTATTTATTTTATTTTCAAAACTCCTTCCTTCAACTTGTGGCGGCGCGGGTTGTTACTATATAAAACTTTATACCTATTAAACTAATTATTTGTTGGAGACTCATCATCGTGTGCGCCACCACCTATAGCCCGTTCCGGAACTAGTACCTTCATAGGATTGGGACATAAAATAGGTGGGTGATGAGATATGCGTCTAGGAACTATGAGGATGGGTATATTGAGCAATCATTATTATAAAATAAGAATCCGGCGCAACCAACTTGAATACAAAACCGACAACGTTTTAAAAAGTTATGCTTTAATTGCCTGAAGCTATTTGAATATTCTTGTTTCATTTTTCTTTGCGCTTCTGATATTATTTGTCTTAATTCTATTTCATTGTTGGTTTCTTTCGCGTAAACCAGCTCTTTGAAAAATCCCCAAACAAAAAAGTCGATGGGGTTAAGATCTGGCAAACACGCAGGCCATTCGATCGGCTATGCACGCCCAATCCATCTATCTGGAAAAGTGGTATTCAAATGCTCTCTTACTTGTATTGTATAGTGACAGGGCGCGCCATCTTGTTGAAAAATCATTACTCGTCGAATATGAAGGTTCTAACAATTCACAAAGATTGTTTTGCAAAAAATTTAAATATTCCTGGCCCTTCAACCTAGCAGGTAATTCAATGGGTCCAATTAACTCTCCGTTTACCCCAGACCAAAGGTTGACACTAAAGCGCTTTTGGAGTTTGACTTGCCAAATGTGGGTTTTCGATGGTCCAGCTATGATAATTATGAAGGTTGAATACTCCATCCCTTTCGAATCGGGACTCGTCGGTCCATAGTATTTTATTAAAATAGTCAGGGTATTCTTCAGATCTTTGGATAAAAAAAAAAAATATCGCTTATTACATAATTTGTTTTTATTCATCATCATATAAAAACATAAAACAAACCTATATTATTATTATAACTATCGCTTTTGGTGACATTAATTATAAATCTGTTTGAAACATTGTCGCTCATGTGGTCGAGACCATACATTTTGTCTTCTTCTTTAATTATATGAGAAATGCAGCTACTTCATTTTTCAGGTGTGATATGTTGAAGTCCTTCTTCAGAAAGTTTTTTTACTTCTGACATTTTGAAGGTTTTGTTATTTCTTACATCATATCCTGCCTGCGCCCGTACCATCTCTATGGGATTGAGCTGGTATGGCGCAGACGTAAAACAATTATTCCATGCTGCCATCGCGTCCACAATATAATTATCGCAATATTCTTGTTTGTGGTACCGTACAATGTCTATAAGAGTAACTTTAACCATTGCTGCTTCGAATAAAATATTTTTGCTTGTATTGCCACTCTTGTATTCTAGGTTTAGTCCAAGGCATATAAGCAGCGATTCTAGTTTTCTGGAGTGGTAGGGTATTACAGACGGGGACGATGACACTGTCTGGTCAATCCATGCCTTCTTCGGTGCATGACCTTCAAGATAGTAAAAATATCAATTAATTTTTAAAAGTACAATTTAATGTGTGATGAATCCTCAATATTCGACTATTTATATTGTTCAAATACTTCTCCTTATTGTCATAGATTGGTTTGTTGGCATCAGCCATTTAATGTTGACATTTAGAGCGGGCGTACACGGCCTGCTCGAGCAGTTAACGGCTGACCGACGTACACGGACCGCTCGAGCGGTCGGCGTTGACTGCTTGAGCAGTCGGTTGTTGACTGCTCGAGCTGTTCTACCAACCGCTCGAGCAGTTGAATTTCTACCGCAGTCTAGTCATGGATTCTGACGAGGAAGCACTGCTTTTGCTGCTTCTGCTCAAGCGGAGACGACGGCGGTGACGTCAAAAGAGAAAATTTTGGGTTCATCCAATTTTGGAATTAAGAGAACAACATGGACAATTCCATCATGTGTTTATGGAACTTAGAAGTGATGAAGAAAATTTTTTCAACTATTTTAGGATGTCAGTATCTTCGTTTGATGAAATAAATAATATACTAAGGTCTAAAATTAAACGTGAAGACACAATCACGAGGAGAAGTATCCAAGCAGAAGAAAGACTAGCAGTAACATTGAGGTTCGAAAAATAAATAACAATTATTTAAATTTTTATTCATTAAAAATATTGGAAAATAATTCATCAGACATTACTGAAGATGATGAAAGGCCTTCAAATTGAGAGTTTTGGTCATCAGCCGCTGATGTAGAGGGGCCAGTCGCTGATGGAGATTTAGAGGGGCCAGTATTATAACCATATTGACCAGGGTAATCATAAGGTGAATTCTGTGATGAATATCCCCTGCTCGCAGGATATATGTGATTTGTCATCCCTTTAAAGTATTTAATTACAAGTCGTCGGAAATATCTGCGAACCTGGCTTAATGACGTCATACAAACTGGAGAGATAGCAAAAAAATTGAAGATGTAAAAATAAAAAATATTTTATTTGTGTACTTATTTTTATTGATACTCGTACCTACTTGAAATTTACAAATACTTATTATTTACATTATTTAAAATTCAAATTATTTACAAATTTACAAATAATACAAAGAAAAAGTAGAGAGGAAGAGAAAGTGGCGAAACTATTCTAGAAAAGCCTCGACACCAGACATGGTAGCGCTGTCGTTTTCGTCATTTCTATATTATCACTCAAAATGTTGTCTTCGGTTTCGCTGTCACTGTCTTCTCCTCCTAATGAAATTATTAATTCGCGTTCTTCATGTTCATATAATCTGTCATTATGCCAAAACTTATCTCTTAAGCGATCAACATGGTTGCATTCTTTTTTCCAATCTTCCGGGGTTATACTTTGGATCGCTGCCTTTGTTAACCTTTCTATATCTTTTTCTGATTGGTCAATATTTTTGTCTGCCACCCTTTGTTTCATCAAATTCCAAACATACTCAATAGGGTTGAGATCACAGTGGTAGGGTGGCAGACGTAATACCTCATGTCCATGAGCTCTAAATATTTCATCGATGAAATATACGTTCTCAGGTTTATTTCTTTGAATCAACATATACAGTTCTCTTTTAGTCATTTTGTCATCAAATTCGATGTTGTGTTCTTGCAGCCATGTTTGCATTTCGTTTTTACGTGCACTGAAATTTGGCGGCTTATTTGCCTGCTTACTGTGATAGGGCGCGTTGTCCATGACAATTATTCCGTTGGGTGGAAGGTTCGGTATCAATTTCTCTTTAATCCATTTGGTAAAATTGGACGCATCCATTTCGTCATGGTAATCACCGGTTGTTGATTTACACTTATATAGGAGCTCGGCTCCTTGTATGAAACCGTTCTCATTACCTGCGTGTACCACAATCCAGCGCTGACCAGGAGAGTGATTTATTCGGACACTGGAATCACTACTATTTTGCCAACATTTTGAGACAGTATAGTGAGAATGTATCAAGGTTTCGTCGATAAATGTAACTGGTTTTTTTTCGGCACCACGTTCGTCATTTTCTTTCAGTCGCCTTAAATATTTTGCTCTCCAGGCTGCTATTTCAGGTCTTTGCACCAAAAAATCGCGTTTTCGTTTACATTTTTTAAAGCTGTACCCCAAATCATTTATTAGTATGTTTCTTAGGGCGTCTTTTTGGCCGGGAAAGTTGAGCTCCCGTTTTGCTATTGTAAGAATCTTTTTTTAAGTAGGTATTTCTTTTCTTGTGGTATAAAAACTTTCAACCAAAGAGCGTATCGCGCATAAATCAAAATTATCTAGATCTATTTTCTTTTTGTATTTTTTACGCTTTTTCCCTGGTGTCGAGAGCTTGATAGTGTCCGTGGCAACTGAAGCTGAAGTACTAGGTTGTGGATGCTCACCATCTTCGAAGGACGTCATGTCTTCCTGAACATTCGCTGCTCGCGCTGTTTCTGTTTGTATTTTTTTTGCTTCACGTTTTATTGTCATTATTGTCGTTTTAGATAAACCAGTTGCAGCACAAGCCCTTTTTGTTGCTTGTTCAACCGGCACAGTGAAAGAGCCGTGTTTTTTTTCATTTTCAAAGAATTGGATTACTTTGAGCACTAAATTCCGCTCTGCACTATGTATAGTCCTACCCATCTTACATACAGCACTAAATAGGTAGTTTATGTAATATTTCACCAAACAGAGAAACAATAAACACTAAAATGCGATTACGAAAGCAAGAATAATACACGTGTGTCGGCGATTGCGTTGGCAACGGTACTGGATAGGCGAAAACGGGGCGGGGTGCGGGGAAGCGCCAGGGGAAGCGCATTCCAGCGAGGTTCGCAGATATTTCCGACGGCTTGTACATCCGTTATCGATGCTAGATAAAATCGGAATAAACAAACATATTTTATTTAATTAAAATGTTAAACGCGGTAAATGCTGTATCAGCAGAGCAATTCCTAGAAGCCGGCACGTTGACCATACACGTGCCACGATGTCAGCGATGTACTTTAGGGTACCGTATGTAATTGACGCGTCTAATATGGTAAGGATGATATTTATTTATATTCAGTAGACGGTGCACGGTCGTTTTCGGGATTCCAGTACGCCGTGATATTGTTCTTACAGAGGTCGAAGGGTCTTGCTGTATTTCGTCAAGCACAATGTCTTGAGTATTGATATTCGCTTGTCTTCCGGAGCTCGTACCACCAATGCCACTGCCAGGTATTCTGCCTTTCGAATAACATCTCTGGACTCCCACGAATACACGGTAATCTGGATGACGCGCATTAGGATATCTTTCTCTATAAAGGCCTGCAGCAGCACTAGCGTTGCTCCTGCATTCAACATAGATGAAGTGCATGTTGGCGTATTCTTGTCCCGTATATTCAATCCGCGGCATTTTGATTAATCGCGGAATAGCGGCCATTTCTCCGCGGAAGTTAGCTTTCACCGGAAATTGTGGTGGGATTATTGCTGTAGACTCTACTTTTCATGTATCCCCACAGGAAAAAGTCTGGTCGGGTTAAATGCGATGAAATGTTACCTCGGCGCGAAATGAGTTTTCCAGTAAACATCTCCTTTACGACTGCCAAACTCTGGTTTGATGTATGACATGTGGCGCCATCTTGTTGAAACCATGTTGCACTATTGTTCCCGTGAAATTCTGACAGCTGCGGGAAAAAGTAATTGCGTAACATGGCTATGTATCGCTCAGTTTTTACTGTTTTAGTGTTTGAGGTACACCAAATGAAAACCGAAATAAAATTCACTAGCTTTATTATCCTCTGACTTACATGGCGGTTATAGGGCGACTGATTGATCCACGTGCAAGTGGAATTATGAAATAATGATACGTAGACAATATTACAAATACAATTGCGAAATTTCTATATAGACAATAATTACACCTCTAATTATAACTAAACCCCGTAAGGTCGAATGTCACCGTTCTTTTTAGGCACTACATGTAGTGGACTGGCCCACGAACTACTCGATGGTCTGCATATCCCTAACTCCTGCATCAGTCAAATCATACCTGTGAGGTGGCAGCTTCCTTGCACGCGTATACACTGGCGGGCCTGTTGTCTCAATATGGTGATAGACGGAATGCTCTGGCACTTCCTTATAAATAGGTGGACGCGTGATTTCCTTGAATTGCTCAAGTAATTCCGCGTACGGCTGGCTACTACTAATACTCTTCACCGCTCCTATCGAGTTTACACTCTTTGATCCACAAACGTACAAATTAGTAACTAGGTCGACTAATCTATTATTATACAGGGTGTTTGGTGCATCGTTTGCCAAATCAAAATGGTGGATTGGGGGGGTCTTTATCTATTATCCCAGGCCCCACAAAGTTCTTGGGCCAACGGAATAATTAATGTCGATTTTTTAAATGTTTTCTTTAAATTATCCAATATTTGACTTTCAAAGGTAAATAAAATAAATTTTACAGTAAGTACACATAATGTTAATTTTTTCTTTATCTACAATAGTGTACCAATCCAAAAAATAAGAAATTACTTGCCAGCAGTATGTAGTTTTTTTTTATTAACTCGCAAAGTGTTAAAAAAATATTTTTTTTTAAACTAAGTTCAATTTTGAACGTTAATTAAAAAAAAACTAAAAGCGCTGATGTTCTTCGAATCATTTTAAAAACTACTCTGGACTATCACAATTCTAACAGTATTATTTATTATAAATAAAAACTTTTACTATCTCCATTAATTTTAAAACTTATGTTTAGGGTATTGCGTGGGAGGAAATTAAAAAACATAGAAAATGTAATTTTTATCATTTTTATTATTTTTTCCCTATTTAAGATTTGTAATCTTGCTCAAATTGTTGTCCCCTATTGCGAATGCACGCGCGACACCTATCTCTGACTTCGACGGTTGTCGTATGAAGATTCATTTCTTGCCGGATAGTGACAAAAGCATCTTCTATTCTCTGGGTTAACTCCTCCGTTGTCTCAACCTCCGTCGCATACACAATTGCTTTGGCTCGTCCCCAGATGTAAAAATCCAGTGGAGTTAGGTTCTGGTGAACGTGGTGGCATGCGATAGGACCATCTCTTCCAATCCACGAATTTGGGAATACATTATCCAAATGTTCTCGCACGGTTACTCTCCAGTGTGCTGGAGTCTAGGGATGAGACATACTTGCAAAATTCAATACCAGGGCTTCCAAGTACGAGTATGTAAAAATACCAGGTACGAAAACCAGGTATAAAAATACTTGAAAGTATTTGGTGGCAATCGTATCGTACAGTGTGTGTACCACAATCTTGCACGGCTTTTTATAAATGAAATCTTTCCTTCCTACTTTGTTTTGTTAATCACAGGCTTAGGACTGTCTGCTACTAATAGTGTTACGGTCATTTATCATCTAGTTGTGAAATATAGTATTTGCAGGCGTAGTTAAAAGATTTCATTTCATTTTATATATGTACAACTTTTTTTTATTATATATATATATATATATAGAATTCTCAATCATCATTTTTTATTTTGTTGGAGAAACAACAATTGCTCTAATTTTCGACTCCCGAGTCGGGATCTCCTTTCCGTCAATATGTTCCCTGCTACTGAAAATAGACGTTCGCAAGGCACGCTAGAAGCCATTGCATTTAATTTAATTTTGGCTAGTTTGGCTAAATTTGGATATATTTGCTGATTTATTCGCCACCATTCCAAAGGATTTGTGTCTGGAGACAAAACTGTGTCATCTAAATATTTTTGCGTCTCAATTATGGCTCTGCTATTGGCTGTGCCAGCTGGCCGCACATTGTGCATTTGTTTATTATAGTGTTTCCATAATAGGCTGTTAGATTTTTTCCCCTGGCTATCTGATATATTAGAAGTGGATGCTGAAGACTGATTTTTTTCATTTTCATTTATCATCGCGGTTACTAAGCCCACAATATACTTTTTAGTGCTGTCTGCAACATTTTCGTTCTCAAAGTATAACTTGTATCTCGGGTCTAAAAACATAGCGACGGTATAAGTTCGGCTTTGTTCCAAATTAGAAAACCGCGTGCCTATTTCTGAAAGCAGATCCTGTCGACACATTTCCACTTCATCAGGAAAAATGTCAATATTATTTTCTTGCCGATATGTCTGACTTGCGATTTCTTTGAGAGCGTTGGTAAGACCAATCGTTAAGGGGATAACCGAGCTTCCACTAACATACTTCTGTCCGCTCATCTCTCTTGTCACTTCTTCACATGGTTGTAACACTACTACCAAAGACTGGCAAATGTCCCATTCATATGTAGTAAGATTAATCAAATTGCCAGTGTCTAAATTACTCAAAGCACATTTGATTTCGTCTTTCAGTTCGACAAACCTCTCTATCATGTAAAATGTGGAGTTCCACCTTGTAGCGACATCTTGAATTGGCCTCTTCACTACTTTATTGGCCTGCTCCTGGTACTTTTTTAATTTATTCCAGGCTAAATTACTTCTTTTGAAGTAGGATACTATGGCTTTTACTTTGCCTATTATGCTATTTACGTTTGAGTGGGATAACACTTTTTGTACTGCTAGGTTAAGTGTGTGTGCATAACAGCCAAAATGTCTCCATTCTAATTGAAGTATGGCATTTTTTATATTAGCCCCGTTGTCCGACACTACAAGGAGGACCTTATCTAAAATGTTCCAATCTTGAGCCACATTTCTTAATTCTTGTGCTATATGAAGTGCCGTGTGACTGCTCTCAAATACTTTACATTCCAGTAAAACCGACTGAAGGATAAAATTTTTATCTACGTAATGACCCGTAACGGCTAGGTAAGAATCATTATTTCGTGACGTCCACATATCGGTCGTTAAACATACACTTTTTGCATCTTCATTTAAAGCTGTTTTTGTATTTATCTTTATTTCTTCATATAGCCCCGGCAATAAATTATTGGCGAAATACTTTCGTGATGGTATTGTATAATTTGGGAAAGCAAAATTTATTAATTCGCGAAATCCTTTGTCTTCTACTATTGAAAAAGGCTGTAAGTCCCATATGAACAAATTCATTAAATGATCATCAATTTGTTTTTTTATTTTTTGACAATCGCGCCGAAGGAATGCTGTAATACTGGATGGGTTCGGATTGGACCTTATCGTATTAGATGCGATAGTTTGTATAGCAGTATTGACTGCCGTAATTTGTGCAGTTTGTGAAGTATGCGCCTGTACCTCTTGTTCTTCTTGACGATCCACTTGTTGTTCCCTTCTCACTAAGTTAACGGAAATATGTTTTCTTTGTACATGCTTGGTAAGGTTTGACACTCCTGATTTGTATGAGATAATGACTTTGCACATTTTGCATTCAGCTTTATTTTCACCTTTGTCCACAAAATGATCCCAAGCCAAACTTTTCTTTGGAGCCATGGTTTGTGACTATATTATTATTTAGCACAAGTTTCTACCTATCTAACTATGTATTTTAACTATTATCTAATAACGAAAACACAGTTTTATTTACACTCTATTACCTATTTAGAGTTCAAAAATCGTCTGTCCATTAAACTCGCGAAACTAAACTAAACACAGAATTAAAAAAATAACAGTTTTATACATCTATACACTCACTATTAATAGTTCGAAAATTGTCTTTAAATTCAATAAACTTCAGAAAAAATATTTGTAACTTAACTATTATCTAATGACGAAATCACAGTTTTATTTACACTCTATTACCTATTTCGAGTTCAAAAATTGTCGGTCCTTTAAACTCGCGAAACTAAACTAAACACAGTATTAAAAAAATAACAGTTTTATACATTTATACACTCACTAATTTATATTATATAATAAATCGAAAATTGACTTTAAAATCAATAAACTCCCGAAAAATTGCTTGTAATTTAGGTCACGGTTAGTCGTTGACGTAACAAGCTCGCACTCAAATCACAACTGACAAAAAATAAAAAAACGGAAACTAAACTATTACTTGAAATAAACAAACTTTAAGTGGCACATAAGTATATTTTTTAAAACAATACTTTTGTACACGCAATTATGTGTCTTTTGTGTATAGACATAAGAATGAATAGCGTGAACTAGTCAAAAGAAAGAGTAAAGTTACGATTATTGAATGTTAATACAATTATGTTCCTTATTTTGATCAGTATATGACGGTTATTTGTAAACGAAGGGCTCACGGCAAAATACTAAAATACTTGCATAGGAAATTGACTCGTGTCACTTTAAGAATAAAGACCATAATGGTCTCAGTGAAAAAAATACTTGCAAGTTTCACGTATTTTTTGTTGCAAATACGATTCTGCTTCTTATTTGTATAATAAGATGGATCGATTTCCTATGCAAGTATTTTCTCGCCCGATAGCACAGCAAATACTTTCATACTTGCAAGTATTTCCTTCCCGTACCAGGGCGCCGTCCTTCGAAGCAAAGCCCTGGTTTACAAACCTGGTATGGTAAATACGTCTCACTCCTATGCTGGGCAGCCATCGTGTTGGAATACTAGCCCGTTTTCATTAAAAATGGGCAACTCAGCCATAGCCTTAAAAAAGATCGTGAAATGAAGCGGGCAAATCGTCCATTATTCACAAATTCTACTGCTTCCGCTATTCTCTGTCTAAGCCCTTCTACATTTTGAATCGACTTGGAATAGACTTTTTCCTTTACTGCTCCCCAGTAAAAAAAATCAAGAGGATTTAAATCGGGTGAGCGGGCGGGCCACGAGATTGTACCACCCCGCCCTATCCATCTGTCTGGATACTCCTCGTTAAGGTGGTTTCGAACTAAGCGGCTGTAATGCGCTGGACAACCATCTTGCTGGAACCACATATCTCGTAAAATAGTAAGCGGCACGTCCTCCAGCATATTGGGCAAATGATTTTGTAAGAAATCTAAATAAATTTCAGCATTTAAAACTTCTGGTAACTCAAAAGGCCCTATGACTTTTCCGTTCAAAATTCCAGTCCACATGTTAACTTTGAAACGGTACTGTGATCTGTCTGTCTGGTCTCATCAATCGTGGATTTTCGACGTGCCACTCGTGCAGATTGTGTAGGTAGCCGTCTTTTTTAAAAGCTGATTCATCCGACCATAAATTTTTTTCTAAGAATTGTGGGTCTTCTCGGTGTTTTTGAATTATTGTTTGGCAAAAAGCAACCCGAGGTTCATAATCTCGAGGTAATAAGGATTGTACTCGCTGTACATGAAATGGATGGAACTCATTTTTTTGTAGTATTCGGTGAGCTGTACTTTTGGGCACACCTGTGCTGGCCTCAATTCCACGTACCGAACAACTTGGGTCCTCATCAACTGCTTGAAGGACAACTGCCTCGTAGGGTAGTGAAATTCTACCTTCACCGTGCACTTGGTTTGGCAGTCGGCTCTCAGAGAACAGTAGACGGTGCGGTGCACATTGGTAACAATTTTTCATTTCTTCTTGTTCTTTCATTTTCTTATTTCTAAGGATTTGGATTTTTTTCTGCAAAGTTGTTAATGTAAGCAGAATAGGTCTTTTTTATTATAGTTTTGTACAAAAATAATATGCTTATAATTAGCCAACGTTCGAATACAACTTTTATTAACAAAAATTGATTGACAGAATTTAGAGAGTGACAGTTGACAATAGGTTAATGGAATACAATTCAAGTTCTAAATATCAAGGTTTTACATCAATATTTTTTTCCATTTTCCTCTTTTTTACCAAGACGTTGCACTTTATTTATTTCGCTATATGTATGCTATAAAATATCCGTCAACTTGTTCTGGAAAATTGTAGAAACATACTTTACGAGCATCCCGCTTCATGTTGTGAAATTTGGCTTGCAACTGTTTAATAGTTCGAGTGTTATCTGAAAGGGCATTAAATTCTGCAGGAATCGCACTCAATGCCCTTTTTTTTTTGCAAATTGTTAGTACTGCTACTGTCTGTCTTTTTATTAAATATGTGTTTATGTTAATAAAACACTGTTTTGACCGGATTGAAGTTATGTATTATTATAAATTTACAACTATTTAACATAATCAGTCACCGTGACCACGCACGCTGTAAAGCACGCGAAACGTCGGATAAATTTAAAATTATGTTAAATAGTTGTAAATTTATAATAATACATAACTTCAATCCGGTCAAAACAGTGTTTTATTTAAATGAGTTATGTTAATCAAAGACAATACTATGTGTTTATGTTTTTCTATTACATTTCTAAATCTGTCCTTCTCTTCTTTTCCAAAATTTACCGAACGTTCTCTGATAGTCAATGAGTCACGTAAAAAAATACATTTCTAACTATCCTCTCAATATAATATGCATACTTTGCGCATATACAATTCATACAATATAATATTAAAATATTAGCTTTATACTTTGGCGAAAAGGTTTCCATTATTTATATTAAAATTAAACACTTTTTAAAATTAGCCTTTCGAACAAAACAATAAACATCCAATGTCAAACTTGACAGAATGTTTCAAATGACATTGTTTTTATCAATATTGTTATTACTAAAAATATCCCATAAAACATTACGTCAAAATAGCGTTACGCAAACAGGCAACCCCATTAACAATGACGAACTCATTTTTTAACAATGAAGCAACGCTAACAAGTTAACAGACGTTAAAGTTCATACGTGTCTGTAAAATTTTAACGAACGTAAGTTACGATAGCAAATGGTTTGAAACAACCGGGTCTTAGACACTGTGTTGCTGTACTGGTAGACGTTATTCTTTATAAAATTCATTAAATTTGCGCAGGCTTTCTATTTTAATTTGCTGCCCCCATAATGTAATATCAAAAGTTGGAGCTTTGTGTCTTGGGTCTAGAACTAAAGTGGTACAGTAAATCCAGTTGCTCTTCTTATAATGTTTAAGCATTTTATCTCGGGCTGCTTGGAAACCTAAAATTAGCCTTTCATCCACTTCAGTTCGATTAGGTTTCTCATCTAATTGTTTTACTATGGATTCAATTTTATCAAGCAATAGATTGAATGATACACTGACTACCGGTAATGTAACATAATTTTCTCCACCAAGTTTCGTTGATAAAAGTTTACTAAAAACTTATGTATTTTTTCGAGTATTTGCCATTCGGTTTCTGTGATTTGAAAATCATACGATTCGGTAACTGAAACGCATAATATGTTAATGACAGTTCTCACTTTTAAACCAAATCCAATTATATCATGTGTGGAATTCCATTTTGTTGGACAGTCGATTATAGGATTCAGATTTGATGGCACGCCAACTGCTTCACAAGCAGACTGGAACTTCCTCTTTAATATCTCGCTTCTTTTTATTTTACTGGAAATACTGCGTAATTTTGTAATACCTGCACGTGAGTCAGCAATATTTGGCGCATATTCTTCATCTTCCTCAGTTTCGTCTTCATACGGCTGTTCTTGTTCTTTCTTGTCAGTTTCACTGTGTAATGCTAAGGTCTTTAGTAAATCTTGTACACCAAGGTTCAAAATGTGAGCAAAGCACAGGAAATGTTTATTGTCTGAATCAAAATGCAGCAGTTGTTTGCCAAGTTCATACATAAATTTGGTATTTGCAGTTGCGTTGTCCACCGTGATACCCTGTATTTTATCAATTATGCAATATTCCAATAAACATTCGTGGAAAATCGTTGCAATATCTAACCCAGTATGTCGACCGCGCGATGGTATAAAATTAAGGACTACATATCGATACTTCCATTCATTGTCTATATAATGAATAGTGATCCCGTAGAAAGTCCTACCAGCAATGGACGACCATCCATCAATGGTAAATGACATTTTACATGAATATTGTTGTAGTCGATTTTTAACGTTCGATTGTAGTTCTTCAAATCGCTGTTTGACTTTCCTACTTAGTGTCGACCTTTTAGGAAATATCGTATTCGGGCAAATCGATCAAAAATATTCCTGGGTATCTTCATCATCGAAAAATGAGAAAGGAAGATATTTTTTTACAATCCAATTAACTGTAGCTGTTATGAAGTTGTCACTGCGGTTTAGAAACTAATATTTTTATTTTATTCGAGTATAGTTTCATAACACGACGTACATAACTAATTACTCAAAAATTTCTCTTCGGATCAACCGTGGTAGGGACAAGAAAAAGATGGCGCGTAACCGTAAAATGTGACAAATGTCTGTAAATTTTTTTCCAACGCCGATAAAGAAGTTTGACTTCAAAAAGCAACATGGCGCGTAACCTGCTACAAAATTTCTCCCATACGTCGATAAAGAAGTTTCACTTCAAAAGATGGCGCGTAACGAAAAAATGTTACACTAAATGTTTTTCCAACCCCGATAAAGAAGTTTCACTTCAAAAATATATAATAACGATAACAATGATAGTAATACTAATAATTCTATTCGTTTAATATAATTCTGTAATAATCTTAGTACTACATAGTAGTACAGTAATAAGTTAAAATGAAATAATTGTATTTGTATTCATGTCTATGATAATTAAAGCCTTTTGTTAAACTTTATCTAATTTAACTTTATTTAACCAATTTCTGTAAAGTTGCATAATATAGTAGATCATTTTTCGAAAAATATGGTCATAAAGAAGTTTCACTTCTTACGTGTGTACACCTAGTACACGCACACATTTTTTTATTTTTCTTTGCGCTTCTGATATTTTTTGTCTTAGGGTCCGTTCACACAGACCGGCTCGGAGAGCATCGGCCTGCTTTTTTCTTTTCACACAGACCGGGTCGTATACGCTTGGAATTGGCCGGAGCGGAGCCGCCAACTATTTCACATCGACCGGCTGGAAGAGATCTGAAAGCGGGTGCGGTTGGATGTGCTCGGAGCCGGTCGGATGCGCTCGGAGTCGGGTGGATACACTACAAAGGCAGTGCCAGTATTCCGCGCAGTCTAAGTTTTGTTTTCGGTGTGTTAACGTGTGCTTTTCGAAACATGGATTTAGATAGCTCCGACGAAGAAATATATTTGTTAGCAAGATTACTTGAAATAGAACATAGGAAACGTAAGCGCAAGCGGAAACAAATATGGGTAAAACATATTTGGAAAAACAGACTAATCCATGGGGAGTTTCACACCATTTTCGAGGAATTGAAGAGAGATAGCCTAAAATTTTATGAGTATTATCGTATGGAATATTGGCAATTTTTGAAATTGACAGATTTGTTAGGAGTACATATAACAAAAAAGACTACAAATTATCGTTGCACCATTACAGCCGAAGAAAGGTTAACGGTAACTTTAAGGTAAATAAAAAACAATTATTTATACTAATCATGTTATTTAGATCACAAAATCACAGCCCTCCATTTATTAAGCATTGTTAACGTTAATGAAATGTAAATTACTTATACTAATCATGTTAAATAACACAAACATCTAAATAGATCACAAAATCACAGCCCTCCATTTATTAAGCATTATTTACGTTAATGAAATGTAATTAAATAGTACAGATTTGTGTGTGTTTAATTATTATTACTATAATTATTATTGTTTTTGATTGTTTATTATTTTGTATTTTGTGTGCTGGTATTGTACCCGTAAGTAGTCTGATCTGGATAGTTTTGAGGAATATAGGTTTCGTTTGACACTAGGTAAGTAGATTGATTAGTCGATGGCGGTGAATTTATAGACAAAGAATAATTCAAATCTGTACTATTTTCATACAGACTTAATTCAGCTTCATTAACAATGTTAAACACGCGCCTTTTAATTCGTGCTTGGACTTCTTTTGGGAATGTTTCCACTGTATCTGACATAGACAAAAAAAAATTACGTAATGCCTTGTCACGGGGTGTAGTATTTCTTTTTTCTTCAAGATACTCTTCGAAAACCGTAGCAACATCTTTCCTTAAGCGTGGTCTCTTTTTCGAGCCAGAAGTACTTGCAAGCGATTCAACTTCAGAATGGTCAGAACGTTTAGATGATGTCGATGGTGGTGGTATTGGTGTGCCAGGCTCTGAATCATCCGATGATAATGTTACATTAGATATTTGGTTTCGATTGCGAAAAAATGGTATTATAAAAGAAAGTTCTTTTTCAAATTTTATCAATTTGGACGTAGTTGCACCATCGCCACTCTTGCCTTTTCGGTTATAATAGGCTTTTCTGAAGTTATCTCGCAGTTTCTTCCAACGATCCTGGCACTGCGTCACTGGAAAGAACAGAAATGAAAAATTAATAACATAACTCTTTTTTATTTTATAGTTCGTTTTGGTACGGCAGTCTTATATTTCTATTTTGTGTGTTTGTTTTATTTTTACAGATTCCTCATCACTGGTTGCAGTTTCAAAAACTTGTCATTTAATTTTCGAATGGGAATTTCTACAGTTCATTCAATTATTCATGAGACAATCAGAGTAATTTGTGATGTTTTGATGCCCATAGTTATGCAGATGCCAGATGAAGAAATGTGGGAAAAGGTTTCACGTGATTTCTTTAATATTTGGAATTTTCCTAACTGTTTGGGCGCTATAGACGGAAAGCATGTCAATATACAGGCACCAGATAATAGTGGAAGCTTATACTATAATTATAAAAACTTTTTCAGTACAGTGTTACTAGCTGTGGTCGACGCGAAATACAGTTTTTTAATTGTTGATGTCGGATCATATGGTAAAAATAGCGACGGCGGAATTTTACAGAATTCAAAATTTTGGAAAAAACTCAACACCAATAAGTTAAAGCTGCCCCCAAATAAACCTCTACCTAGTACCACTGAAAGCTTACCACATGTTTTTATAGGAGACGAGGCATTTCCTTTGAGCAATAATATATTGCGGCCGTATCCAAGAGAACAAGCAAGAACAGAATTATCAAAAAAAGTATTTAATCTGCGTTTAAGCAGGGCAAGAAAAGTCGTAGAATGTGCATTTGGAATGCTAACTCAAAGATTTGAAATTTATCAAAAACGAATGAAAATTCAGCCGAAGTACTGTGATTTAATTATATTAGCAACTACATGTTTACATAATTTTTTAATAGAAAATCGGACGCCAGGACAAGAGAATGAATTTCACAGCAATATAAATTTATTAACAGCAATAACAGACAATAATAATGAAAACAGTTCTAATAGCGACGCAGTTCTAACCACAAGGAATAAATTTAAGGATTATTTTTCATCAAGTGGTGCTTTAGATTGGCAAGATCAAGTGGCTACGCGAGTTTCTTAAGTTATATTTAATAAAAATTGTCTACTACATAAGTATATTCTAACGATCAGATACTCAAACGAGTTTTTAAAGTAAGGGCGCATTTAAACTCATGTTATTCCTATTTTGACTTTGAATCTAACACGTCGCAGCACGAGTTTAAGAAGCCCTTGCTTTAAAATTCGTTTGAGTATCTGGGGGTAGGTGTAAAACAATGAAAACCTTACTTACCACTTATTCCGAGACATTTGCTAATTTCCTCCCATGCATTGTCTTTCATTATCCGATCGCTATATGATGGCTTGGTTATGTCAAATAAACACTCATATTTTGACACGAGTATTATTAATTTTTCATCATTCATCTTTTCGTACAAGTACGCACAACTATTACGTTCAAATGTTGCTATCAAAATGGCGGTCGGCGCGGCCGCAGCGGCAGTGTTACCAACTTAATTTTAACGAACCCACCAATTTTGCCGTCGCAACCCACCAGAAAACCACTAATATCCACACTAACTAATATTATAAATGTAAGTGTGTTTGTTTATTTATCCTTCTTTTACGCTCAAAGGAAATATAGGATCGATATGATTTTTATGTCCGCAGATAGGAGGTTAGGCAAGCAGCCCGCGAGCACTATTTTTTTGTTTTTACCGCGGGAAACACATGTTTTACTGAAGTTAACAGTAGTCTATGTCACTCTTTACTTTAGATGGATAGGCATACAGCTAGGATATATTTTTTGACAGTAAAAGAACAATATTGTAAATTGAATTATAAAATTAGTTTATTTTCATTACAAAACAACTAATAGAAGACATACAAAATCGTTAAAAATCATCTTCAGCAGAGTCGGTTTCCTCTGCACCTTCTGATTTTAAGTACACTTCTTTCGTTCCTATTTTCTGGACTACAGAATTTGGCAAGATGTAATTATTGCAACACTTTCCTTCGCGTTTTAAACCTGCACGGATTGTCATAATAGATGACAGTAGATCTAGCTTCATTCGGTTTCTGTGTTTTGTCTTCACGATATTCATCATGCTGAATAATCGCTCTACTTCAGCATTAGAGTGCGGTAAAACTAATAAAGATATAGCAAACGTGGCTAAATCTTCAAATCGGTTTTCTCCTGCAATGTCTTCGAAATCCAGCACCTCGTACCAAAATTCCTTGGTATTTTTTGTATTTATCCATTTGAGTAAATGGATTTGACGCCACTGCTCGTCAACTTTCGCTATGTATTCTTGATTTTTATTAAAATGTAAGATCAGGTCAGTGATCGGCTCTTTATTGTGAGACAGTGCACAATCTACACTAATTCTTTTCATATTTTTCATGAGCTTTAAGTTTTCGGGCAATCTGTTTTTCAGTTCATTAACCAACTGCACAATAAACTGGATGCACCTATTACGTATCATTTCTTCTTCATTCCGTGGAAGTCCTTTTTCTCTCATCGTTGACACAAAAGATTCGAATCTGTACCCCAAATAACATTTCTTATCAACAAAATCTTTAATGTTTTGCGTAAAAACGTCTACCTTCTGGGTCGGCAGTACTATTTTGGTAACAAGTGAATCAACCAAATTTGTCAATTCGTCGTACAGTTTTGTATGATCTGCATCTTTCGATTCAAATAATTTATTCACTCTGTTAATTTCAGTGAGAATTGGATACATAAATGAAATGTACGCATAATTCACGTCATCTGAATACATTCCATGCAGCAATTCTGCTGTGTAACACCTTTCTTTCAATTTGGCCATATTAAAATGTGTTTTCAGTTCCAACCATTGTGCGTAAATGCGTGCAACTGCGGACTCTATAGAAAGCCATCGAGTTTGACAAGACTGTACAATTTTTAATGGATCATGACCGTCGTTTATAAGTTTGTATAGTTCTTTGTAAGCCGCTTGCCTTGACGAAGATCGATTGAACCAATCATATGTTTCTTTAATAATAAACTCGAGATTTCTCGGTAAAAATTGCTTTGTTACTGCCGATACTGCCAATTGCAGAGAGTGACAAATGCAACGCACCAAAACTAAACTCGGCAAATCCTTTTTCAGTTTAGCATATACACCGTTATTGACGCCGGTCATCACGGAAGCATTATCTGTTCCGATGCCCATTAAATTTTGTAGAGGTATATTAAATCTAGCGAGTGTCGCTTTTATGGTACCAACAATCCCATCTGCATCACACTCGTTCAGCATTGGAAGATCTAAAAATGTACAGGTAAATTAGCTTGGAGAAATTTTTGCGTTTGTAGTAGTGTATGGTCAGCAAATAAAAAAAAAAACAACATTTTATTTTTAGTTTTTATTTTTTTAAAGGTAATATACGTTTGTGGCTGGAGCACACCAAATGCGTACACGTCTACGCATACGCACTACGTACTAATACGGACGTGAAAATGTGTATCCACTGCATTGTAATCTATGGAACTGTATGAGGCAGATAAGCCAGTTCCAAATATTACAAGCAGTGAATGCCGGTTTTCACTTCAGTGAAGACGTGTATGAATTAGGTGTTCTCCGGCCATAAATGTTTTATTCTAATAATTCATCAACCCCAGGCATATCACAATCATCCCCATCCTCGCTTTCATCAGATGAATTATTTAAATTAATTATGATTCGTTCTGATATTGTGTCTAAAGCTGCGTCTCTACCCTGATATTTGTTTTCCTCCTCAATAGCATGCAGACAAACTTTTCTCCATTCCTCTACAGTTATGGCGTTCATTTTTTCTTCAGCTAATGACATTATAACCTTCATATTCATTGCGACATTCTTTTTTGCGACATATGTTTTCACTATCCCCCATATATTTTCTATAGGATTAAACTCCGGATGGTATGGTGGTAAACGCAGCACAGTATGACCGTGCTGTCGTAATATTTCGTCTATCTTGTACTCTACAAATCTCGCCTTGTTTTGCAGAATCAGTTCATATAATTGAGGCTTAAGCAACGTGGATGAATGCTCAATGTTTCGCAATGTCAGCCAGTCAATCATTTGCTGTTTTCTAGAATTACTATTCGGTGCAGGATTTTGTATTGAGTTATGATATGGTGCGTTGTCAACAACAACAACACTATTTGGTTGTAAGTTGGGTATTAATTGAGTTTGAATCCACCTTGAATAGTTGTCATAGTTCATATTGTCGTGGTAATCTCCACTTTTTTGGTTGGCTTTAAACATAAGCAATGCATTTGGTATAAAGCCATCCATACCACCGGCATGAACAATGATTAAGCGGTTGCCTTTCGATATATGTTGCTTCAAACCTGAAGTGCTTCCATCTGACCAAGATTTCGAGAGGGTATGTGATGTATGTATATATGTTTCGTCGGTGTAAACAATTGGTCGGCGTTGTTCACGATATTCAGCAATTTTCATCAAATAATTAATTCGCAAGTATCTAATTTCGTGTTTTTCCATAAGAAGTTTCCGGTTATCTTCTGTTTGCTTCCAATTAAAACCTAATGACATGACGTGTTTTCGTAACGTGCTGACACAACCTTTATAATCGATATCTTCTTTTAATTTTGCGTGCAAAGTTTTCAAAGTGGGAATTTCTTTATTTGTGATGTGGAAGTCATGAATTGTTCTTCTGATAACTTGCTGATCAAAGTTATCGATTACTATTGTAGGTTTACGATTCGGTTTCTTTTTAGGAGATTTAAATGTTACTTCCTGATCTGAAGGTCGACATTTGCTTTCTGATACTACCTTTCTGACGGATGCTATTGAAATTCCCGTTGATTTAGCAACTAATTGAGTGGGAGTCATAATACTGCTCGGGTTGTTATTACACTCATTTTCGAAATATTTGTACAAACAGTACAAAACTTCTTTAGTTTGAGAAGTCAAAGGCTTGCCTCGACCATGTTTTAACACTGGAGCCATTTTTAATTAACAATATAAAGTTGCAACACTTACACACAAATTAAACACTTCAACAAATATTATAACAATAATAACAAACAATAACAACAATCAACAAATACAAAATTTAACAATTAACGTAATAATTATAATTTTTGAATGAAATGTGTGCTTTATGTTCTAACAGTACCAAGCGACTGACGCCGGACTGCACGTGGCACCTGCGGACAGCGTAAACTGGTTTATTCTGGTTTTGTGCGTGTTTCCACTTTCCACTATCAAGTGACGATTTTTTGCTTTAGATTGAAATATCTCGGAAACGGTGCGTCCTAGGCCAAAAATAAATTTTGACCCCCCCGTAGACCCCCCGGAGTTTTAAAAACCTAGATGAAAGGAAAAAAAAATATATATCGGTCTCTCCTCTTTGAAGTTTCACTTCTATCGTGTGTGAATCGCGCACACACCTTTTTTTTATAAAGTCAAAACCTTTTTTTTTAAATAAAAACTTGTTTTTATTGATAACAAAAATCAGAGTGTTGCTAGGGATAAGTATAATATTAAATAGTAATGTTAGGATATCGAAACATTTTTGTATAGGCCAGAACGATATAGTGGAAACGCGCTCTAAGATCTGAGTAATATACACACCACTACATATGCAAAAATTTCTCGAGACTAATTTCACTGTAGACATTATTTTTTTGTGACTGCAGCTGTAATAAATGATTATTATTCCCAGATATTTGTGAACGGAAATATCGGTCGATTCGTCTATCAATAAACTATAGGGTTGATCTTTCAAATCTTCTTTTAAGTTTTCAGCGAAATGGGGTGATAGCACATTTTTTATAATTTGAGAACATTTTGTCCTATGTAAATGAATTTTTTCGTCCTCTGTGTGCATGTGATTCACCACTTCTCCCATATGATCTACTACACGTAGGCTGGTATGTGCTGCTGTAAATAATGCTAGCCTAGCTTCTTCTTTCTTTTTTCCCACGCCTTCTCGTTTAAAAGGCAACTTTGGTTGCGTAGCTATAATCTGTAAAAGAAACGGAATGTAAACTATATATACAAGCAGATGTAAAATAAAAACCGGTCAAGTGCTAGTCGGACTCGCGCATGTAGAGTTCAAGAAAAAAAATCCAATGACGGATTCAAATTTCCAACCGCAATTTTTTAAGTTTGTAATCGCTAATATTTGACAGTCAGTTATAGTTACATATATTTGGGAGCCCCCTTTCATTTATTATTATTATTATTTGTTGTTATAGCGGCAACAGAAATACATATTCTGTGGAAGTTTCAACTTTCTACCTATTAGGGTTTATGAGATGACAGACGGAGGGACAGACAACGGAGGCATATTAATAGGGCCCCGTTGGCACCCTTTGGGTACGGAACTCTAAAATGGGCCTACTTATTCTTTGAAAGTTGATGTTGGCTATATAGACCACTAAAACTTATTTATAATATAATACAACTATATTAAAATAAATTTTTGACACATCGTAATTTATATTATATTAGTTACGTACGTACCTTTGAATTTTGCAAGTGTTTTTTCGATAATCCGTGATTCTTTAAATCTCCGTAATGATTTCTCAATACAGAGCCACATAATCTGCACTTTGCAATTGGACCAGCTGTACTTTCTACCACTTGCAGCCAGTCCTTTAATTGGGAGTCCCGTAACCAACAATCCCGGAACTTTTGCGTATATTGCGCTTTTGGCATTTTGTTTTAAAAATAAACTAAACTTGAATTGCAAACAAACACTCCGATGCATAGGATAACCAAAACTACTAAGTATCTGTGTTGTGTATTTCTATTTTTGTGCATGCATACGAAACGAACACATACAAATCTCATTAATTCAAATCAAATTTGACCTATTAGTCATACGAATAAAGTCCATAATCAAAATAATTTAAGAAATTTATAAACTTGTTTCGGGAAATTCCCGAGAATAACCAACGTAATTTTACAGAGTTGCCTACATAATGACAAAATATTCCTTAATAAGGTAAATGTTTTCGTCTTTTCCTATAAAGATATCAATCGTGCTAGTGGTTAAATGTCGTAGCATCCCACTGAATGAAACAAACTAAACCACTAGAAAAATCCACTAGCCACTAAAACCAAAATTCGCCCGCTAAAACGTATATCTAAACCACCAGATCTAGTGGAATATCCACTAAGTTGGCAACACTGCGCAGCGGGCACGCAATCGGAGCCGATCGGCTACGCGATAGAGAAAGAGCACGCAATCGGAGCCCATCGGCTGCGCGAGCGAGAAAGAGCACGCAATCGGAGCCGACAGGCTGCGCAAGCGAGAAAGAGCACGCAATCAGAGCCGATCGGCTGCGCGAGCGAGAAAGAGCACGCAAGCGGAGCCGGTCGGCTCCTTTTATTACTTCACACGAAGCGCGTTCAGGCATTTTTAATGACAAAAAAGGTGCAAATGCAAAAATAAACTTTACTACAATCACTCAAAACACTGTTTCCAACGTGATAAAAATCTGCTCTCCTCTCCGAGCCGGTCTGTGTGAACGGACCCTTAATTCTATTTCATTGTTGGTTTCTTTCGCGTAAACCAGCTCTTTGAAAAATCCCCAAACAAAAAAGTCGATGAGGTTAAGATCTGGAAAACGCGCAGGCCATTCGATCGGCCTTGCACGCCCAATCCATCTATCTGGAAAAGTGGTATTCAAATGCTCTCTTACTTGTATTGTATAGTGACAGGGCGCTCCATCTTGTTGAAAAATCATTACTCGTCGAATATGAAGGTTCTAACAATTCACAAAGATTGTTTTGCAAAAAATTTAAATATTCCTGGCCATTCAACCTAGCGGGTAATTCAAAGGGTCCAATTAACTCTTTGTTTACCCCAGACCAAAGTTTGACACTAATGCGCGTTTGGAGTTTGACTTGCCAAATGTGGGTTTTCGATGGTCCAGCTATGATAATTATGAAGGTTGAACACTCCAGCCCTTTCGAATCGGGACTCATCGGTCCATAGTATTTTATTAAAAAAGTCAGGGTATTCTTCAGATCTTTGGATAAAAATAAAAAATATCGCTTATTACATAATTTGTTTTTATTCATCATCATATAAAAACATAAAACAAACCTATATTATTATTATTATAACTATTATAACTATCGCTTTTGGTGACATTAATTATAAATCTGTTTGAAACATTGTCGATCATGTGGTCGAACCTTACATTTTGTCTTCTTCTTTAATTATATGAGAAATGCAGCTACTTCATTTTTCAGGTGTGATATGTTGAAGTCCTTCTTCAGAAAGTTTTTTTACTTCTGACATTTTGAAGGTTTTGTTATTTCTTACATCATGTCCTTTAGCCTGCGCCCGTACCAACTCTATGGGATTGAGCTGGTATGGGGGCAGACGTAAAACAATTATCCCATGCTGCGCTGCCATCTCGTCCACAACATAATTATCGCAATGTTCTTGTTTGTGGTACCGTACAATGTCTATAAGAGTAGCTTTAACCATTGTTGCTTCGAAAGAAATATTTTTTGCTTGTTAGCCACTCTTGTATTCTAGGTTTAGTCCAAGGCATTTTAGGCAGCGATTCTAGTTTTCTGGAGTGGTAGGGAATTACGGAATTTGGTTTTAGCTTTGGCAAGACCCCCCTAAACCACTTCTCAAAGGAATCGGCATTCATCTCTTGATGATATTCAAGATAGTAAAAATATCAATTAATTATTAAAAGTACAATTTAATGTGTGATGAATCCTCAATATTCGACTATTTATATTGTTCAAATACTTCTCCTTTTTGTCATAGATTGGTTTGTTGGCATCAGCCATTGAATGTCGACATTTAGAGCGGGCGTACACGGACTGCTCGAGCAGTTAACGGCTGACCGACGTACACAAACCGCTCGAGCGGTCGGCGTTGACTGCTTGAGCAGTCGGTTGTTGACTGCTCGAGCTGTCTCTAGCAACCGCTCGAGCAGTTGAATTTCTACCGCAGTCTAGTCATGGATTCTGACGAGGAAGCACTGCTTTTGCTGCTTCTGCTCAAGCGGAGACGACGGCGGCGACGTCAAAAGAGAAAATTTTGGGTTCATCCAATTTTGGAATTAAGAGACAAACAGGGACAATTCCATCATTTGTTTATGGAACTTAGAAGTGATGAAGAAAAATTTTTCAACTATTTTAGGATGTCAGTGTCTTCGTTTGATGAAATTAATATTATACTAAGGTCTAAAATTAAACGTGAAGACACAATCATGAGGAGAAGTATCCAAGCAGAAGAAAGACTAGCAGTAACATTGAGGTTCGAAAAATAAATAACAATTATTTAAATTTTTATTCATTAAAAATATTGGAAAATAATTCATCAGACATTACTGAAGATGATGAAAGGCCTTCAAATTGAGAGTTTTGGTCATCAGCCGCTGATGTAGAGGGGCCAGTCGCTGATGGAGAGGTAGAGGGGCCAGTATTATAACCATATTGTCCACGGTAATCATAAGGTGAATTCTGTGATGAATATCCCCTGCTCGCAGGATATATGTGATTTGTCATCCCTTTAAAGTATTTAATTACGTTAAGTATTTCTGTCTTAGCATCTAATTTATACTGCACATTAATTTTTTTAAACTCGCCAACTAATGAAAACAATTTATCTTCATCTTCAACAATGCTCGAATTCTGTGATTTTTCATCGAAGCGTTTAGCTAATTTTTCAATTAAGACGTTCTCATCTGTGATTGTAGTATTTAATTTTCTTTGTATTCTTTGTAACACTCTGTAAACTGAGGACACACAAATAACCATAATGTCAGTTGTTTTCGAACACATTCTGTTTTTTCGGGAGCCTCAATATGTAATAGCAGCAGCTTTCTCCTCAAATACGTGTTTGAAGACGTTTTGTATCATAAGTTTTTCGATAACGCTTAAGGAAATAGTTTGTGAGATTTTTCCAGTACTCTGTACTAAGGAATGAGCTTGCGCAAGATTTGCGAGCATAGAGACGTAACCCTCTTCTGTAGTAATCTCTTCCTCCTCCATGTCTGTCAATTCCTCGTCCGACTCTATATAGTCGTTATTCAAATTTTCATGAAGTCTAGTTTGAATGAATTAGGGAATTTCAAATTCCCAACACCAATTAAAATTGTATAAGCAAAACTAAGCCGTTTACCACCGAACTGTCTGCAAAACGAAAAGACACAAGATCCTAGAAGACTAGCTTTTGCCTACCGAATATCTATTGTTTATCATCGGTTTCTTCTGGTTTTTGGTGATGTCGCAACATTTTACTATCATTATTATTTGACCCGCCTGACGTTGTCCAGTCTTGACTATGAATATTGATTTCGAATTGGTATAATTAACTAAAAAAATATTTCTGAACAAAAGTGTTTATTATTCTATTGCTTTATGATATACAACATTCTTTGTTTGTTTTTCTGGCGCATATATAAATAGTTTTGTTGTTATTGCGACGCGGGATCAGGCGACATAACTGGCCATGTAGAAAACATGGATTTTTAAAATTAATGCCGCAAACAATAAGCGACTGCTCTTGAGATTTATTTATCGACATTGCAAATGCTTGCCGCACTGGAAATTGTAACTGTTTAAAGTCGAATGGCATGTCGTTTTGACAAAAAGAATCCGTGTAATCAAAATGTCTTTGCCTTTATACTTCCCTTTCAAAGTTGTGGCTTCGATGACGTTGCTCATTAATTTCTTCACCGTAAGGCGGGTGCCATTACAACGTGGCTGGTTTATACTCTGCAACATAACGATTACCGATCCGATCTTTAGTTGCAGATTATAAGGTGGTAATCCGGGCAATTCCAGCTAATTGAGGACTCCGTTTTGGATAGTTGACAAAATCATTTTGGTTAGTAACGGAATAAATCTTATTTTGAATCTGGAAATTCATTTCGTTGACATCAAGTGCGAAAACCTCGATGAGTTGTGTCTTTGTTTCAGTAAAGTGACAAAAATTGGTAGGGAATGTGATGTATCCAGACGATGAGTCGACAGGTATTTTGCCATTACCAATATCGAGCAATTGTTTGGAAAAAGCTTCTCTAGATAGCTCGTTCTGCAATTCGTCTCGCAAGTTTATATTTAATTTTAGCGTTTCCATAAAATGAATGACTAAACATGCGTTCAGTTCGTCGGCTGGCATTGATTGTGGTATATTTGTAGTGTTTGGCAAAAATCAACTGATAATCAAAAAATCATTGCAACGCCAAACCGGTTTTGGTTGTTTCGGAAATCTTGCAACGTGCGCTCTAATGCTTCCTAATTATTTTATATGTATTTTATCAATATAATAACTCTGAACATCCTCTTTGACGATATTTTCAGCACGCATTCTGTCAATGTTATGTCAAACGCCATAAGGTTACATCAAATAGTTTCAATTGTAAAAGCGCTATGCACTGAAAATAAAAATAGGTTCTGCCAGTCTTGAGTACAATTGCTTATGTAACATTTCTGGATTAATTGTGACAAATGCGTAGCAACGGTTATTCGAGCTCCTCGAGGGATTCTTTTAACTATGGGTATACTATTTTTCATACGGCTAATATATGTGTGGATAGGAGTTGGATCGTTGGCTACATAAGTAGGCGCACTTGGAATAATAGGATGGATGTCTAAAGGTGAACTGTTTTGGCTAATACATTTCCTTTTTTTTTCTGGTGTGTATGTTGAGGCCTTTCAAAAGATTTGAATGACTTGTTGCACTGTGTACATGTATGGGTCGCGTTCGACGTGCCATCACAACATTGGGTCACGGACTGCATAAAAAAATTGAATAACTTAAAACAAATCTAAAAACAATAAACAAACTTCAAATAAACACTGAAAAAATATAAAAGTTACAAGTCAAATTATGACGGCAGCTTGTTTTGGTCACAAGACGCATGCGTTGTTACGTAAAAGCCAAACAGAAGGGTCTTGCAAATGACTAGTGGAATTATTCTCTTATTTTAGCGAACATTGTCATATCTACATCAGTCTCCATTTTTCTTTTCATCAGTTCTCTCCGTTTGTTATCACGAGCCCTTTCGCGACGGATGTGTTCGGCATGAATTGCAGGATTTTCTTATTTTTGTGTAGAACCAATCACAACATTTATTTTTTAAAGATTCCGTAAACATCAATTTTGAATGAGTCGCTCGAAGATTTCGGTCGGTCTGGTGGCCAATCCACCGGTCCGAGACGAGAGATAAATTCTGCTTCTCTGAAGCCGCCTGCATTCACCCGTTTTACGCGTTTTTGCGCACATAGCGCAAGTGGGGACGGTGGCTGGGCAGCGGTTTTTGGTGTCTTTGTAGTGTGTTCTTACACTGTAGGAAAGGAGAGAAATTCTCACAGTGGACTCTCTGATATGATATAGACACTTACATGTGTAGTATGAAGAAAAAAAAGTTTTGAAGTGGTTTTTTTAGGAGCACAGTGACGAAAAGGTGCTAAATGGTGACTGTAAGAGTATGGAGTTTGATAGCATTCGGAATGAATCTTCTGCCTCCGGAGTCATGTGAAATTTAAATAAATATAGTCAAAAAATTGCCATAGCATATTGACCAGCAACGATCTGTTGTTCTTAATATAAAGACCGAAAACTATAAGAATCTTTTGTTTCTTAATAGGACAATATTAAAATAAAGTCATATCAATTCTAATTAGCTAAATTATTATTTAAAGTATTACTTTAGGTGCCGTTAAAATCCTTCTTGCTGTCGAATTTTGGCATCGCTTTCCTCGAATCTATCTGGGCTTTTATGAATGGGAAATGGAAATGGGCTCTCGATGTTTTATCGCATACAGTGGCTGAAACTTCGGTCACCGGTTTAACAGCTCTCTACTGCTTGAGTGTGACAAGGTAGGCGTAGTAAATCCAGTTCTCCTTCTCCTTTCTGCTCAATAAACAATCTAATTTTATCTTCGGTTACAGATTTTAATAGGGTTCAGTAAAACTTTCCTGCCAATTCAAAAGATCATATGCTGTTGCGTTAAAGTTAATCTTTAGTAACTGAAACAGAAGCAATGGTTTGCTGTTGCAAGCAATAAATTTTCTGGGTGTGCGAAGTATCTCTTTCTTACTCTCGTCATTTCTTCTTTTTGCAAAATGTTATTGTTAGAAAATATGCTTGTTAAAAGTAAATCAAGTAAGGACTCCCTTGTGTCCTTTATATAATCCTAGTCATTTATAATGCCGTAAGGATTAGAAGGACCGATAGTTTGCTTGAGTAGCACGGTGCTGGTGGTCCCAGAAATGCATTTCTTATATTTGCATTGTATGCCTCCTCACAAATGGTTTTTTCACGGTCTTTATTTAATTTTTTTTTAATAACTCTTTCCGGCGCGTGGAAGTGGTAGAGGGTGATAACCCTACCCCTCTCCCCGACTTGCAATCCTCATTAATGACGATGTATTTCAAAATTTTTACCTTAACAATGTTGTGGATAGAATTCCTTTTTAAAAAAAGACCAAAAGAAAAAGGTTGAACTGTAACATTATCATTAGGACTTTGCTGAGTTGTTTGTATATGAACAACATATGGTGCTGCATCACTTGCCTGATATGTCAATCGAGCTACAGATTCTGTTTTTATACTGATTGGACGAGTTAAGTTCCGAGTCAGTGAGCAGGAAAGCAGAGCTCCATCAAGCCGGAACCCGCTTTAGAAAAAACTTGATTTTTCTAAATTTACTTTTATCTACAAACGATGCTAGTAAATGTAGTAAACTTTATTTTTTTGTAGTATCATTAATTGCGCCGAAAAAATAATTAATACCGCGCAAAGCAGGAAATATTACAAATAATTCAATAAAAAACTTTGAAACGGGTGCTAAATTGTTTGTAGTTTATTGTAGTGACAAAAAAAAAATTTTTTTACCCCACTTTATTAAAAACTACGGAATAAATGCTAAAATAACGGAACTATGCAAAAAAAGACACCGACTCAAAAACTATAAGCGATGCTCATAAATGTAGTATACTTTATTTTTTTGTAGTATCATTAATTGCGCCGAAAAAATAATTAATACCGCGCAAAGCAGGAAATATTACAAATAATTCGATAAAAAACTTCGAAACAGGTGCTAAATTGATTGTAGTTTATTGTAGTGACCAAAAAAAATTTTTTTTACTCCACTTTATTTAAGGACTACGGGATAAATTCTAAAATAACAGAGTTATGAAAAAAAAAAAAACTAACAAAAATATACGAAATCAAGTGAAATTATTATATTGGTCGTTATGCTAAAACTTTTTTAGTCAAATAAATAAATTCTATTCACGCAATTTAATTGTACTACTTCCGCAAAAAAAATCCCGCATTAACGATATATGCATTAACGCAATTACTCACATTGCCAGTACTTAGTATTACAATTATTTAAAAAAAAAATTGTCCTGTTAGTGTAATAAATTACCCGAAACAAATGTCTTGCTTGCTCAGCTAAAGTTATCAGTTGTCAATTACTATAAATCTATTCTGAAAATCGTTCCATTTTATTTTATAGTAAGTATTTCAGTTTTATGATTAATTAGAATAATACATAAGTGAAATATAACGACTTGATAAGAAAAGACAATTTATTATTAGTGATAATTATAAAAAATTAACAAACAATAGTTCTGTGTTATATAACTCTTACAGTTAAATATAATATTATGAATTATTTTATTACATAAAATAAAATATGTATTTTTCTTTTTTTTATTAAATCTTTTTTAGGTACTACTTTTTTTTGGAGTTGCTGGAGATTCCATCATGAAGTTCCCATTTGTTGTTTGCTCTACGTAAGTACGGTCGGTAATGACCAGTGGCTTTGAAAAAAATATGTTCTTTGGCGCCAATCAAAATATATGTATTATTTAATACCTCCAATTCAACGGGTATTTGTAATAACGAAAAGTCAGTATTTGAAACCTTTTTAACGGTATTATTATTGCACAAACTCGTGAATAGAACTTCAATATCAATCCATAGATGATTCCCAGGTTGAAAGTTAAGATCATTTGTAGTGTTACAAGTATGGCATCGCCGTACATGTGATTCTAGGTATTTGAGTACGGATTGCTGTAGTTCTTGTATTCCATTATTAATTAATGGTTCAAGATGTGTATCTATCACAGGTAGAATCAATGAGCTTAATTTTTTGCATTTCAAACAGGTTGAATTGACAGTTAGGCTGCCTACGCACTGGCGACCATAGACGCGGCCAGGCCGCCGCGGCCATGGTCGCCGGTGCGTAGGCAAGCGCGACATGTGGACGGCCGAAAAATTTGCAGTCGACTTCCAAGGATGTGTCAAGATGGACGTGCAGAAGATAATCACGCTAACTGTGCTTGTGTATTTACTACGAAAACGAAAACGGAAGATTTCACGTAAAAGACAGTTTTGGGTGCATCCATTACTTTGCGAGAGAAAGACTAAAGGATTATATTATACTTATTTTTTGGATTTAAAAATGTATGAGAAGAGATTCTTTAATTACATGAGAATGTCAACGAATACTTTTAACCTGTTACTGGATACAATAAAACCAAAAATTACTGGAACTGGTAACAACTATCGGAAATGCATTCCAGCAGAAGAAAAATTAGTAATAACAATAAGGTAAGCTTTTTCTTTTTTAAATACAGAATGTTTAAAAAATACGTGATATATTTTAAAGGATGTTTCGGAATGGAGTATTGTGTACAGGAAAAATAAAAATAATGTGATAGGGCCTTTTTTTTACTTAAACTGCTAAACGGATTTTTTTGTAAATTTGAATTATACAAGACTTGATTCTGAATCACCCTAAACCACCACTGTTGCGTTTTTCACAACAACCTGTATAATTCATTGACCAAGGTTTTGCCACTTTAAAAAATTTATGAACTATTGTTCAGTAGTATTCTACTTTACGACTTTGAAAAGGAGAGGAAAAGGGCTTGCTTATAACATGTTTTTAAATATTAAAAAACTGAAGTAGATAATCAAATTATTTGTATTTTCATAACTTAAAAAATGGCAATTGTGAACAATTAATCATTCAAATTGGGAAATAGGTCTATCATTTCTGAATTTTGAGAAATATCAGAATAATGAGTATGAGTATCGCTGTAATTTGAATCATCTGATATCCTGTTGGTAGTAGAATAACCTGAATAACTCGGTCGATTTGTAGGTGTACAGTTCGGTTGGTATTTTTCTATAATTTCCATGATTTCCATTTTCGCTTTGGTCTTCATTGCAGCAGGGATTGTTTGAAATCTTTCGAGGAGGGATAAAAGAAACAGTCTGTCACAATTTGAATCATTCTGTGTAGTCGCTATGGTCTTATGCAGAACTGAAATTAGAGGGTCTGTATCGGATTCTTCGTTTGGTATTTTTTTCTTCCTTTTTGTTCTAAGCGACTTTGATGCAGACTGTTGAGTCTCAAGATCAGAAGATCTTGCACTTTCATTTTCTTGACTTGCCTCTTCGAGACTATTTTCTGTTGCGTTTGTGTCCAGCACTGATTTCAAAAACAGTAATTGGTTGAAATAGGTGTATTGTGATTTACGTTTTGCAGCAGAACCACTTTTGACATCTTTAAGACGGCGCAGCTCTCTTGTGAAACAGTCTCTAAGGTTTTTCCATCTTTTTTGGAGAGTAATGCCTGTAAATCAATAAATAAATGTAGTACATATTACAAAACTAATATTATGTTTATTAATGTGAATTTTATTTTCAGGTATTTGGCTACTGGGTGTTCTTTATCTCATATAAGTCATGAATACCGTATAGGGCTTCCTACAGTATCGGAAATAGTATTTGATGTTTGTGAAGCAATATGGGAGATATTAAAACCAATTGTGATGCCACAATTGACCAGAGATAAGTGGATTCAAACGGCTGAAGGTTTTCAAAAATACGCCCAATTTCCTAATTGCATCGGAGCCATCGACGGCAAGCACATTAGAGTTATCAAACCACAACATTCGGGATCTCTTTATTACAATTACAAGAATTATTTTTCAATCGTGTTACTTGCAATATGTGATGTAAATTATAAATTTCTTTACGTAGATATTGGAGCATACGGCAAATGCAGTGATTCGTCAATTTACAAAGACTCTGTATTTTATCATAGGCTTTTAAATAATGATCTCGATATTCCGAGCAATAACCCCATCAAAGAAAATGGCCAATCAATGCCGTTCGTTTTAGTGGGTGATGAGGCGTTTTCACTATCGGAACATATGATGCGACCGTATGCTGGGAGAAACTTGAATAATGTAAAGACTAATTTTAATTATCGACTATCCCGTGCCCGCCGCTATATTGAATGTACATTTGGAATATTAGCCAATAAATGGCAGATTCTTCACCGACCCCTAAACGTCAAGAAAGAATTTGCAGTTGTGATTATAAAAGCTCTATGTGTGCTTCATAATTTTGTGCGAGAAAGAGACGGATATGATTTCAAGGACACGTTAACTGTACCAGAGGCTTTATTAGAAATACCTGCATGTTTACCTAATAGAGCAAATAGAACATCAACCGAATATCGAGATATATTCGCAAACTACTTCAGTACCGATGGTCGCTTGCCCTGGCACAATTTGTAAATATATGGGTGCTCGCCGCGAGCCGCCATTGCGCGCCGTAAACAAAATGGCGTCGAACGCACATGCGGTATGAGTAATCTTTTTAAAAAGTTATTCCAATCATTACGAAAACCTGGGAAATTTTAGCAAATAATTGTCAAAACTCATGTGCAAAGCGAAAAATAGTAGAAATAAAATAGTTATACTTTTGACAATTACCTATTTGCTAAAATTTCTTAGATTTTGAATGAACGGAACAACTTTAAAAAAAAATCACTCATGTCACATATACGTGTCGAATGCTACTACAGCACCTGCTGCGTTTATTGTAGTTCATCGCATTATTAATTTACTTAGGCATAATAAAATAAAATACTAACCAAGTTCTGCCTTTTCTTTATCTTCCATGGATTCACCGCCAAATATATCGACCACTTCAAGCCACAACTGCCGCTTAACATCTTTATTGGAGTAATCATTTGATGCTAAATCCCATAAACCTCTTCTATTTTCAACTTCAATTATGAACCTTTCCGTGTCGAAATTGGCCATTGTAAAATAATCACTCTGTAGCTAGCTACACGTCTGGTCGCCGCGGCCGATGCGGTAGCACTGATGAATTTTAATACAGAAGTGATGTTCTCGACGGCCACGATTGGTCGCTGGTCGCGTGGCATCAAATTGGACGCCGCGGCCAACGGTGGCCGCTGGTCGCTGGCCGCTAAGTGCGTAGGGGCTATAGCGATTGCCATATAAAGTCCAGAATTCACTGGCCGCCGCGGCTAGGTCGCGGCGACCATGGTCGCCAGTGCGTAGGAGGCCTTAACGAAGGCACTCCTGTAAACATTTGGGTAATTGTGTTGCTTAAGTTTAAATTGCAGTCTACTATACCATCTTTGATTTGCTTAAATCGAAGAATGATATTTGCTCTTTTTCGATAGACACTTGCATTTATACCTTTGCTCGAAATTAATTTTATAATTTCAAATACGTCTGAGTTGTTTTCATCTATGTAGTTATGATAGGTAAATCGATCGACGTAAGTGATAAGTACACAGTGTAGAGCTGAATCAATAGGACACTTATTACTCAGTTTCACTACTCCTTCTTTCATTTGTAACGGCTTCAAACAATTACCGTTAATTAATAATCCTATTTTATTTTTGGATTTTGGTCTCTTGTGTTTATTTTCAATATCCGGGTCTTTCTTGGCATAATGACTAGTTTTTTTATTCTTTAAAAGACCACCCCATTCATCTTGTAGATTTAAATAACTGTATTTATTATCGTCTTGAGTTATAGAAGTTGAATTATATTCACTCTTATTATTATCAGAAATTGGAGTCAACAAGTTAATTAATTTATCACGAGTACTGCTGCTATTGTTAAGAGTGGATGAAAAATTCTTCAACATCGGTGGCGATTTTTGTTTATGTCCAGCATATTTTCTTTATTCTGTTTCGGTTCATCTAAATTAGTTTCATTATCATCATTTTCATAATGTGTTGTACACAAATCAGCAACACTCATTTCTAAATCACTGTTACCAATGTTGAAATCTTCGATTTTTTCTATTTTTATTATGCTGCTTAAATCATTGAGAAGACTGTTTGTTATTTTTGGAAGTGATAAGTCAATTGGATTTATTGCGGAGATAAGTGTAGAACATTACTTCAATAATGTGTTTATCAGTAGGTTACTTATTCGTTCCGTGAAGTTTTGTGTGAAACACTCGCTTGGGGTTTCATTCAAATGCTGAATCCATTCGATCACATCCACATTTATATTACCTAAATTGTCTTCCTGTTGCGCTGCAATAAGATCCCAAAGCTGGATCACCGCGTACACTTCTATATCACCAAAGTTGCTA
The DNA here is from genome assembly GCF_905475465.1 of Pieris napi. Classification (NCBI taxonomy): domain Eukaryota; kingdom Metazoa; phylum Arthropoda; class Insecta; order Lepidoptera; family Pieridae; genus Pieris; species Pieris napi. The sequence continues at coordinate 7,567,479 of NC_062251.1, forward strand.
GCTTGGTATAATTCTGAGGGCAGTACCACTGTCTCTCAGAAAACCGGCGTGAAGTGATGCAATAAGTTTGCCTTATTGTACTCGCGTTTCGTGCGGTGAGAGAGACTCCCGGAGCCCACCCCCCCCCCCCCCTACAAGAAATATGAAGGTGCAGAAAAAAAAACAGAAATTACCCCAGGGGGGTACCACACGCGCTCGCGGTGGAGAATCCCCCTCTGGGCGTCCAACACCGGGACACTCTGCGCCCGGTGGTGGACGCACAGGCTGCCCTTCGTATTCTGGGGGGGGCAATTCTGCGCTCGGTAATAAGAACATTAATCGTTCTCGGGGCAAACGGAGCAATCCTACAAAGGCACCCCTGTCCACACTCGCCGTGGACTTCACAAATGTTAGGGGGCTCAATACCAATATCAACGCAGTCCACTACCATTTAGAGACTGCGAAGCCGGCCTTGCTCTTTCTTACCGAGACTCAGATTTCCTCCCCGGCTGATACTTCCTACCTCTCCTACCCGGGGTACAAATTGGAACATTCATTTGTGCCGCGGGCTGGAGTTTGCGTGTACGTCAGAGAGGATATCTGTTCTCGTCGCCTCGGGACGCTTGAAGGAAGGGACCTATCTAACCTCTGGCTGCGCGTAGACTGCGATGACCATCCGCGATTCTACGCATGCCTGTATAGGTCCCATAGCGGAAATACCGAAACTGACCGACTCATTGAGCACATCCAAATGGCTACAGATTCCCTGCTCGAAAGGGTTCCTACCGCTGAAATCGTGATACTTGGCGATTTTAACGCCCACCATGCCGATTGGCTCGGCTCTGAAACTACCGATCACGCGGGAAGATCCTTTCACGACTTTGCTTTAGCCTACGACCTGACACAAATGGTCCCTGCGATTACGCGAATACCAGATGTGGATGGTCATAAACCCTCTTTGTTGGACCTTCTGCTGACTTCACATCCGGAGAACTATCAAGTCTCTGTTGACCCGCCATTGGGTTCATCAGATCATTGTGTGGTCCGGAGTACTGTGCCATCTACGCGCCCTTCACGGCCCCGCTTTATGGGTTGTCGCCGTATTTGGCACTATAAGTCAGCAGATTGGGACGGGATGCGGTCTTTCTTTGCGTCCTACCCTTGGGGGCCTATGTGCTTTTCGCCGGAAGCTCCAGATTCCGTCGCCGCCTCTGTCGCCGAAGTGGTTCTGCAGGGCATGGAACTCTTTATTCCATTTTCTGCGGTGCCGATCGGTGGCAAGTCTCAGCCCTGGTTTAAACGTTCTTGCAAGGCGGCCTCGCGTCGAAAGCGAGAATGCTTTAAGGCATGGGCAGAAGCGGCGAAATCTCGTGATGCCAATACCAGCGAACTTAAAACAGCATATAACTCAGCCTCCAGGTCCTTCAAACGGGAAATCACTAAGGCAAAGTCAGAGCACATTGCCAGATTTGGCGAGAGATTGGCCCAACTCCCTTCAGGGACTCGAGCCTTCTGGTCTCTCGCCAAAGCTGTCCAAGGGAATTTTTGTCAGCCCGCTATCCCACCACTGCACAGGGAGGATGACTCGCTGGCCCACACTGCGAAGGAGAAGGCCGACCGTTTAGGCTGTCTCTTCGCGTCCAACTCGACTTTGGATGACCGAGGAAGATCACCTCCGACCATTTCGCGGTGTGATTCTTCGATGCCGGAAATCACATTCCGGCAACGTGCTGTCCGCAGAGCACTATCTTCCTTGGACATTCATAAGTCGAGCGGGCCGGATGGTATCCCCCCAATTGTGCTGCGTACTTGTGCTCCTGAGTTGGCTCCGGTCTTAACGCGCCTTTTCCGGTACCTGTACTCGCTTGGCACTGTCCCGAAGTGCTGGAAAACCGCTTCGATACATCCGATCCCTAAAAAAGGCGATCGCTCTGATCCGTCCAACTATCGCCCAATAGCCATAACCTCCTTGTTCTCCAAAATAATGGAATCCATTGTTAACTGCCAGCTCTTGAGGTATCTAGAGGGCCACCAGCTGATTAGCGATTATCAGTACGGCTTTCGTCGTGGTCGTTCGGCTGGTGACCTTCTTGTATACCTTACACATAGATGGGCAGAGGCAATTGAGTCCAAGGGGGAGGCGCTGGCGGTTAGTTTGGACATAGCGAAAGCCTTCGATCGGGTGTGGCACAGAGCACTGCTCTCGAAGCTTCCAGCCTATGGGCTACCCGAGAAATTATGCGATTGGATCTCCAGCTTTCTGGCTGATCGGAGCATCAAGGTCGTCATCGACGGAGCATGCTCCGACCTTAAACCCGTGAACGCGGGGGTCCCACAAGGCTGTGTTCTATCCCCGACCCTGTTTCTTCTGCATATCAATGATATGTTGCAACTTAGCAACATTCATTGCTATGCGGATGACAGCACTGGGGATACTTTTTACACTGGCCGGGCAGGTATTTCTCGGGCAGTTGTCGATGAGTACCGGAACAAACTTGTGTCTGAAGTCGAAACTCTTCTACGTGGAGTCTCAGACTGGGGCAGACTAAACCTAGTCCAATTTAACCCCAAGAAGACACAAGTTTGCGCGTTTTCCGCTAAAAAAACACCCTTTGTCGCTACTCCTCTTTTCGAAAACACTCTTCTTAAAGCCACAGCCAGCATTGGAATACTTGGCGTTGACATATCGAACGACGTTCAGTTTCGCGGTCACTTGGAGGGAAAGGCTAAATTAGCCTCCAAAAAGCTTGGTGTGCTCAGCAAGGCGAGACGGTACTTCACTCCGGGCCACCGCATGCAACTATATAAAGCGCAAATTCGGCCCCACATGGAGTACTGCTCTCACCTCTGGGCGGGGGCTCCCCAGTACCAGCTCCTTCCACTTGACCGTATTCAACGCAGAGCGGTTCGAATCGTCGACGACCAATCCCTTTCCGAGCGGCTTGATCCTTTGGCGTTGCGTAGAGATGTGGGGTCTCTCTGCATCTTCTACCGCATTTACCATGGAGAGTGTTCAGAGGAGTTGTTCGGATTAATACCTGCAGCTGAGTTTCGTCATCGGACGTCGAGGCAGAGTACGAAATTCCACCCGTATCACCTCGACGTCCGCCGTTCCACAACTGAGCGTTTTTCAAGGCAGTTTTTGCCGCGCACCACCACTTTGTGGAACCAGCTGCCCATTGAGGTATTTCCGAACCAATTCGACTTAGGGTCCTTCAAGAAAAGAGCGTACCGATTCCTGAAAGGCCGGCAACGCACTCGCGAGCCCTCTGGCATTGAGAGTGTCCATGGGCGGCGGTATCACTTAACATCAGGTGAGCCTCCTGCCCGTTTGCCCCCTGTTTTATAAAAAAAAAAAAAAAAAAAAAAAAATTGCGTGAGTATTAAGTTTACATCTCCATGTAGTTTTATTAGTGGTACATCATGTGTCCACAAGTTCAATAGTCTGTTGGTCGATATATACTGAATCCACTCTTGCTTGCTCTCATTTAGCATTATGTCGTATAAGTTCACTAGGTTATTGTTCATCTCAATCACACACACTGCAATTAAAAAATACATGGTGATTTATTTATTGCATTTTCAATGTGTGTGTGTGTGTCTGTGACTGTATTAAAACATATCTTCACTTAGGTCATGGAAGCGGTTAGGTAGTGTAAGAGTGAACCCATTTTCCAGGTGCACTATGGTTTGCATCCTGGATGCATGAAACTTTAAGGGGAGCCTTTTCACCTCATCTCTTTTGTATGGCTTGTTCAGCTCTAGGTCACCCAATTTGACCCATGTTTTTTTGCCGAGTGTTGAGTTTGGCCAAGGCGGTAGTGGCGGATGAAGACATGATTTTTGAAAGTTGCACTTACGGTTTTCTGAGATAAAATGCTTGCAGTTTGGTGTTAGTAACTTCGTTAGGTAAGTATTTTCTATTACTTCTCAATGTCCCTACTAAATGTGTCTTTCTTTTACGCATTCGCAGTGCAAGTGGAACACAGTTTATCTATACTGTCGTCCAGCCTGTTTAATTTTTGTTCCTCTTTTATTACGTGTTCAACACAGTTCTTCCATTTTCGTCTCTTTTTGAGAGCGGCGCCGACTGTGCCTGCGGTTGCGGCATCGTATGTTGTGTATTTATAATATTAATATTAGGCGGCGTCGTCTGCGCACAGACGCGCGTGGGTGCCGTCCCGGCGGCGTCCTCATCAGAGTCCTGCGGCGGCGGGCGGCGTCCTCATCAGAGTCCTGCGGCGGCGGGCGGCGTAAAGAATAATTAAGCGCTCGTCTCGCTTCGGCGAGCGCATTATGTTCGTCACAGGATAATGGCGACGTTAATATACCCTGCTCTAAAAGGCGCCTGCGGGTCTGCGCGAGATACTCGCACATAGCTCGTGCAAGCCCGTCCGTAGCGTACCGGCCTATGAGAGTGCGCAACAAAAAAATTATGTCGTACTCTTGATAATCGTACATGAACATATTAAAGAAATAATCCACCGTCTGTGTACCTATCGTTCTGGTATTGACCGTACGCCTGGATACCTTTTTCTGCCTCGTCGTGGACAAATTCCCAGATCGGTTCTCGACTCTCTTCCTCTAACGTGAAGTAGACTTTCTACACTCACTACTGTTGAGCTGAATCTTGTATTGGCCCCCTGCGCAAGCGCACCCCACGACGAAGGACCGCGACACCGCACTAACAACAGCGCACGAGCTCACGCGTCGCAATAAGTTTGAGGCGCCACCTATAGATACTACGTGTATCTACGTACAACCCGTGCGCGATAAGTTGGGACCTGAGCGCGGTGACGTCACAGTGGCGTGTTTGTACCGTCCGCAAAAAAGCGAACACAACGAGCAGCCGCCGCGGCTTCGTCCTTGTTTTTTTTTAACCTAATTTATTATGTTACTCAGGGATGATGCTGCTTTTTATCTTTTTTTTTACACTATTTGAATACAATAGAATACTATTTAATTATGTATCACAGAAAGTGAAGGAAGGTAACGTTTTGTAATGAATAAAAATACAATGTTTAAGTTTATACATTTATTTTACTCGTATCTATTATTTACAATATCTAATCTTCGTCACTACTAAGTGATGATGAGATTTATGCCTTCTAGAGATAGTTCTTCGTCCTCAGTCTCACTATAATCTTCACTTGATGAAGAGGTATCAGATGAATGTACAATGATTTGTGATTCATTTGTCTCTTGTAAGAGGTCATCATCCCAATACTTTTGTCGAAGTCTGTCCACATGGTTGACTTCTTTTTTCCAGTCGCTCTCACTTATGCTGGTAATTGCATCTCTTGTTAACTTTTCTATTTCCCTTTCTGACTGGTTGATATTTTTATCGGCTACAATGGGTAGCCGATAAAATTCCAAATATATTCAATTGGATTGAGGTAACACATGTATGGTGGTAGACAAACTACTTCGTGGCCATGCTCTTTAAAAAGTTCATCAATCAAATATTTTTTTGGGGGCTTATTTATATGTAATAAGTGATACATTTCCGATTTTCTCATTCTTTCATCAAATGTTATATTGTAGTCCAATAACCATTGACGTATAGGCTCCTTCGTCGCCACACTTGTGGGTGGTTTTTCTATTTGAGTTGAGTGGTACGGTGCATTATCTAGTACCACGATATTGTTAAGTGGCAAATCCGGAATTAACTTTTCAAGAACCCACTTTTTAAAGTTTGCGGTATTCATCTCATGATGGTAATCTCCCGAGTTGCTTTTGCATTTGTATATGAGCTCAGCCCCATTCGCGAATCCGTTGCATACAGATGCATCAGTGTTGTTTTGCCAGCATTTGCTCACTGTATAGTGGGAATGTATCCACGTGTCATCTACATAAATGACTGGTTTTTTCCTCGCACCCAAGTCATCATTTTCCTTTAGACGTCGTAGGTACCTTGCCCGCCAAGCTCGAATATCTGGTTTTTGGTAAGAAAATGTCTTTTATCTTTACATTTTTTGAATTTGTAGCCTAATTAGTCTACTAACACTTTTCTTAAATATGTTTTTTGCCCTTGAAAATTGAGGTCTCTTTTAGCCAAAGATTAAACTGGAAATTGAATACTACCGAACTTTATGACTGTATTTGGTGTGGTGATCCGAATGTTTATGTATTGGAAATAAAGCAGATAATAGTGCCCACTTAAAACAGACGTCATCAGTGTTTTTAACATTAATAACAAACAGCTTTTTTATTATATCATGCGGTAACTCAATAAAAGATTTCCTCTTAAAGGATTAAATTGATTTCAAATCATATCCAAATGTATTTTTTTTTTGAAACTTTACCCACTATCCTTTCTCTCGAATTAATTTCTATAGTTTATTAGAGAATTCGTGAGAGTTAAATAAAATATATTTAAACCTTCACCAATACAACAAATAACATTCATTGATTGGGAAGCAAAAGGGTTGTTTATGTCTCCTGAAAAAATTCACCATATAAAATAAAATTTATTTTTAAAATTGTGTGACCTATAGATTTATTTATGTAAGTATTGTATGTAATTTTGAAGCAAGAAATAAATCTTGTGTCTCAAACTGTAAATCATTTTGATTACCGAACGCAGTCTCAATTATCTTAACATTGGGTTTTATTGAATGTTGTATTTCAACATTATTTTTGTGTGCATTGCTCCTTAGATGACTAGCGAAATATTTTTTGAAAACATTTCAAATACATCAGTTTCGTGTTAAAATTATTAACTTCATTCGATGTTGATGGCTCTTGTGAAGACCGTAAAAGATCAATGTTAGATCCAGATTTTATTCTTTTGATGTCAACAGAGTTAATATCAACATCTGCTTTCCTCTTGGTTCCGCGACCCTGGAATCGATCATGGAAAAATCTAATAAAATTATTAGTTAGGGATGGTCGATTTATTTTATTTAACTGATAGAAATGCGAATAGAGAAAAAAAAATATTATTATTAAATATACTCAATCACACGTTCCCATCGAAGTGAGTTGTTTAAATCATTACTTTCTATTTCATCACAAACATTAAAAAGTTCAATTGTATCAATGGATAAGCTTTCAAATTTATGATGATCCATTTCATCAAAAAAATATATATTTATTCGTTTCACAATTTTAGTTATTGTGAAAAGGTCTTCAACAAAAAGCACAACATTGACTTTGTACAATGCAACATAGTATTTATACTAGTGGATAACTGAAACATTACCTAATTATATAAACATATGGTATTAGAATCCGATAGTTAGTTGATTAATTACTAATTAAGTCATCGCATTAAGAAACTAAAGGAACATAATTTTTATAACTATAATGTTTTTACTACCTTCCTTGGATATCTCCTTTGTTATGTTATATAAAATATCCTTTATCTGAAGATCAATGTTGGAATCGTTTTCGATGTCATATTTAGCACGAATTTTTAATAAATATTTAGCATTTTTCCAATGTTGTGAGACCGGGATGGGATTACTTTCTATTTTTATTCGATTTCGAACTATTAAATTTTCACTAGTATATCAGCGTCCATTCCATCATCTTTGTCTGTTGATATATATGAAATGTTTCCTTCATTCCATGTACGGCCAACATTGGAAGAAAGTTTAGTTTTTTTTTTCATTTTCTGGTCAGGTGCTTAAAGAAAATAGTCATCTAAACGACGGGTCCTCTTATTTTTATTGTTTGGTTTGAAATCTCTTCTTCATCAGATAAAACATAATAATTATAAGGCCTGAAACATTTTTCCACATCTTTGAGGTTGTATACTGTAACTGTCTACTGTTTTATCTATACTGTCGTCCAGCCTGTTTAATTTTTGTTCCTCTTTTATTACGTGTTCAACACAGTTCTTCCATTTTAGTCTCTTTGTGAGAGCGGCGCCGACTGTGCCTGCGGTTGCGGCATCGTATGTTGTGTATTTATAATATTAATATTAGGCGGCGTCGTCTGCGCACAGACGCGCGTGGGTGCCGTCCCGGCGGCGTCCTCATCAGAGTCCTGCGGCGGCGGGCGGCGTAAAGAATAATTATGCGCTCGTCTCGCTTCGGCGAGCGCATTATGTTCGTCACAGGATAATGGCGACGTTAATATACCCTGCTCTAAAAGGCGCCTGCGGGTCTGCGCGAGATACTCGCACATAGCTCGTGCGAGCCCGTCCGTAGCGTACCGGCCTATGAGAGTCTGCGCAACAAAAAAATAATGTCGTACTCTTGATAATCGTACATGAACATATTAAAGAAATAATCCACCGTCTCGTTCTGGTATTGACCGTACGCCTCGATTGTCCGGACATCGAAGGGGGTTCGGGCGTATTTGGTAAATTCCTTTTACGTGCAGATGGACGCACGTTTTTTTGCTTCTCTGGCGTTGAAGCAGGCTGACTTGAATCAGATGCTGGTTAGTATTTTCTATTACTTCTTAATGTCCTTACTAAATGTGTCTTTCTTTTACGCATTCGCAGTGCAAGTAGAACACGTGTGTAATAGTTATCTGTGTACATGGTCCTGCCCTCATTGAAAAGACCCTCTGCTAAAGATAGTACTACCTTTTCTGAGACTTTATGTTCCCTCGATTTACCGCAATATACAATTAGGTTCCATGTGTAGCCTTTCTCAGTATGAGTTTGAACACTTTAATTCCATATTTGGCCCTTTTATTTGGAATGTATTGGCGGAAGATCAGTCTACCGCGTCAAGCGACTAATGACTCATCGACACAAACTTTTTCTCCTGGTGTGTAGACCTGGTTTTGATTATGATAGTTGCTTTTGCCCCGGGTGACCTTATTGCTTTCAGGTCAATGAAAGGTATGATGTAAAAATAGTATTTTTGATATTATTTAATTATTGTATTTGAGACTGAAATTCAATTATATCATCATCGTGAAACAAATCAACTGTAGGCGTGTATACCTTTAAAAAGTTCATAATGCTACCGTCTTCTTTTTCTGTAGCGTCTAAGAACTACATAAACTTTTTGCCAACTTTCTTCCATTGACCTCTGATGGTTTTCCTATCTTCTCTTCGTAATCTCTCGAGTAGTTAAAGCCACTATATTTTCGTTAGACTGTCATTACTTGTTGTATACGCATTCAAATTAGATATGGTCTGACGATGGTCGGAAAGGAAACCTTTTTAAGAAATTTTATTTGTTCATAATACATATTTTTTTATGTTGTTAGTTCCTGATTCCGGTGGTTTCAATCTCTGGTTTCAATCGTTTGCCTTTAAATATGATCATACCGCTGGTACTGCACTTCCAAATGCATTTACACATCCTGCGATGGTGACACTTTCAGCGTGTTCCAAATACTGTTAAAGTACACTCTTCTAGCTTCTTTACAATTCTAAATTATATGCTTTCCACAATTTTTCCCAAACGTGTGGTGATATCGTTGTATACTCTTGTAATTGTTTCGTGAATTGTATCGTATTCGTTCGTTCGTTAATCGCTTCCATGAAGTTAAAACTCGAATTTGGTGTCAGGCCAGTCAGTCTACAAAAGTTAAATTGGCATTCTACTAATAATGACATAGGGTGGGTTGCATCAACAAATTTTGACGGGCACGTAACCTTTAAATATGGTTTTATCGAGTTGCTCTATAATTTTCAGTTTGTCCGCTAACGATAGCACAACACGTTTTCTTTTCGAAGCCATGGTATAAAAACAATACAGTATTGTACACGCACAAACAAAAGTAAGCCGTAGCAAGGTCAATAGCACACTGGCTAATCAAAACAAACAATGACAGGTGCGCCGTGACTGCAATGCGCCGGAACTTGTCTTAACTTGCCGTTGTGCCTACACACGCGGGGGGAAGTCAGTGTAGGCACAACGGCAAGTTAAGACAAGTCAAGTCAAGACTTGACGTGCAAACACTGGCTTCGCGGGGGGAAGAATAATAGCGCACTTCGGATAATCGGCGATTCGGATAGTCGGAGTTCGAATAATTGGAGTTCTACTTAAAGAAATAATCCACCGTCTCGTTCTGGTATTGACCGTACGCCTCGATTGTCCGGACGTCGAAGGGCGTTCGGGCGTATTTGGTAAATTCCTTTTACGTGCAGATGGACGCACGTTTTTTTGCTTCTCTGGCGTAAGCAGCTTACGCTCTTATTACAAGCAGCGTAAGGACTACAGTCGTAATGCAAATAAAAAGCCCGGCTCGTTGCTTACCGTACATTTACATAATAATTAGGTACCATAAAATACGTAAGGTGTAAATTGTCTATTTACATAGTCATAAACTGATCTATTTTAGTTTGGCGAGTCCTGTTGATGGACCAGAAAAAAGCTTTGTCCCTCAAGTTACGTAGCATCATCTTTTCCGATAAGGACAGGTCATTTTCTTCAGCCCACTCCAAGCAAGTGTTCAAAGATGATATGGCTTGTGAATGAGTAATTTTCTTGACATTTGAAGCAAAATAATCTTCAGCTAAAGACTCGTCATTCTCTTGCGTTATTTGGGTTATGATCTCATCATCAGTTATAGGATCTGTGCAATTCTCCTCTTCACTCAAGGACAAGAAAGTGGAAATGGTTTCTTCTGTATAACCACGATTACGTAAAAGACTGAGCGGGAGATCGTCTTCTACGTCGAAGTCATCATTTTCTTCTGATCTATCTTCTGTTGAATTTATTTTTTCAGGCCAAAGAGGCTTCCAAGATTTTTCGATAAGAGACGATGATACATGATCCCAACATTGCGCTAGCGAAAAAATGGCGTCTTTAATTGTGACGCTTTTTATAACATCATGCAAGGTTAAAGCCTCATCGGCTTCTTGCTGCACGAACATTTGAATCAGGAGTTTCTTTTTGTAATTTATCTTGACATTTTGGATTACGTTTTGATCCATAGGTTGGATCAAAGGCGTACAATTTGGAGGCATGTACAGTACAGAGAAGTTGCCGTCTTCTGTTGTCAAATCTTCAGCATTTGGATGTCCAGGGGCATTGTCTAAGAGTAGCAATGCTTTTTGTGGCAGTCCCATTTTTTTTAAATGGCGTTTGACTTCAGGAACAAAATGGCCTCTAAACCACTCGAGAAAAATATCTCTGGTTACCCAAGCACGCCTCTGCCCTTCATAATGCACTGGTAATTTTACAGATCCAAAAGATCTTGGCTTTTTTGCCTTCCCCACAACTAGCAATGGTAATTTGTGATTCCCTGTAGAGTTTGCGCAAGGCATAAAAGTTATTCGCTCTTTAGACACTTTCGACCCAGGAGCGCTAGTTTCAGCAGAAGAGGCTAAAGTTTTGTCCGGCAGAACCTTCCAAAACAATCCTGATTCGTCGGCATTGTAAATTTGTTCAGGGCAAAGGTTCTTTTCTTTTATCTCGTTTAGGATTTTTTCTTGGAATGGTTGAACAGCTTCCGTATTGCTAGAGACTTTCTCACCTGACACTTTCAGCTGACGTATGCCATGACGTTTTTTAAAATTATCAAGCCATCCTCTACTTGCAGAAAAATCCGAACCTGTTAGTTTTTTATGGAAGAATCTCGCTTTTTCCATTACGACCTCACCAGACAATGGAATGTGGCGTCGTCTTTGTTCTAAAAACCATGTGAACAGTCTTCTTCTAGCACTGGATTCTCTGGTAATTTTAGAGTTTTTCTGAACCCTGGTCCTTTCTCAGTTTTAGCTATAAAAGATCTCAATTTTTGCTCATTTTTCTTGAGGTCTGTAATTGTTGATTTTCCAACGCCATACTTACAAGCAAGAGAAGTTGCCGACACTCTGTCCTTTAAACTGTCTAGTATGGTGCACTTTTCGGCTATAGTCAAAGTTTTATGTTTGCGTTTTGGTGTTGGAACCATCTTTATAACCTCAAAAAACACGCCGCGCACGAGTACAGAGCAGAAAAACGTGGAATGGACGCGCAACGTGGCAGTCGCAACTGCAGACTAATTAATAAACAACATAGCAGCGAGGCGAAGGCGAGGAAGTGGGGTGGGGTATGCAGTTCGGATTATAGCGACGTTCGGATTAGCCTGAGTACGGATTATCGAGGCTCTACTGTAATCATAAATTCATTTCACTTAAAGCGCCATAAAACTATATCGGGCCTCTCAATTAAGGCGCTGTTTCTTTTTTTCGTGACATACTTAAATTTTAAGTGCTTCACAATACGCCACATCAGCATCAGCAGCGTGATATGACGGGCTTGGCATCACTTGAGATGAAGGGGATGGTGTAGGTGCATTACGCACGGAATCTCGGGTAGACATATCGTACGTCTGTGATGAAGGGGACGGTGTAGGTGTAAAACGCACAGAATCCGGAGTAGATCTTACATACGAGTAAGTGCTGCCAGGAGCAGGGCGGTAATTTCGCTTCTGAGAAATAAGTTCGTCTATATCGTGTATTATATCTTCCCTTTGTTGCTCATTAAATTTTTTAATTTTTTTCGCCAGTAGTTGACAGTATAAGTCTACCTCGTCCACTTCAGTTCGTGGTCGGTCGGCAAGATTTTTTAGGACATTTACAGCATGTCTTCATCTGAGCTCGTACTTCCGTGACTTCTAATGTTTTCGTCTTGGCATCTAAGTATGGGTGTCGGAGTATATGTCAATGTTGATTGTATGTTGTCCTCGTTATTTACGGATGTTAGTCCAGTCGCATAGAGCTGAAAATTGGCAGAGACGTTAAATATATTATTATAAATGAAATGTCAAAAATCCCCTTCGATCCTACTTCTGCAAAAAAAAATTATTCAAGGTCAAAAGTATAAAATTAAGGATTTTTCCATTTTTCTCGAAAACAGTTAGTATTATCGTGAAAATAGATCCGACAAAAGTTGTAGATCATACAATTCTCTACAAAAATGGTACAGTCACTTTTTCTCTTACGACTCACCATTCATGAGATATCGCGGTTTTAATCATTAGAAAATTCATATTCTTCATAATATGCACACATTTCCGCACCACCTATGAGGTAATGTACTTGGCGCATTTTTTTTAACGTGGTTTTCCCAGTAGGTATACTCCACGATCTATTGTAATAAAGAAAGTTTGATCAAATCGTATCCTATTAATTGAAAGAATAGTAATATTGCTATTGATTAAAGTGGAATAGGTTGTTTTTTTCTACTTGTCATTATATAAGATAATTGTCTAATTCTACTTCAACAATTATTTCTTCGTCTTCATTCTCTTCTTCTTGCAGAATTTCTGTTTGCTGTTCTAAGAAAAGGGATGCATCAATTGTCTCTTCATTAATATCATAAATATCTTCATCTGTTGTATTTGTTTCAATATTGGAGCAAGTCTGACCCTGACAATTGATGCATACTGGCGAACAAAATAATCCTACTTTTTGACAGCCACAATTCTTACTACAATCCGTCTTGCATTTACAAAAATAGTATTAAGTAGTTTTTCTGGAGCAGGCGGGAGTAAAGTTTGAATTGGCTCCAAATAATTATCTGTTAATTTCTAACCCCATTCTTCTCATGGTGTAATTTGATTGATTCACAGGAGGTTTTTGTTTCGATGTGGATGGTTCATAAATAGATCTTGTAGTTTCAATATTCTGTGGTGCTTCTGATAGTTCTGAATATTCGATTTCTGCCTTATTAACAAGAAGCAATACATCTCTTTTTACTTGAATTTGCAACTTTTTCGGTAAAGATTTTACCGTAGCAGACATTGATTTAAAAAATATATCTACAGGATGTTCATCTTCGTTATTTTTCGAATCTATATATTCTTTTAATATCTCAGCTGTGGTTATATTTTGTGATCGAGGACGCGACTTGAATCTGAATGTGACATTTGTGATTGTGGCCGTGATTGAGGAGAATCCAAGAAAGAATCTTGTGTCTCCTCGGAAGAAGAATCTAAATTAGATACCTGCGCTCTATTTTGTAAAGATGTATTCAAGAATTGGCGTTCTCTTTCGTGTTTTATAGGCCTTTGTGGCTTTGCAGAATCACCACCTTTGCTTATTCTATTATTCATCGCTTTTCTATAGTTGTTTCTGATATTCGTCCACATCTTGAGACATTCTTGAGCTGAAAATAATATAATAAACATATAAATGAATGGTTTGTTAGTTAAACGTATGTGTCCGACACCCGCAACACAGGTGATATTATGTATAATGTTTCGTAATCCGTATTGTATGATTTAAAATATGATTATCAAAAGTGCCTAGGTATATTTATTCTAAAATTATAATATTTTTTTAAAATTGGTATTATTTAAATATTTTTAATAATATTAATAGGTACCTAAGCTATATTTAATTTTTTTTAATATAAGTCTTTATCTTGCAATCAGTCAGCTAGACTATGAGCAGATGTGTTGAGAGCTGTTAGACGTTCAGAGCAAAATCTCCATCGAGACTGCTCCTCTCTTTCAACCGTGTCTATCAAGACACCTTTTAAGCCTATTTATTAGGTCCGGTATGGTTAGTTGCGAGGCAAGCTTATTAGGATGCATTTCTACCCTTTTTCTGTATTTCATACTCCAGGTCTTGATCTCCTCTTTGACAGTCCTGATTTTGAGGTGCTCATGAATCTCCGATGTTTTTATAAACCACGAACAGTTGGATATATATATTTAAAAATATAATGTTTCTTTTCAGGCAAATATAGAGAAAAGAGTTTTTAATTACAGACTAAGTCGAGCATGGCATATCGTGGAGAGTGCTTTTGGCATTCTTCAATCAAGGTTTGAAATATTTCAGAGGAGAATGCAAGTAGCAAGCTCAGCAGAAACATTTTTCGTGGGTCAATTGTTTTTTTTAATTTTAAATAAAAGTAATATTCATGATAATCAAAAAATTTTTTTCTATACTTTGTTATATATGGTTGTTTTTGTTAATTTTAGAAGTTTTAGAAAAAAAATAAACAAAAGTTGAATATTTGTTAATAACAAATTGGTAAGTTAATAAACAATAGAATTGTTGATTAAAAAAAAAAATTTCTGTTACTTTATAGAAGACTGTCAATTATGATTTTTAGGAAAAAAAAAATTCTTAACTAATTATTTAAACAATAGAAAATTAAAAAAAACGATTATAAACAATTAAAAATTGTTATTAAGGAAAAATTTTTTTTTTAAAAATCATAAAATTTTTAATGTAATAAAGTTGTGTTAAATTTTAAAAAAAAATATTGATTTAATCAATTTGTTTAAAAAAAATTAATCAACAAATGGCGGGAATTTTTTTTTTGCAAATCAATAAATATCTTGTATTAATAAAAAAACGATTATATGATGATTTAGAAAAAAAAAAAATTTTTTAACATCATTACATGGATTTTTAAGTTTTTGTTTAAGTAAAAAAATTGTTATAAACAAAGTATAAATATTTTTTTAACTTTTATGGCACGATCTTGTTAAGTATGTATGTAAGAAAGGCTCTACGAAGCGAAATATTTTTACGACCATTATTTAAACATTTTTTTTCACTTACAATTAAGACGGTCGTTCGAGAAAATTTCGTTAGTTAACAATTATTTAACTTGTTGAAAAATTAACTTTAAGTAAAATTTTCAACGGGAATAAATTAATTATAGTATTCAGAACACACCATAATTTTTTCAAATTTAAAAAAAAATATTCAATACCTTAAATAAATTATTTAATGTGCCGTAGTCGCTTTTGACGCCACGCGCGAATCCTAAAAATGTCACCCGCAGACCTATTTTCAGCGTTAAATTAACATTATAAATAATGGAGATAGAGTTCTGGGAGTCGGGAGTTTTTTATTAGAAATTTCCTCCTCTTTCAGAATCTTTATTTGAAATTTCTTAAATATTAATAGTTTATTAAATATTGGCAAAAAACTAAATGCCATTATTTTTTCATCTTTAATGGTCTATAACTTTTGCAATTTTTTATGTGCACGCTTTTAGCACATTTTTCTAGACGTCATTCCGGATCCAATGAGCTATCGCACATAATTTTAAGAGTAGTATCTCTATTTTGTTCCATTTTCAACTTGTCGACTAGACTACTACTAGTGTCTCAGCAATAACAATTAGGTCATATAAAATGAATACCTGTATGTGTTGAGTAGTATCATCAGGAAACAATTGTTGAACATCTATATAGATGTCTGAAGGTATGTTTTCAGACAGATTAGACATATTCATAAGTGACGATACTCCCGATACTTCAACAGAATGTTTGTGGTCAGGTACATATTTATTCCGGTGATTATCATCATCAATATGGCATTTACTTTTGATTAATAGTGCAACTTCAGTTTCTTTTTCATTTTCAATTGCATTCTTAAAAAATGTATAAACATTATATACCTATATTTATTATAAGGGGGCGCCCATCATTTACGTGAGGTGTTTTTCTAAATTTTCTGCCCGTCCCTGGTTTCCCGTCCTTGGTGAGATGTCGTGAGATTTTATTCAACCCTTCCCCATCCGCCAACCTCACGTGAGATTCTTCAGAATGTGGTTTACTGACGTAAACGCGTTGGATTGTTAATGTAAAAAGAAAAAACTATTTGTTCGTGCTTTTATTTACGACTAGTTAAGACTATAGTCCGGTCTATTTACACATTCAAGTTTACATAAATTCCCATAAAGCTGAATATTGGCATAGTTGTTCAAAACATCATTATAAAGAAAATCCCAAAAGTCCTCATCGTTCCGAGGTGTGCTAAAAATTTGGCACGGGGTCAAAGGTCAAAAAAATGAGTTTTTTGCGATTTTTAGCGAAACGGTGAGTTTTTTCGCAAAATTACCCCAGTACAAAATTGTAGATCACAAAATTCTCTACAAAAAATATATCAATAATTTTTTTCGTAAAAGCCACCATTTTGGAGATATAACGTTCCGAAAAGTTGGATCAGTCGTAATCCCTCTATTTTGCACACGTTTCCACGCCACCTATGAGGTAGTGTACAAAGCGCGTTTTTTTTAACGTGGTTTGAACTTGGTAATATACCCGAAACAGATGTTGATGAGCAGCTACTGAGGTTGGAGGAAGAGAAGCTAAGTTGACTTGTTTTTTATTGCGCGTATTTTTCACGAAAGATGTGTATCGCAACTTATCTAAGCAAGTGGTTTTTTTGGGGGCTCCGTACATAGCAAGAAGAAATTGAACTCCGTTGGTGATAACATGTTGTTGAGTTGAATTACTATTTTTAAAAACTTCAGCACATTGTAGTAAATCTTTTTTTTCAAACATTTTGAAAACTGTTGTTTTTCCTCTCCTGTAAAAAGCAGATGTCGTATCGCAGCCAGTTATTGCGTGTAGAAACAATACATGATTTTGACATTTAGGAAAATTGGATAAACTGTTTGATGAATATATTTCCGATTGATTTTGGGCTTTTCCGGGTTTAAAAAAATAAATAATTTTTTCAGTTGGAGTTCGAGCAGTAAACAAGACGAGTAAATCAACATCCTCACCAACAACAACAGTTGTATTTGTCACACTGAATTTCTTTATAGCTGTTTCAATAATCAATACATCAGCATCATCATTAGCTTGTTCAACGGATATATTCTCAGCAGTAAATTTTGCTTTCAACATCGAAATAAACCTAGATTTATTGTGATTATTTGCAAAGAATTTCTGTTGACTGGTAGGAACTGTCATTGATTCATCGAATATAATATCAGAAGAAGTTGATGAAGCAGCATTTCGACGGCGTTGCTCTGCTGCTTTAATATTTCTCGTATAATCATCATATCCGTCAAATACGACAGTAACTCTGGAACCAAAATGTCGACGTACATATTGAACGTATTTATCTAAGATAACGTTAAATGTTTCCTCGCTATCCCACACCACTCGATGTAATAAGAATCCTCCGTCAATTATGTACGTTGAATTAGTGTTATTAATATCAACATTTATAGTCTGAAAACAATCGTAAATAGCCGACTTCTGGGTCTTGCGCATTCCAATGTCATCAAATAATGTTAACGGATAAGGAGCTAATTCATACTCGAAATATTTTTCAATTTAATCTTGAAAAGCCGCAGTAACACTCATACGTTGGAATAATAACACTGGGTCAACAGGTACTTTTTCTTCGTGAACTTTTACGGTGCTACTCATAGCTAAAAGAGGAACAACTTTGTCAGCGCGTTTAAGTTTAATATCTTTAAATGTCAGTCCAGTTATTTTAGCAATAGAGATAAGCCCAAGTTCACGTGCTTTATAGCAATTAATTGTATTATCACCAACGACACCACTTGCAATCGAGATGACTTTGTTAACCTCTGGGAAAGGATCATGAATCGAGAACCACTCAAGAAGCATTCGTATGTCTTTAGCGTCTTTTTTTACACGTGAATCACTGGCATCAACATGCTGTTCAGTCGTATCCATCCTAACATTAGCAAGATCTTCTAATTTCTCACAAACTGTGTTCATTGCATGCATGCTGTAAACCCATTTACTGATTACACTTTGTTTTGTACTTCTTCCTCGAGCAATACCTCCATCTGTCTTCATGGCTTTCATCATAGACTGTTCGATAACCATGTCTGTAGAAGTTCCACAACTCAATTTATCTGAGCGTCTCACGGTGAAAAATCCTTCGGTAAATTTTTCGTAAACTTCAGGATCCATCGAGTCCTGTAATTGCATCATGTCTTGTAAATACAAGTGTGCAGATTTAGCATATGGAAAATGTCCTGACGAGTGGAAATAAGGTAACATTTCTTTTACACAACTTAAATGAGCTTTCCAGTCCCCCATACGCTCAGCTCTCAAAAATTCTTTTGCAAGTGAAACCATATTAAAATATTGTATCCAAAGTTGCGCTGTTGGTCCTCGTTCCTCAAAATCTTTCAATTTCATATTAAATTTATGAAGTAAAGCACCTGATACTTCATTATCATTTTCAATATCTGAATATGAAAGAGTGCTATCTAATATATGGTCAATATTTATGATTAAATCTGCTCCCATGATATCATTAATATCTATTGTTTTTAATATTGTAATTGCTAAAGCCAGCTGGAGTAGTGTATGTGCTCGAACAGCTCTTGCGTAAGCATGACCATTGAGCATTTTTTCTAATGACTTTGGTGCATAGATTTCTGAGAGTACTTCTTTTATCCCGCTACCTTGCATAATATAACCAATTGCTCCGAGATAAGACATGAGTAGATGAAATCCTCCAAGTCTGACAATAATCTTCGATACTTCAGAGCCGTCAGGTGCGGCTGATACAATTTCTCGAGCTTTCGCATACAAGGGTTGGTCGAAAGTCACGATGCATACAGTGTGGCCGTAACGTTTCGCGTTCTCTAATGCACAAAGTAAAGTCGTATAGACAGTATTATAGTTACTAGCTGGTTGATGGATGAATGGTAAAAATGTAATCTGAGATTTTGAATAATTTGTATGGTAATTTGTTAAGCGCTCAATAAAACCGTTCCAACCAGGTAATGATGTATTTTTCCACTTTCCATAAAACCATACTACATCAGAATTTTTATGAAAAGATACTGTTTCAGTTCCATATCCAAAATCTTGGACATATATTTTACTGTAACCAACTACATCACTATTCTGATAGATCTGTATTGGCACATGAGCTTTTGCTTTGAAGTGTTTTGCTGAAAGAACTTCTTTTATTCGTTGCATAGGTTCTTCTAGTAAAACAGAGTGCTTTGGAGTTACAATTTGAATTATACCCATTATGTGGAGTGAATTGTTACCATCTAGCGTATTAACATTTATATCAGCATTATCTGCAACGTATTGAATAAGTGTGCCACTTTCAGGTGGTAGGACATGAGGAAGAGGATGAAAAACTGCTGCTGACTCGTACATCAATGTATCATTATAAGAAGCACACAAACCAAAAGACGACAAAATTTGTATAAGACGCTTAGACCCGAACCTCCGATGAAAAAAAACTGAAAGACCTAACTGTAATTTGGACTTGAACGATCTTGGTCGAATAGCAGTCATGATACTATGACAAATATTGGTGCATACTAGTTTTAAATGATCGAAATTTGATCGTTTATTTTTTAAGATCATTTGCTCCAAAAAAAATGTCAGTGACTGTGGGATGTCATTATTTAAATCTTCAAACATTCGACCTGGTGGAGGGTAGTAGGAATTATCAAATACCGAGGATTGAATATCTTCTCGAATAATAGATGCTGCTGGTTCTAGAGTTTTTAATCGTTCTTCTTGTTTATTAATTTTTTTATTTTCGGACCAAGATTGATTTAAAATTTCATGGTGACTGTTTATCAAACATACAAATGTTAACGCTCCCGGTTTTTCAGTGATAATAATTTTATCGCCATATTTCAGTTTAAGTCGCAGCTTAATAGTCCTGTTATCTAAAGTTAAAATTTTGCTAACATCTTTTAACTCAGCCAAAGTAAACTGACAGTCATTGCTACTCTCAATGTATGTAAATATTTCCTGCATTGCCAGATCTGTTGCTTCATCTTTAGGACGACCAACTGTACCGCCAGTAGTCGGTTTCAAAAAAGAAGTATAACATTCTTGGTGATACTTTGCTTCAGCAGCAACTAAATCATAGTCAAATTCGATTCGAGCAACAACAGCTTTCGATATAGCATCGGAACGAGTTCGTGCTACTTCCAAAATTGAATGTTTGAATTGGAGTGTACTTACTTGACAAATTTTACTGCGACGATCTAAGGATTTTTTTCTCTGCAACTCTTCATTCAATTTATTGCCACAAAATAAACATAGTTTTTTAAAACAAAAAGCTGAATCACTTGAACGGGATCTAGTACGAGGAGGACTACTTACTGTAGATCCTGTAGATGTGTTAGCTTCTTGTTCTTCGCGTTTTCTTTTGATGGCAGCAGCAATAGAACACTTCCGCGTATAAATTGTACGACAGTTGCTATGTATTGTCACAGATTTTTGTTTTTTAAGAAATTCCGAGTATCCATCATCTCTTTCAGCACTTGCATTAATCAGTGTCTTCATACCACGATCAACAGTTACAGTTTCACTTTCAGTTAAAAGATGAGTACAAATAAAACAATATTCTGACATTTTTCTTATAAAAATCTAAAACGCACAAAATAGGTTAAAAGATAGGTTAAGATAAGCACATGTTTTCCCTACGCAGTGGCGCTCAAGACTAACGGTATGTATTTCATATATTGGGCATGCCAACATAAAGCAGGTATACGACCCTAGCCACGCGGACAATAGAATAAAAGACAGATGTTATCCCAAGGTTATACTGACGTACAAATTTAGGAACGGGGTTTCATTATACCTGAGATTCTCGTAGTTTAACTTATATTTTACATAAGCAAGTTACAATAAATAATAGCGAACTTATTTTAGTTCTATTACACCTTTAGTGACTTTCATATGTGGCGTACGTGTGCAAAATAGAGGGATTACGACTGATCCAACTTTTCGGAACGTTATATCTCCAAAATGGTGGCTTTTAGGAAAAAAATTATTGATATATTTTTTGTAGAGAATTTTGTGATCTACAATTTTGTACTGGGGTAATTTTGCGAAAAAACTCACCGTTTCGCTAAAAATCGCAAAAAACTCATTTTTTGACCTTTGACCCCGTGCCAAATTTTTAGCACACCTCGGAACGATGAGGACTTTTGAGATTTTCTTTATAATGATGTTTTGAACAACTATGCCAATATTCAGCTTTATGGGAATTTATGTAACCTTCCTCCTGATTTTAGGCTTAAATAGACCGGACTAGTCCGGTCTATTTACACATTCAAGTTTACATAAATTCCCATAAAGCTGAATATTGGCATAGTTGTTCAAAACATCATTATAAAGAAAATCCCAAAAGTCCTCATCGTTCCGAGGTGTGCTAAAAATTTGGCACGGGGTCAAAGGTCAAAAAAATGAGTTTTTTGCGATTTTTAGCGAAACGGTGAGTTTTTTCGCAAAATTACCCCAGTACAAAATTGTAGATCACAAAATTCTCTACAAAAAATATATCAATAATTTTTTTCGTAAAAGCCACCATTTTGGAGATATAACGTTCCGAAAAGTTGGATCAGTCGTAATCCCTCTATTTTGCACACGTTTCCACGCCACCTATGAGGTAGTGTACAAAGCGCGTTTTTTTTAACGTGGTTTGAACTTGGTAATATACCCGAAACAGATGTTGATGAGCAGCTACTGAGGTTGGAGGAAGAGAAGCTAAGTTGACTTGTTTTTTATTGCGCGTATTTTTCACGAAAGATGTGTATCGCAACTTATCTAAGCAAGTGGTTTTTTTGGGGGCTCCGTACATAGCAAGAAGAAATTGAACTCCGTTGGTGATAACATGTTGTTGAGTTGAATTACTATTTTTAAAAACTTCAGCACATTGTAGTAAATCTTTTTTTTCAAACATTTTGAAAACTGTTGTTTTTCCTCTCCTGTAAAAAGCAGATGTCGTATCGCAGCCAGTTATTGCGTGTAGAAACAATACATGATTTTGACATTTAGGAAAATTGGATAAACTGTTTGATGAATATATTTCCGATTGATTTTGGGCTTTTCCGGGTTTAAAAAAATAAATAATTTTTTCAGTTGGAGTTCGAGCAGTAAACAAGACGAGTAAATCAACATCCTCACCAACAACAACAGTTGTATTTGTCACACTGAATTTCTTTATAGCTGTTTCAATAATCAATACATCAGCATCATCATTAGCTTGTTCAACGGATATATTCTCAGCAGTAAATTTTGCTTTCAACATCGAAATAAACCTAGATTTATTGTGATTATTTGCAAAGAATTTCTGTTGACTGGTAGGAACTGTCATTGATTCATCGAATATAATATCAGAAGAAGTTGATGAAGCAGCATTTCGACGGCGTTGCTCTGCTGCTTTAATATTTCTCGTATAATCATCATATCCGTCAAATACGACAGTAACTCTGGAACCAAAATGTCGACGTACATATTGAACGTATTTATCTAAGATAACGTTAAATGTTTCCTCGCTATCCCACACCACTCGATGTAATAAGAATCCTCCGTCAATTATGTACGTTGAATTAGTGTTATTAATATCAACATTTATAGTCTGAAAACAATCGTAAATAGCCGACTTCTGGGTCTTGCGCATTCCAATGTCATCAAATAATGTTAACGGATAAGGAGCTAATTCATACTCGAAATATTTTTCAATTTAATCTTGAAAAGCCGCAGTAACACTCATACGTTGGAATAATAACACTGGGTCAACAGGTACTTTTTCTTCGTGAACTTTTACGGTGCTACTCATAGCTAAAAGAGGAACAACTTTGTCAGCGCGTTTAAGTTTAATATCTTTAAATGTCAGTCCAGTTATTTTAGCAATAGAGATAAGCCCAAGTTCACGTGCTTTATAGCAATTAATTGTATTATCACCAACGACACCACTTGCAATCGAGATGACTTTGTTAACCTCTGGGAAAGGATCATGAATCGAGAACCACTCAAGAAGCATTCGTATGTCTTTAGCGTCTTTTTTTACACGTGAATCACTGGCATCAACATGCTGTTCAGTCGTATCCATCCTAACATTAGCAAGATCTTCTAATTTCTCACAAACTGTGTTCATTGCATGCATGCTGTAAACCCATTTACTGATTACACTTTGTTTTGTACTTCTTCCTCGAGCAATACCTCCATCTGTCTTCATGGCTTTCATCATAGACTGTTCGATAACCATGTCTGTAGAAGTTCCACAACTCAATTTATCTGAGCGTCTCACGGTGAAAAATCCTTCGGTAAATTTTTCGTAAACTTCAGGATCCATCGAGTCCTGTAATTGCATCATGTCTTGTAAATACAAGTGTGCAGATTTAGCATATGGAAAATGTCCTGACGAGTGGAAATAAGGTAACATTTCTTTTACACAACTTAAATGAGCTTTCCAGTCCCCCATACGCTCAGCTCTCAAAAATTCTTTTGCAAGTGAAACCATATTAAAATATTGTATCCAAAGTTGCGCTGTTGGTCCTCGTTCCTCAAAATCTTTCAATTTCATATTAAATTTATGAAGTAAAGCACCTGATACTTCATTATCATTTTCAATATCTGAATATGAAAGAGTGCTATCTAATATATGGTCAATATTTATGATTAAATCTGCTCCCATGATATCATTAATATCTATTGTTTTTAATATTGTAATTGCTAAAGCCAGCTGGAGTAGTGTATGTGCTCGAACAGCTCTTGCGTAAGCATGACCATTGAGCATTTTTTCTAATGACTTTGGTGCATAGATTTCTGAGAGTACTTCTTTTATCCCGCTACCTTGCATAATATAACCAATTGCTCCGAGATAAGACATGAGTAGATGAAATCCTCCAAGTCTGACAATAATCTTCGATACTTCAGAGCCGTCAGGTGCGGCTGATACAATTTCTCGAGCTTTCGCATACAAGGGTTGGTCGAAAGTCACGATGCATACAGTGTGGCCGTAACGTTTCGCGTTCTCTAATGCACAAAGTAAAGTCGTATAGACAGTATTATAGTTACTAGCTGGTTGATGGATGAATGGTAAAAATGTAATCTGAGATTTTGAATAATTTGTATGGTAATTTGTTAAGCGCTCAATAAAACCGTTCCAACCAGGTAATGATGTATTTTTCCACTTTCCATAAAACCATACTACATCAGAATT
Organism: Pieris napi; assembly: GCF_905475465.1. NCBI lineage: Eukaryota > Metazoa > Arthropoda > Insecta > Lepidoptera > Pieridae > Pieris > Pieris napi. The sequence continues at coordinate 7,592,035 of NC_062251.1, forward strand.
TTTATGAAAAGATACTGTTTCAGTTCCATATCCAAAATCTTGGACATATATTTTACTGTAACCAACTACATCACTATTCTGATAGATCTGTATTGGCACATGAGCTTTTGCTTTGAAGTGTTTTGCTGAAAGAACTTCTTTTATTCGTTGCATAGGTTCTTCTAGTAAAACAGAGTGCTTTGGAGTTACAATTTGAATTATACCCATTATGTGGAGTGAATTGTTACCATCTAGCGTATTAACATTTATATCAGCATTATCTGCAACGTATTGAATAAGTGTGCCACTTTCAGGTGGTAGGACATGAGGAAGAGGATGAAAAACTGCTGCTGACTCGTACATCAATGTATCATTATAAGAAGCACACAAACCAAAAGACGACAAAATTTGTATAAGACGCTTAGACCCGAACCTCCGATGAAAAAAAACTGAAAGACCTAACTGTAATTTGGACTTGAACGATCTTGGTCGAATAGCAGTCATGATACTATGACAAATATTGGTGCATACTAGTTTTAAATGATCGAAATTTGATCGTTTATTTTTTAAGATCATTTGCTCCAAAAAAAATGTCAGTGACTGTGGGATGTCATTATTTAAATCTTCAAACATTCGACCTGGTGGAGGGTAGTAGGAATTATCAAATACCGAGGATTGAATATCTTCTCGAATAATAGATGCTGCTGGTTCTAGAGTTTTTAATCGTTCTTCTTGTTTATTAATTTTTTTATTTTCGGACCAAGATTGATTTAAAATTTCATGGTGACTGTTTATCAAACATACAAATGTTAACGCTCCCGGTTTTTCAGTGATAATAATTTTATCGCCATATTTCAGTTTAAGTCGCAGCTTAATAGTCCTGTTATCTAAAGTTAAAATTTTGCTAACATCTTTTAACTCAGCCAAAGTAAACTGACAGTCATTGCTACTCTCAATGTATGTAAATATTTCCTGCATTGCCAGATCTGTTGCTTCATCTTTAGGACGACCAACTGTACCGCCAGTAGTCGGTTTCAAAAAAGAAGTATAACATTCTTGGTGATACTTTGCTTCAGCAGCAACTAAATCATAGTCAAATTCGATTCGAGCAACAACAGCTTTCGATATAGCATCGGAACGAGTTCGTGCTACTTCCAAAATTGAATGTTTGAATTGGAGTGTACTTACTTGACAAATTTTACTGCGACGATCTAAGGATTTTTTTCTCTGCAACTCTTCATTCAATTTATTGCCACAAAATAAACATAGTTTTTTAAAACAAAAAGCTGAATCACTTGAACGGGATCTAGTACGAGGAGGACTACTTACTGTAGATCCTGTAGATGTGTTAGCTTCTTGTTCTTCGCGTTTTCTTTTGATGGCAGCAGCAATAGAACACTTCCGCGTATAAATTGTACGACAGTTGCTATGTATTGTCACAGATTTTTGTTTTTTAAGAAATTCCGAGTATCCATCATCTCTTTCAGCACTTGCATTAATCAGTGTCTTCATACCACGATCAACAGTTACAGTTTCACTTTCAGTTAAAAGATGAGTACAAATAAAACAATATTCTGACATTTTTCTTATAAAAATCTAAAACGCACAAAATAGGTTAAAAGATAGGTTAAGATAAGCACATGTTTTCCCTACGCAGTGGCGCTCAAGACTAACGGTATGTATTTCATATATTGGGCATGCCAACATAAAGCAGGTATACGACCCTAGCCACGCGGACAATAGAATAAAAGACAGATGTTATCCCAAGGTTATACTGACGTACAAATTTAGGAACGGGGTTTCATTATACCTGAGATTCTCGTAGTTTAACTTATATTTTACATAAGCAAGTTACAATAAATAATAGCGAACTTATTTTAGTTCTATTACACCTTTAGTGACTTTCATATGTGGCGTACGTGTGCAAAATAGAGGGATTACGACTGATCCAACTTTTCGGAACGTTATATCTCCAAAATGGTGGCTTTTAGGAAAAAAATTATTGATATATTTTTTGTAGAGAATTTTGTGATCTACAATTTTGTACTGGGGTAATTTTGCGAAAAAACTCACCGTTTCGCTAAAAATCGCAAAAAACTCATTTTTTGACCTTTGACCCCGTGCCAAATTTTTAGCACACCTCGGAACGATGAGGACTTTTGAGATTTTCTTTATAATGATGTTTTGAACAACTATGCCAATATTCAGCTTTATGGGAATTTATGTAACCTTCCTCCTGATTTTAGGCTTAAATAGACCGGACTACTAGTAATCAATAAAATAAAAAATTAACAATATCTACTCTAATTCAGTCCATTGAGAATTAAGCACGGTCTCAAGAGAAACTATTGAAACCAACATGTCCATATTATTTTTAGTAAAATCATCTGCTCCTTCAACTTCAACAAAAAATAACTGCTAGATGAGATTTGATTCAACCCCTCCCCCCCTAAGGTCTGAGTATGAATACTAAGGCCCTTCTCCCATTACGATACTTGTAGGGTACTATACTCGAGTATAATACTAGTTGGATACATGTTCGCTACGCGACGCTCGCATATTATGCTACTGAAAAATTACTAAATTCATCATTTGTGCAAACTTGTATTTTGTAGACGGACGTTATGTCGAGCGGATCCAGTGACGAAGAAGCTCTTGCAGTTTTTCTGTTTTATAGAAATAGAAGACGTCAACGCAAGAGTAGAAAATACTGGATTCATCCATATATTGAAAGAAACATAAATTGTAGAGTTTTTGTAGCCGCACAAGAACTACAACATGATGATAAGAAATTTTTATCTTTCTACCGAATGTCTAAAGAGACCTACTTGCATCTTGTTACATTATTAAAACCAGCTATACATCAACGAAATACTAAATTTAGAGAATGTGTCAGTGCGGAAGAAAGGATTCTGATAACCCTAAGGTAAATAATACTTCATTGTGACAATTATGTAGGTAATTAAATGTTTATTAAATTTTAATATGTAAGTACTTTATAATTATTACTTATTCTTCATCTTCCTGTGATAATAACATAGGTATTGATTCATAATAAAGACTGGCAGTATTTGATTGTACTACATTCAGACTTTCATTTATGGTAATTGGCGTACTTATTACCTCGGCAGCACTCATCGGTGAAGGAGTAGAATAAAGTGTGATGGGACTATTCATATTTTCACTACTTTGGTCCATTATATCGTCTATCAATGCAAGCACTCTTCTCTTAAACAGTCTTCTTTGACTATCAGTCATTTTGTTCACGTCCGATAGTAAACTCTTTTTTTTTTATTATTTGTTGATGGTGGTGGTGGTGGTAATTGCTGTTGCGAGATTGGTTGAGTGCTTGTACTAGTAGAAGGAAGAGATGATTGCTGTTGCGAGATTGGTTGAGTGTTTGTACTAGTAGAAGGAAGAGATGATTGCTGTTGCGAGATTGGTTGAGTGTTTGTACTAGTAGAAGGAAGAGATGATTGCTGTTGCGAGATTGGTTGAGTGCTTGTAGGTACATTTTCTGTGAACTGTGTTTGTTCACATAGTTCAAGATCAGGTGTCTGTGGTTCTATCGTCTCTTTCAAATTTCCTGATGGTTTTCCTGCTGTTTTTATGAAGGGTACAGTAAATTGCATATAGTCTGCTAAGTAGTATGGTTTTTTTTGTGCAGTACCTGCTCCACTTTTGGCCGGTTTCAAGTGGCGAACAAAAACACTACGTAGATTTTTCCACTTTTCTTTAGCTTCTGATCCTGAAAATAACCTTAATATTAATTGTTTTACAGATATTTGGGGTCAGGTTGTACGTTTGTAAGCCTAGGATTGTATTTTGTAAGAGGAGATAATACAATTTGCAAGGTCATAGCTGAAATGACAGTTATAATATGGGAGATATTAAATGGAGACTATATGCCATTACCAGATGTGCAACATTGGAAAGACATTGCTGCTCGTTTTGATCGCCTCTGGAATTTACCCAACTGCTTAGGGGCATGTGATGGTAAACACATCATCACATCATGCGCGGGCTGAAGATGTATGTTTCTTTATCCGTTTTTTAGCTAAATCTACTTTTTATAGTAAGTACACTACAACATAATATTACTATTAGAATTTGACTCATCAACTTTTATTTTTTCCTAACTAGAGTGACCCACCCTAATGCCGATATACAGTATGTGAGAATGGACTGACAAAGTGCTAAATAAATTATTCTAATAACTTCGTCCTCCGCTACTCGTTTCAGTCGATTAAAGATAAACATAAGCTTTCTGATCCTAGAAGATTGCGTGCATCAATGTGCTTTTCCCAAGTGAGGTGTCGATCTATTATTATTCCTTCATTTATTATTTATTATTATTTATTATTTATTTCTATTATTGTTCTATACTTTCGTGCATTTAGAGCTTCTTTCAATACGTTTTGTGTCATATATTTTCCTGCCTGAGATTATATCAAGACTTCTGGTTCAGATTTTCCCTGGGTTTCCATTATCAAACTTTTGTTTATAAGGATCTGTTCATTCCCAAGCAACCAGATAACTTTCACTGGTTAACTCAATTGATTTTATTGTGACAGCGGCACCAACCTCTAGAGAAGATCTTAGGTAGTGAAACTTGCTGATGATGTCATTCGCATTGATGAGCTAGTTGAAGGTGTCCCGAATTCAAGCCATTTCAAAATCAGATCAAAACTCAGTAATTTTATGGTTGGCAATCGAATTTGATTAGTGGTTATTATTATTGTTGTTATTACTACAGTTACTTCCATGTGAAAGTCTACGCTGGGCAGCGTCGTCACGCTCCTCGCGTTTTGATGTTATTTCCTGGACACCGCGAAAAACTGGCTTTCAATTTCGATTCTCTCTTGTAAGCGTTTATCTAAATTGCTTTCCTAATCTAAAGCTTCTATTTGAGTTTGTACCTTTCCAAAGCCTGAAAATAATTCTTTTATTTTTGTTAGTCTTCAATTAATATAACTTATATTTTTGTCGTGATGCTATCGGTTTCAATTTGTTCAATAACCAATAGAACACCTTTGAATACTGTTAATCGGGCTTTAATTGTATTTAGTTAAATAAACATTTTTATTCCACGTATTATTATTTTATTTATATTTCTATGCAAATTTACTAGCACCATATCATTATTCACTGAGTCACATGTAAAATTTTTAAGGAAGTATTCTAACCTTATCATATACATAAATGATAAACCAAGCAATACTCTCCACACACAGACTTTAGATAATCCTGAACCGTAACGCTATTGTATACCTCCATATGCAACAATTCCTCCTTAAAAAGCCTTCTCTTGCTTCAAGAGGTTTACGTCCAAATGAATCAAAGTATTCCCCAACTCTTTCGACGTTGATATGAATAGCCACCCAATGAAATCCCGGCTGTGAGTCAGGGGTTGAGATTATATTAATGAAACAATGGTTGACGTTGGCAAACTAAAAAAAATTATTCACTGAATCACTTACATAATGAAAATTATATGGCGCTAGTTGTATTGATATTGTTATAATAGTAATAAGCCTCTTATCCTGAACTGTTTCTTTGACTTTGTGGTTGACTCTTGTCTTTAAGTTATAAAATATCTCAGTTCAGTTCAGTGTGCCTCTTGGCAAAGGCCTCCTCTAACAATTTCCATTGTACTCTGTCTCTTGCAACCCTTCTCCATTTTGAGCCTGCTGTTAATTTTAATTCGTCTTCCCATCTCTTGCTTTGTCTTCCTCTGTTCCTTTTCCCATATCTAGGGTACCAGTCAGTTATGATGTTGCTCCACTTTTCTTGTTTATCAAGTATCGTGTGCCCAGTCCATCTCCACTTCAAACTATCTAGTCTAGTGAGTATGTCTGTGACTTTTGTCTTACTTCTTATGACAGTGTTTCGTATCTTATCTTGTTTCTTAATACCTATCATACTTCGTTCCATAGCTCTTTGGCAGTGTTCCAGCATGTTTCTGTGAGAGCGCAAGTTTCACACCCATATGTAATACATGGGAGAATGCAGGTATTGAAGACCTTCCTCCATTGATATTGTTACCATACCAATAAAAACAACACCTCCACTTAACAAAAGCGATACATAACCTAGTAATTAACTAATTAATTAACAGGTGAAATGCCAAGCTTTTTAGTAAAGCAATTATGTTTTACGGAACCTAAACTTTTTGTTAGAATATCTGTGTAGTTCATCGAAAAGAGGATGTGCTGGAGATTATTCATGTTTGCCACCTCAGAATATGTGATTCCATCTACAGAGATTACATATTATGATAAGTTCTGGTACCTGAGCATACACCAACTATCGATTTGAAGGATATACGTTACTCTGGAGGCTGGGATGTAATCTACGAAGCCTCATTTGTACTTCTTGTGTGTTCATACTTTAATACTACGCGTTTACTCCTCTACCCTTTTACTTTTTTACTGACTATCGATCAATTGAAGCGGCGCGCACTGGGCCGGATCGGCAATTAACGATGACAAAAATATATTGTTAAGTTTTTTACAATCTAACTTGGTAATTGTGTTTTGTGACAACGCGGGACCCTATAGTTATGGAGATATCCATTTTTAAAGTTTTGAGGTTAGAATAGCGCTATTTAGTTATTTACAATGGTTAGTGGGAAGAGGTCTGTGACATCTCTGGCGCTGCGGGAAGACCACTCCCTCCGCCACAGCGTAAGATAGCTTCGGCTTTTTATATACACTCTAGGGGTAGGACAGACAAGACCACGTGGATAGTGGGGAGCTCTGATTCGGTTTTGGGCATTTTTCGAATACAATCATAAAAATAATTATATGAAGCTGTGATAGTGATAGTAAGCTTTCAGGAGTACGTAAAACGATCTCGACTGCAAGGGCAACAAACGAACCTTAACTAATATGAAGAATCGTCTTAACATTTGCTTGGTAATAATGGTATGATCGACTACAAGAACCGTTAAATCTTCTAGGCGATCCTGCTTTCTAGTGGTGTTTATCATTTTGTTATGTCTGCGACGTAAAGCCAAGCGTTGTTGATGCCTAGAGTATATCCAAAAGCTGCGAGAAAATTTTCATATACCACCTGTGCCATCTTATTCCAGTGCGATATAATGCAATCAGCATGTCTGCCAAATCGACACCTCTAATGTGACGTTATAGTCTTTAACAATTTTAGGACATTTTACATCAACACGAGATTTTGCTTCTTTGCGGAATCGTTTTATATTTTCGACAGGGTATGCATCATCATAAGAACTCACCAATGTGACCTGTTTATTATCAACACTTTTCAAAGCCTTTTCAGTTAGCAGGTTGCAGCAGCTTTGAGTCTATTTTGTCTGATTGTTCCTAAACTAAATATACCATAATTTTCCCTCAACATAATTTATAGCAGTCTAAACCCAAAGCAAAAGAAACATGCAAAAAACCCATCGTTATAGTAAAGCCAAACCATATTGTATTATAACTGTCTTTTAAATTGTAATAAAATTGGTTTAATATATAAGACAGACATACTTGCAATTTAATTTTTATAGTAAAGTCCAAAAAAATATTCATTCCGTGCAGTTAGCAATGTATATTATTCTATACCCCATCAACGAAAGGTAAATTACTGCAACTGCGGCATTGTATAGTATAATATATATGTATATATATTATACTACTATGTATATGTATATTAATACGTTAGTAAAAAACACGACAAAAACATACTAATTCTCATAGGGACAACAGCATATATATAAAAATGTGTTAAAACAAACATTTAGGCATGTGTATTTTATAATAAACATGCATATTTAGGAGTACAAACATAAAAATAAAATAAAACTTACCATAGATAAACCTGTGTGGCCCATTTTGACGGTTATTTTTCACAATTGATTTAAAATTATGACAGATAAACTACTATTTTTATTTTGAAGTATAAATAGACGTCCTGAAATGTCACGTGTTTAATAAAACTAAGTTAAAAATGATTTTATAGTGATCATATATTTTTATAAAGTTGTATGTATGGTATACTATACAAAATGAACATAAGGGTTAAGGTAAATTCAATTTATTATCTATTGTTATTTATTTATTTTATTTTAAGACTTGTATTAACTGAATTAAAAGAAGCAGATTATGTATGAATTAAACAACTGTTATTTTTAATGTATTTTAAAACATAAAATTTAGACTTTAAATTTTAAATTTATTTATTTTAGTTGTATCTGAAATTTCTGAAACCTGTGGATTGAGTATTGACTCGGATGCGGGTGGGCTATTGCATGTCAGGCTGGTAGGTATGTTTGGAAAGTAGTAGGTCCTGCTGGATGATGATTTTGATGAACTGGTGAATGGCTGGATCGACGAAGGTGCTGGTCACGAGACTGGTTACAAGGCGAAATTATTTTTTGCGACTTTATTTTAATAGGCGTGTTCAACACATGTTCCGTTTTAGAAATCTGACGAATTTCTGCCTGCGAAATGGCCATATGCAAATCTAACTTAATTTTTGTTTGCTCTAGCTTTGGTAGCGCCTTGACTGCTCATGCTTACTTGTTACTCATACTTAAAATAACAAAATCGGTTTCGTCCATATCCTGCTTCAATTAATGCCTTTCTCGTCTTAAATCATTATTAAAATAAATAAAATAAAAAAAATTAAATATGTTTATTATGGAACATAAGATACATGTATCACTTATTCCACGTCATTAAATTTGAATTTGTAGGCATCCCTACTCATCGGCAAAGAAGACAGAGGGTGTAGGCCGAGAGAAAAAGCCGGCGTAAAAAACTCTCGGTACTCTTTTATAAAATATCAAATCATCAAACAACACTTATTTTAAAACAAATATTATTCTTCATCAATTTGTTAATGTCTTCCATGTCAGGTTTTCCATTACCTGAGACTGATCTCCTAAATGACGAACTCCTTTGAGATTCACTCGACCGTATATTAGGTGAATACATTTCTCTGCTTTCTGACTCATTGCTGAACTCAGGAAGTCCTCTGCTGTCTCACTCAATGGTGACTCCGGTGATGGCGAAATCAAATTAGTTTTTGTCGTTCTCATTTCTATACGTGGACGCAAAAACTTTACGTACTATAATTTTCTAGTTCTTCCTCTGCGTCACTAACGATGAGAAATATTTTTTTCTTAATACGATTTTGCATTCACGTCGGCATCGTTTTAAGAGTGATTGCCATACTCTCCAAAAACAAATCAATGGCATCTATTTCATACATTATTAATTTACGTTCGATTTTAGACAGTTCTTGCAGTTTTGTAGCCAAAAGCTTGGCGTAGAGATCGCAGTCATCATCTTCTTTAATTGCAGTATGTGATTGACGTTGTCCTAAAACATTAGTCAATTGACCGAATGCTGTAGCCATTTGCTGCTCGGCTGTATTAGGTACTGAGCGACGACGGCTATTTTTTGCTTTAGTAGGCTGCATCTGTGAGGTTTGAGTCCTTGGCGATTGTAATGTTTCTATCACTTCGCTATCAATTCTTTCGTTGTCGATAGCTTCATGTAATTCCGGTGTTGTTTCATCTCCAAAAGGTTCCTTTGGTATTTGTGAATCATGTGATTCTGATGACGTTGATGGTGTCTGTAAAAAAGGTATTTTATTTAATTTAATGCTAATATATGCTATTATAATAAGCAAACAATTAGATTTAAAAAAAAAAGAAACATTTATTAATTTTAAACACACTTATAATGTCTAATATTTATCTTTAAACATAAACAACAATAAAATACGATACGCATGGATGTGGAGTGATGCACCCGTCCGTTCGCGGCAAGGTCCCGAGAGAAAAAGGTATGTACGACGGCTCGCTGTGTGCACATCAAAATGGCGGCTTGTAACACGAAGCTAAACACGAATGTCTATGGACAAATGCCACCCTTGCGCCTGTGGACGCGGACGGTTGGTTAGATATCGAAAAAGGATTTAGAAGAAAATTTCCACACTGTATCGGATCAATAGACGGCAAGCATAATATCGTAATGGAAAACCCTTATCACAGTGGAACCGAGTTTTATAACTATAAGAAGACTTTTAGCATTGTTCTAATGGCACTAGTGGATAGCAATTATAAATGGCCAACGTCGTTTTCAAAGAAATATGGACCGATGATGCCGCCAGCCCAAAATCCACACCAAACAGTGACTTTTTCGGGATGCATTGGACGCTCTTGGATCTCATGTGGATTTGTATCGGCCCAAATTCGACAATTTTGTTTGTTCACGTACCCATTCATCCAGAAATGGGCCTCATCGCTGAAGATGATTTTTCGATGAAAATTAGGGTCAGTTGCCAACTGCTCCAGAGCCCATTCAGCGAACACAAGTCTTTGTCTATGGTCGTTTACCTTCAGCTCCTGGGTCAGGTGAATTTTGTACGGGTGCAGGCCCAAGTCACGACGCAAAATTCGCCAAGTTGTGGTCTGTGAAAGGCTGAGTTCTTGTGAGCGACGCGAAATCGACTGCCTCGGATTCTCCTGCATGCTCTCACGGATAGCAGCGATGTTTTCGGTAGATCTTGCGTTTCGTCGACGTACGGGTGTTGGTTGATCGTTTACTGAATCAGTGGACTCAAATTTATCCACCACACTGCGAATAGTCCTCTCGGTAGGACGATTATGGCGCCCGTAAAATGGGCGAAGCGCGCGGAACGTTGCCCGAACAGAACACCCATTTTGATAAAACAATTTTATCATTTGCACGTGTTGTTGAACGCTATATCCATCCATGGTGATTTGGCAAAACAGACTGAATAAATGACAGCCAATTTGACAGATGTAGCTTCAACAAGATGGCCGCTATCAACTGTAAAAGTTCGGAAGTCCCTATTGAAAGACCCTTTATTAGGTCTATATATTTACTGACACTGCATTTTATATTTTTGCTGCCTACATATTGTTTAATATCCGACCATGCCACTTCAATCGGATTTAGGTCGGGGTGGTATGGTGGTAGTCTCAGTATCTGATGACCTCGTTCAGCTAGGATTAGATCAATCGAAAGTGTTTTAAATTTATCTTTGTTGATCTTTATTAAATTGTATAACTGAGGTTTCAAATGTGTTTCCTCGTACTGTATACCTTTTTCAGTGAGCCAGGCCTACATGTCAGCTTTTTTAGAATTAGAGGTTGGTGCGCGATCCCACTGCTTATTATGATCGGACGCGTTGTCGACTACCACGACGGAACTGGGTTGTAGGTTGGGCATTAATTGGGTCGGAGCCATTTTTCGTAGTTTTCAAAATTCATATTGTCGTGGTAGTCGCCTGATTTGGTACCAGCTTTAAAAGTCAGCAACGCATTAGGTATAAACTCAGTATCAGACCCTGCGTGGACAATGAAAACTCGCTGTCCTTTCGAAATAGGTTTCTTAAGCCCCTTAGTAGTACCATCGGTCCAGGCTTTTGAAGAAGAGTGCGATGAATCTACGTAAGATTCGTCTGTATAAACAATAGGCTTTCCCTCTTGGCGATATTGCTTTATTTTCCTTAAATATTCGATACGTTGCAAACGTATATTAGAAGTCTCAACCAGCACTTTCCGGTTGTTTTCGGTGTTTTTCCACCGAAATCCCAAACAATAACTATTCGCCAATTACTTCGTTCTGAACCTTTGAAATTTATGTCATCTTCTAGCTGCTTTTTAAGCTTTCCGATGGTAGGAAGTTCATTATTTGTCTTGTGAAAGTTATGAATGGTTCTCTTTATTACTCCTTGGTCGAAGTTATCGATATTTGTGACCGGTTTTGTTCTGGAACGTTTTTTGCCAGGTGTTCTGAACACTGTGATCAAATCAGAACTTTTGACTTGATTGGAGATGTTTCTGATACGGGATTTACACTCGCGCTTCGTCCCTCGCCTCGTGGCTCGCCTCGTCCCTCGTGCGAGGCTCGTGTTGATCGATGGTAAATGAGTTGCCTGTTTACACTCGCGTGCCGAGTTCAGTCGTCTTTGAGCTAGCAACAATGGAGGACGTCGAAGTTTTAGCCGCCAAAAATGTTTCCATAGCATCGTAATACAACCACACTGGCTTGTAAATATCATATTCTCCTGCGCCGGACCTTACTGATTGTTTTTTGCGCCGGAGTAGCTGGCGAAATGTAGCCATGAGAGAATTTTTCTTGTTTTTTAATTCTGTTTGAGATCTTCCCATTATTTCGGACAATCTCGCCCAGGCATCGCTAACTTTTTGGCTGTTCTTGTGGCATTTATGTGTAGGGTCCCAAATTATTCGTTCTTTTTGAAATAGTTCTATGAACTTAAATGTTTCGTCTTGCGACCAATCCATTATACGATTACTGCGTTTTTGTTTTTGCGTATCTAAAACTAAAGACAACCTGCGCGGCACGATGTAGAAGCCAGAATAAAGCGGGAGGGCGAATGTAAACACCCACTCGCGTGCGACGCGAGGTCCTTTGACTCGTGCCCCAAAAACCGCTCCGGACGCGAGCGCCGCGAGGGACGAGGCGAGCCACGAGCGTCTGTTCACACTCGCACCTCGCCCCTCGCCTCGCGACTCGTACGCGAATGTAAATGGGCTATTACCGTTGCAATTGACGTTTTTGTTGACTCTGCTGTCCTTTTTTGGATTTTACCTAATTCGCTGATTATACTATTAACTTTTATGTTTCCTGCCTTAATGATTTCGGCAGTTTGTTTTATCTGGCTCAAATCATCAGTCTCTTAATCATCTTCATCATCGCCATAATCATTTGAGTTTTCATCATTAAGTACATCACGATACTGTCCACTCAAGTCATCATCCTCATCATCACTAGTTATATTGTTGTTGCTGGTAGCATCTTCTGTAAAAACACAAAGACAAAAAATTAAAAAAAACATAGAACGACAAATATAATACATTGTAAACTAGAAATCAAAGTACGGTACCTGATTCTTGAAGTGATTCGCTAACGAGTCCTGGTAATTGGTCACCATCAAACCAATAAAAATGATACTGGTTATCTTCAAACGTCCATCCATTGTTTTCAGGAGTAAATTCAAATTCAAATTCAAAAATCATTTATTCACGTAGGTAACACAATGTACACTTGTGATGCGTCATTAAAGAAATACATATTAATGATTCTAATTTTACATTTACTGCCAGTTCTCAAATCAAGGGCGTAGAACGGAAGAGAAGAACTGGCAATAAACTCTCCGCCACTCTTTTTAATCGCTATGTTTTTTTTTTACACAACGTTTGTAAGGAGCTGCAACCATTAGTAAAAGTAGACGGTCGTTTTTCATTTGCATTATTCCATATGCTGGTAATATAATTAGCTCGTTGTTGAAATAACTCAGTTTTGCATGGTGGTAAATTGCTGGCATCGAAATTTTTTACATTTTTTGGATTACTAATTATAACCACAAACGAACGTAGCATAGCTTTATTTGTTACATACTCAAAAAGATGTCCTAAATAGGTAAAAACCGGTGTTTTTTATTAGCCGGCAATTTTGATTTTGGGCTCAACTTTGTATTTGTATGAAACATATGCATTTTATTGACTTTTATATCTAAAATATCAACAACAAAAAATAACTTTTGATGTCATCAGCGATGATATTCATGTATAATTCAGGTTAGGACTGCTTAGAAGTAGCTGAATTTGTGGTATCATCTTCAGTGTCAGTATGAATAACCATTTCTTGAAGGACGTATTCGGCTTCTCGTAGCTTGGTAGCTCTCTTCATTTAACGTCACATTTTATTTGTTTCCAGTCATGTTCTGGTATTGATGTCCCAATTTTCAAGTACTTAGTTATGTTTTTCTCGGATATTTTAGAATATTGTTATCTTCCCATGTTGATGGTACTGCTAACAATCTATGTTTGTTGTATTCCCTAGTCTGGACTATTTTATAAGACATTCTGAAATTAATAAAAAAAATCTTGTATTACATGAATATACAGGTGTAGTGTGTGTGTGTGCTAGTTATGTAGCGGCGAAGACAAAGAAAAGTAGGCCGAGGGGCAAGTGGAATGCGGCGTAAAAATAATGGAAACACCACTCACCTAAAGTCCTCCGTCTCTTCAACCGTCTTCGTGAGAGAAGACCACAAATAAAACTATAAGCACAATAAGCGGATGAAGCGTAAGCGCAAGCGAAATCACACGCGTGAGCTCGCGGCGGCGGGTGAATCTTCTCTGCGGCGCGGGAGCATGTAGAATGCGGTCCCCTCCTTCTACACTTTAATACCGCAAAAGAGAAAGAGTGGTGTTTAGGGAATGGATGCGGTAAGGATAGAGAATGTGATCAGAGAGGACTAAAGGAAACTGGATGGCGTGAACAGTTACAATAAATAAACCCGAAAAGATATGTTATTTTTGTTTTAATACAAAGTCACTTTCGCATTTATAGTTTTTAATTTAACAATCACTTTTCAAAATTACTGTATTATTAAATTGAATTAGGAACAAATAAGGTAACATTAAGTTGGTAACCAGTCATTCCTCATCTTCAATGTGGTTTGAATCGCCTATATTATATAATATATACTATATTGCTTCTATGTCTTCTACTTCCGCTGAAGAACCTGTAGAGCTATGTGATGGACTTTTTCGAGGGTAGTTTTGCACATTTGGTGTACTGCTGCTTCCACTTGCATAGCCATACTGATGTGGGTACTGGTAGGCATTCGTCCATCCAGTTTGCATCATACCACCGTCATAATTATTATGTACACTATATTTTATATTTTTAATAATTTTCATCACTTCGAACCGAAATTCAAAATTCTGTGTTGGGGAAATTGTCTTCATTAAATAAATGGCAAACATAACTTCAGTTTTAGTACCACCAGTTACAGCCACCATGCTTGCGCCCATCCACGCGGTCACATCGTAATACCGTATATCTGGGAGGGACTAACTCAGCGTCAGCTATAGAATCATTACATCCTGTTTCCGTAACTGCAAACAACTCTACAGAGATTGATGAGACACTCATATAAAATTCCTTTAACTTGGTCCGAAGACCCCTCACATTTTGGTAACATATCTTAATAGGTCTACTTCCATCGTTTTGGGTTATTTGGTGATCTCCGAAACCACACCCAGCCACAATATTCAACATTAATAGGCCAATTATCCGGTTTACATAATAACTCATATTCATATTCTGGTACCCCGATAATGAATGATGCGTAGTCCTTTTCTCTTTTATGATTAATTTGTTCGACTCTTATAGACACTTCCCTAGCATATATGACGTTCTTAACATAGTTCTCCAGACATTCTAAACTTTTCTCTTTGTTTAGCCGCCACACATGCAGAAACTTTTTCTGCTCAGCTCCAAAAATCTCCACTACATCGCTTTTAGAATTATGAATACAATCGGCACTGCTGCCTGACTTCGTACTCATTGTTTTTTGCCTTTCCCGGCGGTAAGATGCAAGAAGCGAGTCCATCTTTTTTTTAACTCTTCAACATTACATTTCAGTTGTTTTGCGATTTCCCGCCAAGCATCTTGTTTGTAAGTTGTATTTTTATAGTTTTCATACGTCGGATCCCACAGGCATCTGAAATTGCGGTAGGCTTCTATCATTAATAAACATTTTTCTTGAGACCAATCCATAATTTAATCGATAAGATACGTAAACAATCGCTAGAACACAAGAACGCTTTGAAAAGACCGCTCAGTGGCGCGAGCACGTCCGAACACGCTAGAACGCTCTAAGCAACTGTTCGCGCGCTCTTGCGCCGTTTACATCAAGCGAACGAGCATTCTTAGAATATTCTATAGAATCTTTGCGAACGCACTAAGAACAACGAAAGAATGCTCTACGCCTGTTTACACTAGAAGAATTTGATGTAGTGGGGATAGAATGAGCATTCGCTCGTTTGACGTAAATCGACCTTGAGCCATCGTGCCGTACGGTTTGCTCGCTCGTGAATGGTGTTAGGGCCGAAACACATAACGCAAACTGCTTATTTTTGCGGCGCCGCAACGCCAAAATCGGCAGTTGCGTTGCCGCGTTGCGGCGTCGCGAAACAGGGCATTATGGTAGGGCAACCATTTTCTCGTGATTTTTGAGTGTGGATAGACGTCTCTCTGCGATGGATCGTAATAAACTTATTGCTTATTTGTTATTAAGAAGACATTATTCTATCTTAAAAATACGGCAAAGAAGATACTGGATACATCCATTAAGTAAGGGTATGAATCCAAATGGCGAGTTCTTTTCTAAAAAATACGAAGCATTAAAGATAGACGAAAAAAAATTTGTTGCCTACTTTAGAATGAGTATATCATCATTTGAAGAGCTATTAAGCGAGTTATCAAAATATATACAGAAGAAAAAAAATAAAGGAAGAAAACCAGTTACTGCTTTGGAAATGCTGGGCTTAACTTTAAGGTAAAACAAATAGGTTTCTTATTTTTTTTTATTGATGTTTATGGCACTCGGAATCAAATGTTTAGTTTTATTTGTACCCCTGGCTTTATACACCTGTGGTACTAGCGGGGTGTCGATAAAAATTTTGCATCACTAGTGTTCATGGTTTGGGGGTACCTAGTGGTACAAAGCCAGGTTCAAATGAAACAAGACAGAATCAACATAAGCTTTTTAAGAAAAATCAAACTCCTCATCTTGTGAAACATAGGAAGTAGCTGACGTTTCGTCCAGTAAAAATGGTGAATTTATTGGACGTTGTTGGTTTGATGATGAGGTAGTCCTCTGTTCAGTAATCGAACTTCCAGGAGTAGAAGTGTGGTAGCCACTCTGAACCGTATTATCGTATCTCATAGTTGAATATCCTTGATTGTAACCCTGATGCTGATATTCTTGATTATAGCCGTGATGTGTATTTTGATGAATTGAAGGTTGAAGAATGTCGGTTAATATTTGAAGCACCCGACTTTGAAATATCAATGTTTGATTCTCATTTAACGATTGTAGAGATGGTAAAATCCCCTTGAAAAAATGCAAATGTCTATTCTCCGGTGTTTTTAATATTGCCAATAAATCTTCTTCAATATCATCCTTATCATCTGCCTTTCGTTTTCGTGGTTGACTTTTATAACGAGGCAATGCCGTTATTTCATTCTCAATATCTCCTTCCGCTACGCATAAACTGGAATCAGTTGCATTTTGTGAAACCTTTTTCAAAAACTGTAATTGTTTATTCAAGTGATATTCTTTAATTTTTGCAGCTCCAGCTCCTGATCGATTGGCATCTTTTAGTTTTTTTTGATATTTAGCAAAATTATCTTTTATGGCCTTCCACTTCTTGACTAAATCATTACCTGCAACAAAAAACTTCACAAGTGAAAAATAGTAATAAAGACTAAAATTCCCTAGATTCCATTTATACTACATATAAAATTTGATATAACTTTCATAAGTACTTTCGGTCCATCCAATTTCATATAAATGGCTGGCCGCCGAAAAAGAATAATTTTCTGCTTTTTCTTGACTTAGGCAAGTTAAAAACTGATTGACTTTGCCTAGAACAACCATAATGTAAAATATTTATTGAGTACTTCTTTGAAAAACTACCTGTCTATCTTTGAAAATCTATTCCTTTAGCAACACTATTACCTGCGCGGTTTGAGTTTGATTATACCTACATTTGTATTATTTTATTATTTGCCTACTAATTATTATTTCATTTTAGATTTCTAGCAACCGGCAGTGACTTTAAAACCATGCATACGAATTACTTCCGAGGAGCAAGTACAATAGCAAAAATTGTAAGGACAGTTTGTCGCGCCATATGGAAACATCTATCAAGTCAAAATATACCTCCTATAACAAAACAGGTTCTAGAAGATGTCGCTATTGAGTTTGACAAGAAAGCAAATTTTCCTAACTGCATAGGAGCTCTTGATGGTAAACATGTCCGTATTACATGTCCTGCGCACAGTGGATCACTGTTTTACAATTATAAGGGCTATAATTCAATAGTTTTATTAGCTCTTGTAGATTCTAGATATAGATTCATTTTTGTCGATATAGGAGCGTATGGCAAGGAAAGTGACTCCACCGTTTTCCAGAACTCTAAACTTTATGATTTGATTATGACACGCAAATTACCTATTCCTGTACCAAAGCCTTTACCAGGTTCTCAAAATGAAACTCCATTTGTTTTTGTAGGAGATGAAGCATTCTCAATTTCGAATAACGTCATGCGCCCTTACTCAGGAAAACATTTGTCGGTACAACAAAGAGTTTACAATTATCGACTGAGTCGTGCCCGAAGATATGTCGAGTGCGCTTTTGGCATCCTAGCCAATAAATGGCGCATATTTCATCGATCTATGAATGTGCAATACGAATTTGCGACAGACATTATCAAGGCATGTTGTGTAATGCACAACTTTGTTTTGAATCGAGATGGAGTACAAGCGACCGATGACATTATCTTTGATGATTCTGATCTGCAAATGTTGCATTTGCCCACAGCAAATGAAAATACGGAATGATTTTTGTAATTACTTTTCCAGTGATGTTGGCGCCCTAAGTTGGCAATTAAACAAAATATGAATGTTCGTATACCTACTCAGTTCAAAATACAAATAATACCTTAATACATTTGATTCAAACTATTTAACATGTTGTGAACTGCGAATAAACAATTTAAATGGCAATTTGGTTTTATTTATAGTATTTGTTTACCTTTTTGAATAAGAGCGCGAGAAAAAAATATAATTTTAACTTAGAGAAAATCTTTTGCATAGGGCATTAAAATAAATGGTGTATTTCATATGATTAAAAAAAAAGATACATGCTACTTACATTAAACTACAATTTAAACCGCGGATCAGATTTTTACGTTTTTACTACAGTAAAAATTGTAGTTTTATTGTGAATAGTGATCGCGTAAACCTAAGACCAATGATATTAAATGTGATTTACTTTTGTAAGATGTTTTATTTCTTATCTATGTACTTTTGAATAGTTTTGAATCAAGTGTCCACTCTACGACTATAAATGTTACTCTATGCACAAGAAACGTTTGAAGTGCAACCATTAAAATTATAGCTATCTCTTTCAATTGCGTTTTATTTCATATCTTTTGGTTTGCTTATCAGTAAAACTTGCAAATGTGTGCAGTTTTGGATTGCTGGGAGGTAATGATTTAAACACAGGAACAGATTTAAAACGTAAATTACTATGAACATAACTTATCTTTAGTTTAAAATATCATTGCCTAAGACTATATGTTACTACTTACCCAGTTTTGATTTTTCGGTTGAGTTTTTTTCCTTGTAATCAACATAAACGATCTCACAAATGCTTTTCCATGCTTCTTGTTTTATAAATTTGTCTTTATAGGTTTCGTCACTAGTATCCCACAAACAACGGTGTTCCTGAACCGAAGATATAAAAAGATCGACGTCAACGTCAGACATTTTAATTTTAAAACTGCTTCTCGGTTGACACGTGTTGTTTGCAAGAGTGTTAGAAACAAACTGCATCCTTGTCAACAAGTATGACGTCATAACGCTGGAATTCACGTCGTGCGTTGCGGCGCCGCACCGCTATAGCGCACTGCCGATTTCAGCGGCGCGGCGCCGCAACGCGCTTATGTGTTTCGGCCCTTACTCACGAGCCAAACACGCCATTATGATTTCAGTTTGCGTTTAGCCGTTGGACGAGAAGCACGTGACGCATTGTTAATATAAATCGTTTTCGCAATGAGTTCAAACCGTGACTTTGTTAATCAATTTTTTATAAGTTTAGAGACCTGACGTGTTAGTGGGATGTGACAGATATAAATTACCACAACAAACAAAAACGCGATGCAGCATTAGAGGTTTTGCTAAGTTTTTATAAAACCAAATCGCCTAACGCCACTATTGACACAGTAAAAAAGAAACTTGAGGCACTAAGAGCCTCATTCAGGAAAGAGTTTAATAAAGTAAGTACTTATACTTATAACCTAGCTGTTTATTATTTCAGGCCATGAGAACCATAGTGGCTTAATTCAATTGACAAGTATTTTGAGTACCATTGAAAATAAAAACAGTATTTTTTTAATCAACTAGCACTCTTCAGGATACGTACTTTTTATTAATTTTATGTTTTATTTGACCTATTAATGTTCCAAATTATGATTTTAATAGTGAGAAAATAGCTTTATTGCTATTTTTCTACATTCTATACACAGATAGGCCACTTTGGCAGTAGGTGTTTATAAAAAGGTGAGAAAAAAATGGTTGTTAGGCCAATTGTTTATTATAAAACACTTAAAAAAGAAGTGACATCAACAGAAATAACAATAATGGTATTCTCGGTGTGAACATTTTCACATGTTGCCATTATCTATACGGCGTGATATTGCGGACACTATATACCTCATGAAAATTGCTACTGGTTAGGTCGATTGTACCGAGCTAGTATGCAAAATAAACCTTCGAACACATAGTAAGCCACTTAGAATCATGAACCTATTACATGTACCCAAAGTAAGCACAAATTATAGAGGGAACAACTTTATGGTTAGAGCGGCGAACAAATTTAATAACTTAAAGATTGACATCGATATGTTCGCTGAGAGTGTGGTGACAGCCAGGAAAGCTTTAACACAAAATTACTTCAACCAGGATGAATGAAATGCATTGAGATTTAGATTCTGTTTTTTTTTCTTTTTTGTATTATAAACTAAAAACTATATGTGAAGATTTTTAATTGGCCCATAATGTTATACATATACATCTATTTCTGTATTGTGCTGTGAATCTTCTGAATAAATAAATAGATAAATAAATAAAATAAATTTTATTAAACAAAAGCCACTACATGCTGAGCCACTGTACCTTTGATTTTTCGGTAGTTATCTTCCTGTTGGTAATGTTACTCTCCATCTTTTTTGTTGAAATAAAGTCATCCCTTGTCATTTTTATGACATCAAATGGGTAACTGTCCCTAGCTACCTTAATAACAGTAGTCCAGTGATCAGGTAAGTAAATATTTTTGAAAAACTTTTTCTTCTTTACTAATCCAAAATCTTGGTCACATGCTAAGTATGAGTGCCCACTGACATAGAACTTATGGTCTATGTTATCTACTGTGTAATCTGTATGGGCAACAATATACTGGCAAAGAGTAGCCATTTTAATATTTCTATTTTGACCACTGCACTGGTCTGAGTACATAATTAACTTTTTAGTCTTGACTTTATCTTTGATGAAACGCAACAAGCAGGAACCAATCTCCTGAGGACCCCTAGAAGCTATAGTTTTATCCCACACATACATTGTTACTTCATCATTATGGCCTAACTAATGTCATCGTGACAGTGGAGTTAAAGAGGGTTTAAGCCATAGTGGCCTGACTTAGGCCAATATGCTACCTCAAATTTAGATCACAAACTAAATACCGTAACAGTGTTTATACTGCTATCTAGTGAACATTCGTTTTATCACTTTTAGGCCACTCTGGTTCTATCAACATGATCAATTTGAAGTGGAAAAAATCATAAACTCAATATTGAAAATTAGTTAGGCCACTATGGTTCTAATTGGCCTCAATTTTAATGTTGTGTGCAGTGTAATAATGTTCAGGGGTTAAATATTTTTGCGTCGTATTTCTGTTCATATTCGTTAAGACATACCTACTAGGTATGTTGTTGAATACGCGGTACGCTATTTTTTTTTTAAAGACAATTCACACCAATTGACCTAGTCCCATGCTAAGCTGGTGAAGCTTGTGTTATGGGTACGGTGGCAACGGATATACATACATATTATAGATATATAGACATATAAATACATATTTAAGCACCCAAGACCTAAGGACAACACCAAATGCTCATCACATCGATGGTCGTCTCAGCCGGGGATCGAACCCGGGACCCATGGATTCGCAGTCAGGGGTACTAACTGTAGTGTATGAGTGAAGCGCGTGTGTGCGTGCGCACGAATTGAGATACCTAAATGTACCATTGTAGTGTGCTGTGCGTCAGTCACCAATAAACCTTGATTCGTATTACACGTCGTTTCTTTATTATCTCAGTGGCGACGAGGATTGGTTTTCGTAAAAAGTTAATAGTTTCTAGACAAAATGCCGATCGGGAAATTGACGGAATTTAATGTAAGGACTGGAAATTGGACTTTGTATATCGAAAGAGCGGAGATGTTCTTCAAAGTGAATGAGGTGAAAACAGATTTGTGGCTACCCACTTTAATCGCGGCTATGGGAGATGAGTCTTATGAATTATTAAGTAATTTGACTAGTCCAGATTTACCAAGCTCAAAAACCTACACAGAAGTTGTAAGCGTGATTAAAAACCATTTACAACCGAAACCATCATTTATATCGCAAAGGTATCATTTTCGACAGAGGCTACAAAATGCGGGTGAGTCGATATCGCAATATCTCTCGGAGTTGAAGAAAATGGCCAAATATTGCGAATTTAAAACTGCTTTAGAAGATAACCTAAGAGATCCGCTGATTTGTGGGTTGCGGAGTGAATTAATCAGACAAAGGTTATTCGCGGAAGAGAATTTGGTGTATGGAAAAGCAGTAACCACAGCCTGTGCAATGGAAGCGGCAGAAAAAGATGCAGCGGCGGTGGAACAAAAGACGACGGGTGGCGGCAGCGAGACCGGCAGCGCGGCTAGTGCGCTGAACGCCGTGAACGCGCACTCCGCGCGGCGGAGCGGACCGGGCCACCGGGGGCGAGGTGGCGCACGCGCACCGGCAGCGTCGTCGGGGCCGGATCGGAAAGGACAGGGTGACTCAAGATACAATTGTTATGCGTGCGGAGCCGCGGGATACGGCAGCGATGAGTGTCGCTACCGACGCTTTATCTGCGGGAGATGTAAGCAGCGCGGACTGGGCGACTCCCCTCGTTCTTGTGCGTAAGGCTGACAATGAACTCCGTATCTGTGCCGATTATAAAGTAACACTAAATCCGGTTCTGATAGTTGATAGGTTCCCGTTGCTGCGCATCGATGATCTATTGGTGAGATTAAACGGTGCTAGGATTTTCTCAAAAATCGATTTATCGCAGGCTTACAACCAGATTGAACTCAACGACCCTGATAACTTAACAGTCATCAACACACACAAGGGTTTATATAAGTACAAAAGATTAGTATACGGGTTATCCTCCAGCCCCGGTATTATTCAACGGATAATGACAAATCTTTTCAACGATATTCCCAACATAGGGGTATTTTTAGATGATGTAATCATCGGAACGTCTAATACACAAGAACATTAAGCAATTCTAGAAAGAGTGTTACAACGCTTATTAAATAATGGAATGAGGCTTAAGAAAAGTAAATGTTAATTTATGATGAGTGAGGTAAAATATTTAGGATACTTAATATCGGCAGATGGAATAAGAGTCGATCCCGAGAAAATTACGGGAATAATAAATATTCCCCGTCCCAATAACGTAACGGATCTGAGGGCGTTCTTAGGCACAATTAATTTTTATGCCAAGTTTATTAATAATTTGAGCGCTACACTCGCCCCGCTGTACAACCTGTTAAAAACAGGCGCGTAGTGGCACTGGGATAGAGAGTGTGAAAAAGCGTTCAAAAACATTAAGAATATTTTAATTAGCGCAGACGTACTGGCCCACTATGATCCGCATCAACCATTGTTCTTAACTTGTGACGCAAGCGCTCGTGGTATAGGCGACGTGCTCACGCAGTGGTGTGAGGGGGATAGCAGTAGTGGCGACTCAGGTAGGCGAGAACGGCCCGTAGTGTATGTATCCCGCGCACTCACCGCGGCGGAAAAACATTACTCACAAATAGATCGAGAAGCTTTAGCTATTGTTTACTGTTTCGAAAAATTGCATCCGTATCTGTATCTGTAAGTTCCGATTCGTGATCGTAAAGAATGGATCATAATCTTATAGCACTTTTTGATGACATGAAGAGAGAAATGCAAAAACAATCGAATTTAATTATGCAAAAAATGGAGGAGAAACTAAACCCTTTAGTAAAAGCAATAACAGACTTGAAATCCGAAAACAAGAACCTACGCGAGAAAATTGATAATTTAGAGCGCGAAAACCGTAAAAATAATATTATAGCCTTTGGATTTAAAGAGGAAGAGATTTCAAAACAAAATCTAATAGAAATAGTCACTGAAATGATTCGATCAAAAATAAATATAGATATCGGCCATAACGACATCAATAATATATACCGCCTAGCAAAAAAGGGGGTAGATAACGAAAAACCAAGACCTGTTATCATCTCTCTTTTACATGCTTGGAAAAAAGAACAAATCATGAGAAATAAGAAAAAGCTGCCCGGAATCTATTTAAATGAAGACTATCCTAAAAATGTACTAACTAAAAGAAGGGAACTCCAACAACAGTTGATAGAAGAAAGACAGAAGGGAAAGTATGCAGTATTGAAATATGACAAACTCATCTAGGGATAGCATACAAACAAAAGAGAAACGCAAACGCGAGCGTTCTATGTCAATTTCACCACCAAAATACGCCCAAAAGAGCAATTTGCAACCCACAGCAACAACAAAAGCAAGCAGGTCAAACGCCTTTGACATGATGCGAGGAAGAAGTAACTCTCTCACCACCCCTACCCTCACATCAAAACAAACATAGGAACTCGACAGCCGGATAAACAAAGAACATAAAAATATAAGTAAAACATTTAGAAAAACATTCCCCAATCCGGCTGGTCCCCGTGGGGAATCAGACCAAAACCCTCTAGCAACAAACAAAAAACATACAAGAGTGTTGAAAATTGGAACTTACAACGTGAGAACTTTAGCATCAACAGAAAAATTGATAGAACTTGTGCACTCATTGAAAAGTATTCAAATAGATGTATTAGGATTAGCAGAAGTCAGAAAAATGGGATCTAATATAGAAGAACATCATGAACACATCCTCTGTTACATGGGAAACACACCTGGATTATATGGAGTTGGGTTTCTTATCAGTCGAAAACACAAAGCCAATATTATCGAGTTCACTGGTATATCTGAACGGGTAGCCCTGTTGCGCATGAAATTTGGAGAACACTGCATATCACTCATCCAAGTCTACGCACCAACCGAAGAAGCAGATGAAATTGAAATCAATAAATTCTATGAAGAACTTGAAAAAGCCCATGAAACACCTGACAAAAATGTATTGATTTTAGGAGATTTCAATGCTAAGATTGGTCAACCCAAACATAAAGAAAAACTTATACTAGGCAATTATGGTTATGGCAAGCGTAACCAGAGAGGTGAAAGACTAATCCAATATGCCTTTGAACACAAGCTCTGTATAATGAACACTTACTTTAAGAAAAAACTTAGTCGTAGATGGACCTGGATTTCGCCTAATGGACAAACAAAAAATGAAATAGATTTTATAATGAGTAATCACCCCAAGTGCATAATAAGCATGGAAATTATAAATAAAATAGATTTTCCATCTGACCATCGATTAGTCAGAGCCTCTGTAATACTGACAACACCAACTTTATCAAGAAAGAAATTTGTAATGTTACCAAAATCTCCTGAAACCGACAAATCAGAGTATTTGAAGAACCTAAGTGATAATATTAATTCCCGCCTTAAAGAGATATATAATAATAATGATGTCCAAACTTACTATGACGCCCTAGAATTAATAATTAAACAAAGCCTAAAAATAGATAAAGACCACAAAACAAATAAAATAATTAGCAAATCTACTCAAAAACTAATAAATGAACGCTCAATTTTAATCAAACAAAAAATTAAAAACAAGGAAGATAAGATCAAACTTAAGAATTTATTCAAAGCAACAAATAAAGCCATAAGAAAAGATTATAAAAACCACAGAAAACATATTTTGGAAAAAAACCTAAAGCAATATCGAAGTACGAAGAGGGGGCTTAAGGAGCTAAACACACACAAAAATTGGATAACAAAACTAGAAAATGGACACAGAGAAATGAAAACTAGAAAAGGAATCATGGAGTGTGCTACTGAATTCTATAGAAACCTCTACGAACATCAGGATGACAGAGCAGTTGGCCCAACCACCAAGAATTCGGAGGAAATACTACAAGCCATTGATGAACAAGACGTACATAAATATATTTGCAAACTAAAACCTGACAAAAGTCCAGGACCTGACTATATAACTAATGAGGCTATAAAAATCGGAGCACCAATACTAACTAGTATCATAACAAAATTATTTAACATAGTGCTGGAACAAGGCTATGTCCCTACACAGTGGTGCCACTCAGACATTGTGTTACTATACAAAAAAGGAAACCCGTTGGATATTGCTAACTATAGACCAATTAGTTTGATACCCACCATCTATAAGCTATTCTCATCAGTCCTACTTAGTCGAATAACAACAACAATTGATAACAACCAACCAATGGAGCAGGCAGGATTTCGTTCAGGTTTCTCAACTGTGGACCACATCCATGCTTTAGAACAACTTATAGAGAAATATAAGGAATTCAATAGACCACTCTATATAGCTTTTGTGGACTATTCCAAAGCGTTCGACAGCATAACACACACATCTATATGGCAGACATTGGAAAAAAATAAAGTGGAAGATAGATATATACAAATCATTAAAGACCTATATTCTAAAAGCACAAGTAGAATAAAACTAGAAACGAAAGGTGCAGAGTTTCCCATTAGACGGGGCGTAAGACAGGGTGATCCTCTGTCCCCAAAACTATTTATAGCAGTCCTAGAAAGTGTCTTTCAAAATATTGATTGGGGAAGCAGGGGCATACCGTTAATAAATCAGCACCTAACACATCTCCGATTCGCAGATGACATAGCTGTTTTTAGTGACACTGCATCAGCGCTGGAAAAAATGCTGCAAATCCTGGATGTGGAAAGTAAAAAAGTAGGTCTGAATATGAACCCCAACAAAACTAAAATCATGTCAAATAGCCTGCACAAACCTATAAAAGTAAATGACAAAATAATAGAGTATGTAGAGTCATATATCTATCTAGGGAAGCAGGTATCGTTTGACACCACTAACAATGACAAGGAAATTTGCAGGAGAATAAACATTACCTGGAACAGGTACTGGTCACATAAGGAGATTCTGAAAGGAAATTACAGTTCAGAATACAAAAAGATTGTAATGGACACTTGCCTACTACCATGCCTAACATATGCATGCCAAACATGGGTATTTGATAACAAAACCAAAAGTAAAGTAAGGACATGTCAGAGAGCAATGGAGCGCAGTATGCTAAAATTAAAAAGAATACACAAAATCAGACACGAAACAATAACAGAAAGAACTAGAGTTACAGATGCCTTAAAGCATGCACTGAAGCTAAAATGGAAATGGGCAGGACATATATCTCGCTTGAAAGATGATAGATGGACACTTACAGCTACTAAATGGCTAGGTCCAAGGGGAAAAAGGAGAGTTGGCAGACCTCAGAAACGCTGGGTCGATGACATTGTCCATGTTGCCGGAAAAGAATGGATGATCAGAGGTCAGGACAGAGAGGACTGGAAGCGGCTAGAGGAGGCCTATACCCAAGATAGGGATCCATACCTAGGAAAATAAAATATGGTACTAATAATACTAACATTTATTTCAATATTAAATTACTAAATAATATTACATATACTGTATTACTAACCACATTAACACAAAATATTTAGTTTTTTTTAGTTTAGTACAACTAAACTAAAAAAAACTAGCATGTAATGTAAATGGTATGGAACGAAATAAAGGCTTTATTATTATTATTATTATTATTATTATCTGTATGGGAGGTCCTTTACGCTACGCACCGACCATAAGCCTTTAGTAACAATTTTCGGTCCCAAATAAGGTATTCCATCGATGACCGCTAGCCGGTTGCAGCGGTGGGCGATTAAGCTGTCCGCATATACCTACACGATAGAATACATCCCATCAAAACAGAATGGAGCGGACGGATTGTCACGTTGGCCCACGGCGAGCGCAGTAGACAAACAAACAAGGCAGGTACCGGAGCAAACTTTTTTGCATTTCGCACAAAACGCTGTTTTATTAGATTATAATGAAATTAAAAAACAAACGGGTCGGGACCACTTGTTAGGCAGAATAATAAGGTATATACGTACGGAGTGGCCAACTGATTGTGAAATCAAGACATTACAACCTTATTATAATCGTAAGCAGGAATTATATGAGGAACTAGGGTGCATCTTATGGGGACATAGGGTGGTAATTCCGGAGTCTTGTAGGGAAAAGGTACTTACAGTGTTACATGAGGCTCATATGGGGATCGTAAAAACCAAAGCTTTTGCGAGAAGCTATGTGTGGTGGCCAGGGATGGACGAGGCCATAGAAGCTATGTGCCGGGGGTGCGGGGTATGCGCAGCGGAGGCGGATATGCCACCGCGACATGCGCCGTGTCCTTGGCCATGGCCGGATAAGCCTTGGTCACGTATACACATGGACTGATCGTCTCTGACAATGGGCCACCATATACAAGTCAGGAATTTGCACAATTTTTAAATAGTAACGGTATCGAGCACATTTTTTCAGCGCCATACCACCCGGCATCGAATGGGGCGGCAGAGAATGCAGTTCGTCCTGTTAAAAGGGTAATTAAAAAAGCCATAAGAGAGAACAAAGACGTAACATTATCGTTAAACTAACCACTAGACCAATGAGTCGTAGTATATCGGACCGAGAGTGGGATAAAAAATAAAATAATAATAATTATTAATAAACAAAGGAGCTTATCGATATTGGTGGACCCGTTTGAAGATACAGAAGAGGTACTCGTTCACATTAACTAGACTCTAGACTAGATACTACTACTGTACTAATTAATTTGCGCATTTTGCCAACTAACACTTCCCTCGCCATTAAAATACCTAACGTAAAGCTGCGTATAAATTAAGCGCGGCAGCCGCGCGAGCCAATGTTCGACCATAGTTGACCTTCATTTGCCACGCGAGCCAATATGTTGGTATAAATTTAGTTGGACGTGACTGCCGCGCGCGGCAGGCGATCGATCACAAACAGATCGCGGCAGATAGTCAGACCAGTTCACTCTTGTAAACCTGCGAGTATGGACGCGCGTGGTCGGGCGGCTGCCGCTTTCATTGTGATTCACCATCTTATTTGTAAAAAAAATAAAAGAAAAAGGCGTTGGTGGATGAAAAACTTATATCTTAATAGATCGCTATATAGCGTGAAACTTCTGGAAGACATAAGATATGAAGCCGTTGAAGACACTATAAAAAAATTTACGCGAGTGTCAACTGCAGAGTTCGAATTAATAAAATCATTAATAGAACCAAGTGTTATGAAAATGAATACGCAATTTCGAGAGGCAATATCAGTTACTGAAAGATTAGCAATAACTTTAAGATTTCTGGCAACTGGAGACTCCTATACTAGCCTGCAATACCTTTTTCGAGTATCTAAACAGTCAATTTCAAGAATTATTCCTGAAGTTTGCGATGCACTTTGCGATGCACTTAAAGACTGGGTAAAGGTGAGTAAATAAAATATGTAGTTTTCTTTAATAATTATGTTTATTTATTGATATATTTTTTATTATTATTTAGGGGAAAAAATCGTCCATAGGCAATGTCGTTGGTTTACGTTCAGCAGTAGTAGTGTCTGGAATCTGAGAAGACGGAGTCGAGGCCAGAGGAGACGGCGTTGAGGTGTAGTGTGACTGTGAGTTTTGGGTACAACACCCATAACTAGAATATTTTCCTAAGTCAGCTTCAAATATTACATTGTTAATAGCTTGCTTCACGTATATGGGTCATAAACAGAACATTTAAAAAATGTGTGCGTTGTCTCAAAATTAACTAAAACAATGTAAACCAGTCATATTATTACCTTCCATTATTTACTATAAGTACATATAACTGACGCGCATGGAAATTTTTATATTCGTATTATTACTTTTAAAAATATTAAAATAAAAACAGCCTTTTGGTACCTTTCCGTGGATCGTTTCCAGCCTAGGTTTCGAACTTCATGAACAAAATTAAAATATAATAATTTAAAATTTGAAATACATCGCCTATTTTATCTGTTATTCATATAATCGAAATATAGTATTCCACTATAAATAATATTTAAACCAAAATTCCTTCGAACTATGATACATAAACAAATTGTTATCGGTACCGCCGCCTCCTTCCGTGGTCCAAATAAGTTGATTATGAAGAGTCGATAATTGGAACGCAACCGTAGAATATTTATTTTAACTGGCAACATTTCAATCTGTCAGTTCAAGTATAGCTTAGTCCATGCAGTGTATGCAAGCGCTCCGTTATTTAAAATACAAATCTCGCCTATTAGTAATTGTTTTACTTTAATGTCAAAGATGGTTGCGACTTTTCTGTGACTTCTATGGTACGGTAAGTGTTTTATTGAAATATACGTAAATCTATTTATAGCTATTGTTATTGGCGTCCATTTACAAAAACAAGGTGCGTTACGAGCTAACCTATAAATGCCACGTGTTATACCGCTTGTTTTGATTGGTTTACCCTTCCGTGGACAAACTTTTCTGTGGAGAGTCACTCTTGTGGACATAGTCTTTTCTGTGGACTCTGCCACAGAAAAGTCTGTGTCCACAAGAGTGACTCTTATTGAAACTTAGTATGCTTTTTGCCAATATTATGTTGCATTAACCCATTATGCTTGTTTAATTCTTAGCCTGGTGTGTATGTGGTTTATTGTCATTGTTTCAGCAAATCAAGATGCCTAGAACAAATAGAAATAGACATCTGACTGCTGAAGTAAAAAAGATAAGACGTCGTGTACAAAAAAAATTAAGTATGCGCCGAGCGCGGGCAAAATTAACTGAAGCTGCTGTTGAAGAGATACGCAAAAAAGATAGGGAAAGGTACCATATGAAAAAGGACAGAGGAGAAATCAAAACTATCGATGATTATACACCCAGAAAACAGCGAGAAATAAGAAAAATGTGGCGTGAAAAATCAAAGAAACGACGACAATTACTAAAGATGCGAAAAGCTACCAGCGCTCTCATACAAGAAAATACTCCACCACCAAGTCCATCTTCATCATTCTCCCGAATTGAAGTCGGACGTGCAGTAGCTGCTCGGAACAAAAGAGAAAAAAAAATTGAAAATGAGACTCTAAAGAAAAAGGTATTACATATGGCAAAACAAATAAAAAAATATAGAATGCGAATACGGAGGCTAGAAGAAAGAAAGCAGAAAGCGTCGAATGTGGCTAGTCCTAAAAATAAAGCCTTGAGAACAAACGTCAGAAAAGCTGTGTATGATTTTTTAATACAAGATGAATACAGTAGATTAACATCAGAGAAAAATGAGACAATAACCCGGAAGAAAAGCAAGCGGCAAATTCGTTTACTGAATGACACACTCTTAAACTTACATGTGATATTCCAAAGCAAAACAGGGATTAAGATTTCATACCAGACTTTTCGTAGATATCGTCCTTTTTGGGTATTGTTTCCGAAAACATCAGCAAGAAACACGTGTCTTTGTACTTTGCATGAAAATAATGATCAAATCATTCGATCACTTCAAAAGGCGAAAGTTGTCTCTTACCGATCTGCTTCTGATGCTGTTAAGGTACTGTGCTGTAATAATACACTGAATCCTAAATGTTTAGAGAGAGAGTGTCAGAGCTGCCGAAATAAGAAACTTGTGATTAATAATTTTAATGAAAACGATTACATTACTTATGATAGATGGGTCACTAAAAATGTAGATGTTATTGTCAAAGGCGAACACAAAAAATACAAGAAATGTTTGAAAGAAACTGTTAAAACTATGAAAGGCTCTCTAGTGAAGTTATTACATTCTAATTTACCGTTATTCATGCAACATGTAGCAAATATGATTCATCAAATAAGATCAATCCAAACAGTTATAGTGAAATTAGTCTCGAGAAATTTTTGCATATGTAGTGGTGTGTATATTACTCAGATCTTAGAGCGCGTTTCCACTATATCGTTCTGGCCTATACAAAAATGTTTCGATATCCTAACATTACTATTTAATATTATACTTATCCCTAGCAACACTCTGATTTTTGTTATCAATAAAAACAAGTTTTTATTTAAAAAAAAAGGTTTTGACTTTATAAAAAAAAGGTGTGTGCGCGATTCACACACGATAGAAGTGAAACTTCAAAGAGGAGAGACCGATATATATTTTTTTTTCCTTTCATCTAGGTTTTTAAAACTCCGGGGGGTCTACGGGGGGGTCAAAATTTATTTTTGGCCTAGGACGCACCGTTTCCGAGATATTTCAATCTAAAGCAAAAAATCGTCACTTGATAGTGGAAAGTGGAAACACGCACAAAACCAGAATAAACCAGTTTACGCTGTCCGCAGGTGCCACGTGCAGTCCGGCGTCAGTCGCTTGGTACTGTTAGAACATAAAGCACACATTTCATTCAAAAATTATAATTATTACGTTAATTGTTAAATTTTGTATTTGTTGATTGTTGTTATTGTTTGTTATTATTGTTATAATATTTTTTGAAGTGTTTAATTTGTGTGTAAGTGTTGCAACTTTATATTGTTAATTAAAAATGGCTCCAGTGTTAAAACATGGTCGAGGCAAGCCTTTGACTTCTCAAACTAAAGAAGTTTTGTACTGTTTGTACAAATATTTCGAAAATGAGTGTAATAACAACCCGAGCAGTATTATGACTCCCACTCAATTAGTTGCTAAATCAACGGGAATTTCAATAGCATCCGTCAGAAAGGTAGTATCAGAAAGCAAATGTCGACCTTCAGATCAGGAAGTAACATTTAAATCTCCTAAAAAGAAACCGAATCGTAAACCTACAATAGTAATCGATAACTTTGATCAGCAAGTTATCAGAAGAACAATTCATGACTTCCACATCACAAATAAAGAAATTCCCACTTTGAAAACTTTGCACGCAAAATTAAAAGAAGATATCGATTATAAAGGTTGTGTCAGCACGTTACGAAAACACGTCATGTCATTAGGTTTTAATTGGAAGCAAACAGAAGATAACCGGAAACTTCTTATGGAAAAACACGAAATTAGATACTTGCGAATTAATTATTTGATGAAAATTGCTGAATATCGTGAACAACGCCGACCAATTGTTTACACCGACGAAACATATATACATACATCACATACCCTCTCGAAATCTTGGTCAGATGGAAGCACTTCAGGTTTGAAGCAACATATATCGAAAGGCAACCGCTTAATCATTGTTCATGCCGGTGGTATGGATGGCTTTATACCAAATGCATTGCTTATGTTTAAAGCCAACCAAAAAAGTGGAGATTACCACGACAATATGAACTATGACAACTATTCAAGGTGGATTCAAACTCAATTAATACCCAACTTACAACCAAATAGTGTTGTTGTTGTTGACAACGCACCATATCATAACTCAATACAAAATCCTGCACCGAATAGTAATTCTAGAAAACAGCAAATGATTGACTGGCTGACATTGCGAAACATTGAGCATTCATCCACGTTGCTTAAGCCTCAATTATATGAACTGATTCTGCAAAACAAGGCGAGATTTGTAGAGTACAAGATAGACGAAATATTACGACAGCACGGTCATACTGTGCTGCGTTTACCACCATACCATCCGGAGTTTAATCCTATAGAAAATATATGGGGGATAGTGAAAACATATGTCGCAAAAAAGAATGTCGCAATGAATATGAAGGTTATAATGTCATTAGCTGAAGAAAAAATGAACGCCATAACTGTAGAGGAATGGAGAAAAGTTTGTCTGCATGCTATTGAGGAGGAAAACAAATATCAGGGTAGAGACGCAGCTTTAGACACAATATCAGAACGAATCATAATTAATTTAAATAATTCATCTGATGAAAGCGAGGATGGGGATGATTGTGATATGCCTGGGGTTGATGAATTATTAGAATAAAACATTTATGGCCGGAGAACACCTAATTCATACACGTCTTCACTGAAGTGAAAACCGGCATTCACTGCTTGTAATATTTGGAACTGGCTTATCTGCCTCATACAGTTCCATAGATTACAATGCAGTGGATACACATTTTCACGTCCGTATTAGTACGTAGTGCGTATGCGTAGACGTGTACGCATTTGGTGTGCTCCAGCCACAAACGTATATTACCTTTAAAAAAATAAAAACTAAAAATAAAATGTTGTTTTTTTTTTTATTTGCTGACCATACACTACTACAAACGCAAAAATTTCTCCAAGCTAATTTACCTGTAAACAACAATTAAGTTCTGCTGAAGGCTTATTGCATATAGATTTCTCAGAAAATTATCATTGTAAATACAGCGCTGAGGTTCAGTCCGCTCATTTTGGTGGCTCTAAGCCTCAATTGTCTCTTCATACTTGCGTTTACTATAGCAATGCTGAATCACCTAATAATGGTTTTCAAACTACGTCTATGTGCTCTATCTCAGAAAATTTGCGTCATGATCCTGTGATGATCTGTGCTCACCTTAAACCAATCTTACAGAGAATCAAAGAAATTAGTCCGAACTTAACAGAATTACACATATTAAGTGACGGTCCAACAACGCAGTACCGAAACAAATCTATGTTCTTTTTAATTGTAAACTTCATAAGCCAAGATTTAAATGATGTCAACAATATTATATGGCACTACAGTGAGAAAGGTCATGGCAAAGGTGCCCCTGACGGAGTGGGTGGTTGCATCAAAAGGCTATGTGACAATTCAGTCGCAATGGGTAAAGACGTCCCTGATTATGGTTCTCTTATGTTATGTTTAAAAGAAAATTGTAAAGGTATAGAGATTTACGGAATAGGAGATCCAAATGTGCAAGATATTCAAGAAATGGTCGCCAAAAATAAAATGAATGCTTATAAAGGGACATTTAAGATTCACCAACTTTCTTGGAATCGAAGCGAACCAAATATTTTACATGTAAGGAGGCTTAGTTGTCTGTCTTGTGCTACAAATGCAGTTTGTCCACATTTTAAAATGGGTCAGATAAAGGTTCCAGTCGCTGATACGCGATCACATAGTCCCGTGAGTTTAGCTGACGCAAGAAATATATCTCCGAGAAGTGTAGACACAGCCAATGCTTCTACAGTTACTTATAGATCAAATCTGGTTACACCTGAAGAAGAAACAGTTTCTCAGGATCCCCCTCACATCTCACGTCCCTATAAGAGATCGAGATTCCTATCAGACTCTGATGATTCAGATGTAATTTTTCCTCTACAACGTATTCATCCATTACGCACAGACGGCAGCGATGAAGACGACTTGATTATACAACCTCAGCAGGCTAAAAGACTAGTTTTCAATCCCTTCTCTGACAGCGAAGATGACGAACCTATATTCTAGCGTAGTTCTAGGATACTATAAGCGATGACGTTTGTAACACGCTATAGTTTCGTCATCTTTTGTTTTATGATC
The DNA here is from genome assembly GCF_905475465.1 of Pieris napi. Classification (NCBI taxonomy): domain Eukaryota; kingdom Metazoa; phylum Arthropoda; class Insecta; order Lepidoptera; family Pieridae; genus Pieris; species Pieris napi. The sequence continues at coordinate 7,627,364 of NC_062251.1, forward strand.
TATTTTCTCACTTTATTTGTAGAGCTCAGCTATAGTTGATTGATAGTAATATTTAATTAAGAGTCGACCGAAAAGAAATCTCTTCTGTGGACATAAAATAATATTATTTTTTTTAAACTAGAGTTTATTTTTTTATCTCATTTTAAATTGAAGTAGTATAATACAACCAGATTATTATGATTCTAAGAAATATATCATTTTTAGTTTAGTTATACGTAGCCAAAATACACATTTTATCTTTTCTGTTGATTTTGTTGTCTATTCTGTGGATAGTTAATAATTAAAATATCTAGTTATTAGTACAAATTAAGGCTTCGATCTCTGATAATATTTTTCCCATGATTATTTTATCTTTTTTCTTAATAAATGCTGATTAAAACAAAAAAAAAACTACTTTTTATTTTTTTATTTTTTTCATACCGGATTTGTTTATGACCCATATTAACGTGCGTGAAATATATTTACGGAGCTCATTAGCAATGTGCTGGCCGTAAGAAAAATATGGGTCAGCAGATGATGCAGCGGATTCAGTGAGAACCTGAAATGCTTTTTTCAGCATAGGGGAATCTTCTTCAGCGTTTGCCTTTTTCTTTTTCTTTACTCTCAGACTATCTGGAGCGTTCATAATGTCACTTGGTGGTTCTATTTCTTGTTCCATAGCAGAAGGTGTAATTGGTCCTGTATCATTATTTTGTGCAATTTGTGCTGTTGCCGACTATAAAAAAATACCAATGTTTAATTAATTGTTGCAGGTACCGGACTCAGAAGAAGAATGGTTCCAGATAGCACACGATTTCGAAAACAAATGGGACTTTCCTCATGCAGTAGGTGCATTGGATGGCAAACATGTAGTGTTGCAAGCACCTATAAACAGTGGCACAGAATTTTTCAACTACAAAAAGTTTTTTAGTTTAGTATTACTAGCTTTAGTCGATGCAGACTATTGTTTTACGTATGTAAATGTGGGCTGTCAAGGTAGACTATCTGATGGCGGTATTTTCAAAAATACAAACTTATACAAAAAACTAGAAGAAAAATCTATGAGACTTCCTCCTCCATTCATTCTTCAAGTGCCCTAATTCTTCAAAGTACCATATGTGATTCTAGCGGACAAAGCTTTTGCTTTAAATGTATATATAGTATATTACTATGAAACCATTTCCAGGAGATCTAGAAAGGGGTTCCGAGGAAAGAATCTTTAATTACAGGTTATCTCGAGCACGTAGGTGTGTGGAAAATGCATTCGGGATTCTGAGCTCAGTTTTTAGAGTTTTACGCAAACCTATGTTACTACAACCAAAGATTGCTACATAACATGGAGAAATGAAACTGCCCCTACATCACTACTGCCTCTTAACTATATCCCAAGAAGAGCGGGAAATTTTGCACAACAAATACGTTCACACCTAGCCCATCACTTTGTTACCAATGGTGCAATATCTTGGCAAAATAGATATTAGAACTTGTACTCACATTTTATCCCTCATGAAATTAAAGTCTTCGAAACGTAAACTTCATTTGTGGCTGTAATAAAAATAAAAATTATTTACGTAATTACAAAATGCGTTTTATTTTTTGTTGTAAATGCAAAATAAATAGGTACTTACCAGAACCAGTACGACAACTTTTATCTATTCTAGATTCTTCTCTTCTGTAGGACGCCAAAAGTGTAGTCATTTTCTTTTTCAAGTCAGGAATAGGTATATCCATTTTCTTACTGATATCTACCCACGCATCATACCTCAGCGATTTATTGTGGTATTGGGTGGATTTGCTGTTCCACAAAAATTCTTTAGCGCTATACAATTGAATTAGTAAACGGCACTTTTCGTTGTCCATTATTACGTATTCGCCGCGCGAGCCAAATCACCAAAACTATAACCGTCCCAATTGCGCGCGAGCCAACGACAGAAGCTCCTTTGATGCGGTCTCAAAAACCGACATCGAGCGGATCGACCCGCGGCACGTTCGAGCGCGGCAATGTTCGAGTCGCCGCGCGGCGATCCCGTCTACATAGAGCGCGGCCGCCGCGCGCGCCAATGGTCGATGGTTTGCCGCGCTTAATTTATACGCAGCTTAACTATCTCTCACTAATGTTGCATCGTTACTTGTATTTCCGCTTCTTGCCTCCAAAGCTGTAAATGCCGTTGCTGGTAAAACATCATCTATGGTAGTATCGTCAATATCAAATAAGTCTGATCGATTATAGGGAGAGTCTGATTTACGCAAAAAGTTATGGAAAATACAACAAGTCAACACCACTAGGTCAATTCTATCTATAATAAACTACCCACAGATATAAAAAAATATTACTTCTATCAATTCATTCAAATCGAAGCTAAGTGAATATGTTAAACAAAATTACTTTTAAATTCATTTCTTATTACTTACTTTTAATTCATATTTCTTTGTTTACTTTTATTTTTTAAATTTATTGCATGTACGGCTATATTTTATTGTGATTATTTTAAGAACGACTACAATGTTACGTTATCTAGAGTATTATTCTCATGTAAGTGACATTTTTTGTCTTTTTTGAGAAATAAAGTCTTTAAACCTATCTATACGTAAATTTATAGATGTATGAAATATTCTAAAACGATTAGACATAATTCCAAATATGTTTTCTATTAATCTCCTGGCTCTTAACAACCTGTAATTGAATATTTTCCTCTATGTTGTAAGGGAATTTCTAGCGAACTTCTTCAAGAAATCAGGCCTCAAAGCAAATGCCTCGTCTCCAACAAAAACATAAGATAGCGGTTCAGAACTATTTTGACATTTTTCTTTACTTGGTATGTTAAGATTGTTACTGACAAGTTTTTTTGTAAAATTGAGTTTGTTTTATGGCACCACCATCTGATACCCTCCCATTCACGCCTACTTCGCAGCAAATGAATTCATAATCAGCATTTACACAAGCCATTAATACTATGCTATGGAATCCTTTGTAGTTATAATAAAATGACCCACTTCCATTTGGAGGTATTATATGGCAGTGTTTTCCATCCACAGATCCTAGGCAATTGGGAAATTGCCATCTTTCTTCAAATTTTCTGGCTATTTCTTTCCAATCACTTATAGATTCTGGCATCTGTAACAAAACCCGCTTATTTATTTACAGATTCATTTGGAGAGTGACCTAAATGAAAATTCATATTTTGACGGTAGCATGAATAATTTAGAAAAATTAGATCCACTGTCACCACAGCCGTATTCTTATCTGTCTACATCGACTACATCAACATCGTACAAGAGAACAAAAAATCAGGTCGATGCTGTTCTTAATAAAATAGCAAAAAAACTAGATGAACCGAAACAACCACCAATACAACCACAAAAATATGAAAGCTTTGGACAACATGTGGCGGAAAAAATTAGAAGTTTGTCGCCAAATGTCGCAATACATTGCGAAAAACTTATTAATGATTGTTTATATTATGGCGCCCTTCGTAATGTGAATTTTACGTCCAGAATTGTAACTGATGCAGTGCCAATAACAATTCTACCTGAATCTCAGCTGTTAAGTTCACAACATACTGATAGTTTAGGTGATTTCACTGAATAACATTTTTTTTTTAATTGTATCCTTTATTAGTTTAGTTTGTTTTTTTTTCCTGTTTAGTTTATTTTTCTTTACTTTACTTTTATTACTTACTTACTTTTATATCATAAAGCAACAAAATGTAAATAAATAAATAAATAATTGTAACTTGATTTTTATAATAAATAATATTCATAAATATAACAGTTCTTTTTACTTACTTTCATATAATCTTTAAGAGCAAAAAGAATAGCTTTGTATCTAATATGTATCAGGAATTATCGCTCCCAAACGTTGTGGAGAGATAAGTGTAGGAAATTTCAACTCCTCATATGACATGCCCGAAGCTAAGAATCGAAGAGTGGCACTAAGTCATGAGGACTTATAGCTTCCCTCATATTAGTGTTTTTTTTCTGAATCAGCGGAGTCACCAGTTCCAAAAGTTTAAAATAGGTAGGTTCATCCATTCGCATATAATTTCTCCAGTCAGTTGGCTCCAAAGTCGATCTTTTTAGCAACCAATCCTTACATCACTTTATTTTTGGCTTCCTTTTTTTTAAAACTATACAAATCGCTATGGCCGATAAATAAAACTCATCTTCTGAATTGAAGTTCATTATGAACACGTCCGGTGCTATCGACGTCTACACTCAAAATGATCAAATGGAACGGCTCGCTGGCGCGTTCGTGAATGGCATCAATTTGGCTCGGCACGACGTCGAGTATCGAGCCAGAGGTGCTGGAAATCTGAGGTGGCCGCACGCTCGAACATGCGCCTCGCCAGCTCGCCGATGAAGTCGTCAATGCTTTTTACGCCATAACACGTGGCTTCTTGCTGGGTTTGTAATTGTAATTCTTCCTGTAATGTCAAATCTTTCTTTAGTGATGGTGAATCTAAGTTCTCTTCTACTATTTCTTCAGATGTATCTTCTTGAATAACTCTTTCTAAGATTTTTGTCATTTCTGATCGTATGACTTTTTTCTTTGGCATAGTAAATGTATCATCAGATCGGTTTACATTTTCAAGATATTTCTTTGGATTCTGTAAATATATTAATATTCCTGTTACTACAGTGCGGCGTTCTTTAATCCTTGTATGCAGTGCTTCATATAATTCATTACTTAACACTGTGTCATGAGTGAGCAACTTCTCTGAAACAAATTTTAATGTTGTTTCTGCAGTTAACAGGGTCGAATCTTTTCTGCATAAGGGCTCTATAGCCAATTTAAATGGCTGCAAACTGTCAATCAAGTCTTTTATTTTTGACCATTCAATGTCACTAAATTTAATTTCAGATTCTACATCTATCAAATGGCAAGTGCCATCTGAATCAGATGGCAAGATTTATATTGTACCACCATTATAGAATCGTTATGTAACGTTCAGTGTTAAAATAGTGAAAATAATAACCAATTTTATTACTTATAGCTCTAAAAAATGGGGCCCAATCGAGGGGTAGTAAAGCTTTGGTCTGGTGATCATGACGCACAACACTGCGATATGCGCCGCAACGCAGCGTCACGACGCAGCATTTAGCGTCCCTGCGGAGAGGTGGTCAGTTGATTTTGCCGCAGCTACCAAGGTAGACGTGAACATGAACAATTTTTCTGTAATTTGTGCTTTGCTTGAAGAGGAGGACGAAGAATAATTTTTACTGCTTCTGAATAGACAAGGAAAATCTCCATGTTTTTACAACGGAGGAGTGAAGGTTGTTACGAAACCTTAATAAAAAGGCATTTAATTGATTGTGAAGAAAAATTCATGGGTTACTTTTTTTTTTTTTATAGAACGGGGAGCAAACGGTCAGGAGGCTCACCTGATGTAAAGTAATACCGCCGCCCATGAACACTCTCAATGCCAGAAGGCTCGCGAGTGCGTTGCCGGCCTTTTAAGAATTGGTACGCTCTTTTCTTGAAGGACCCTAAGTCGAATTGGTTCGGAAATACTTCAGTGGGCAGCTGGTTCCACATAGTGGTGGTGCGCGGCAAAAACTGCCTTGAAAAACGCTCAGTTGTGGAATGTCTTTCGTCGTCATACTTTGAAACGAAAGAAGCACTTCCGGTTTTCTTCTTATTCTGATTTGTTCTATAATGGTCGCGTAAATTACGCCATTTATTCTTACATTCTTCAGCTGAAACAATAACATTGTTAGTTAATATAGAACTACTGTTTACACGGAATATTTATTCCACATTCAAATAAAAGATGATATCTATATATATAAAAGTTAGTCGTGTTTGTTACAACACTTAACTCGAGAACGGCTGGACCGATTGCCATGGTTTTTGATTTGTTGGATTTGTTTCCGTCCCGAATAGCAGAATAAGCAATAAAATATCGGATAAGTTATCGAATAACAATAAATTAATTAATTAATTTTACGAATGCAAAAACCATATGGTGCCATCTGTTGACAAAACTACGCATCATTTTACGTCGAATTCGTGTCAGTTCAAGAAATTCCGATCTTGAGGTGAATGAGGAAATGCATAACCATGCTTTGATCCTGATCAAAAGATGTTGGATATCAGAAAGTGCTTAACATGCAGTATCGCCATATTGACGCTAGAGAGAAAATGCCTAATGTGTAAAACTGCCATTCTTCTTTCGCAATGGCAAGCAATAAAACATTTCTGTATTTGCAAAAAAGTTGTATTAATTTAATACATATTGTGTAATATAAATTAAAGTAACAACGATATTATAAGGTTGTAGGGCGGAACGAAGTTAGACAGGTCAGCTAGTTAAAGATATAAACTTGTATTATAAATCAATGACATGCCTATACGGCGATCTAAAACGAACAACAATAAGAGGAACGGAGGAAGGGTCGGCCCTCTCCCTCTCACACAATCCACGAAACCGGAATGCGCGTAAACATGCCCCCACGCGTTGAGAGCTCTGCTGTCAACCATCTTGTTCAACTGGTAAAGGGCAAATACGGGAAAAGGATCTCCGGATCACTCCATACGAAGTTAGGACGTCAGCGACTCGAACAACTCCATCTGGACCAGGGTGTAGCGCTACAATGCGGCCAAGCTTCCATTTGAGAGGAGGTTGATTATCCTTCTTTATCGCTACCATCGTGTTAAGAGCCAAGGATTGCTTTGATGTTAACCATTTCGTGCGTTTTGTAATTATGAAATGTATTCTTTACTCCATCGCTCCCAAAAGTGCTGACGAAGTTGTTCTGTTCTTTTAAATCGATTTAATTGAGATTTCTTTTCTTGCCGTAAATCAGAAGTTGGAATTGCCGTGAAAGGTCGACCAATTAAAAAATGCCCTGGAGTCAGTGGGGTCAAATCTTCTGGTGTTGATGATAGGGGTAAGTGGCCGAGAGTGCAAAATAGCCTCTATTTGAGTTTAAATTGTATATGTCGTGGGCTTATCGTTAGATTGGCCAGATCGAGATATGCCCGGGCACTTCTTGAAACGCCGGCACATCATGATTCGGCCGGGCATATCGCGATGCGCCAAGTAAAAGGTTGGGCAGATCGACGAGAATAACGTATTTGTCGATATTCCGAGCTAACAACACGGCGGATCGTGAAATAGTTGCATTTCGCGCCGATAGTGGCGCTGTCTTCGCGCGCTCGGCTTTGTTTACGCGAGCGGAAGATGGCGGCGTTACAAACAAGTGAATGTGGTGTTGATATTATCAAAATGAACAGTGAAAACGAAACAAAAAGTGCATTTAAAGAACAATATTACCATCAGTTACTTGATTTCTATGAGGGACATAAAGATTCTTCGCACAATGTAAAAAAACCATGGACTTCTCAACGTATTTTAGAGGTTAGTATTTAGTTGATAAACAAGTGTTTATTTTTGCATAATAATATGTAGGTGATGCGTTTCTCTCATGTCATTATGTATTAAAATTCTTAGATTGATTAAGTAACTAATGTTTGTACGCTAAAGTTCCATTTTATTTTTTAGGTTATTGAACAAATAAAAAGAAGTAGGGTGACCATGCAGCGGGTCTCTTCGGACTATTATTGGAGTGCAAAATATGATGTCATGGAAACTTCTGACAAAGATTACTTAATTTTCAAAAGAAAAACTGCCGATGATCCTACAGTGCGCATAGTCGCCGTAGATGAATATTTTGATATATTAACAGAAGTTCACAAAGCTGTTGGGCATGGTGGCAGAGAAAAAATGATATATAGTATTAAAAACAAATTTCACATACCGAAAAAAGCTATAGAAATATACATTAAATTGTGTGCAGTGTGTGAAATGAAACGTTCCATGCCAAAAAAAGGTATAGTGACAAAACCAATTATATCACCAGATTTCAACTCACGAGGTCAGGTAGACCTTATTGATTTACAATCAGCTCCGGAAGGGGAATACAAGTGGTTAATGAATTATCAGGACCATGCTACCAAGTTTCTACACTTGAGGCCATTGAAATCTAAGAGGGCTGTGGAGGTGGCGTTTGAACTATTTAAAATATTTTTGGAGTTTGGTGCACCATTAATTTTACAATCTGATAATGGGAAAGAGTTTACAGCTCATGTCATTGAAGAACTTGTGCAGTTGTGGCCAGAATGCAAGATCGTTCATGGAGGCCCTAGACGTCCTCAAACGCAAGGAAGCGTCGAACGTAGCAACCAAGACGTAGAAAACATGTTGCGTTGTTGGATGAAAGATAATGATTCTGCTAATTGGTCTGTGGGTTGCTACTTCGTACAGTATTATAAAAATTCATCTTTTCATCGTATAATTGGTAGATCACCCTATCGTGCCTTGTTCGGTTCTGACCCCAAAACATTACTGAAAGGTACTAATATCCCGGACAGTGTTATTTCATCTATTCAAACTGAAAAGAAGAATACTACGACAACCTCGATGGAGATAATCTTGCCTGAAGGGACAAATGTTGATGGCTTAAGTAGTAAAGCACTAACGCTTGATGATGAGATGGTTTCGGCCAAAGTGAATATTTCTGAAGCATTAAGTGTACAGGATGCCCCAACATGTATAAATGCGGCACCGGCGCCTGCCAATATCGCAGACAGTGTTATTTCATCTATTGAAACTGAAAAGAAGAATATTACGACAACCTCGATGGAGATAATCTTGCCTGAAGGGACAAATGTTGATGGCTTAAGTAGTAAAGCACTAACGCTTGATGTTGAGATGGTTTCGGCCGAAATAAATGTTCCTAAAGCATTAAGTGTACAGAACGTCCTAACAAGTGTAAATTCGGCAACGGCGCTTGCCAATCAAGATCTGAAAATAGAAAATATTGAAACCGCCGAACAAAAACTTGAAGCAACTAATTGTTCACCCAGAAATGATACGTCCTGTATAGAAGATTTAGCTTTGCAAACTGTTAACAGAGCTTCTACTAGCAAAGATGTTTTTGTCGTTTCAATTCAAGGGGTTTCAGCCAGTAGCGACACGTCACTAACGACTAAGAAAGCCGACTGCAATACGCAGATTTGTTTGGTTTGTACCAAAGAAACAACTGGAGCTCATAGTTGTAGATCGTGCTTTAAACCAGTTCACGTTATATGTGGTCTCACTGACGGTGAAGAAGGTTACGGGTCTCAGATTTTATGTTTCATATGCAAAAGAGAACAAGACATTGCAAAAGAAAGAGCACAAACTCTTAAAGGTACCAAACGGGCTGCAGAAAAAATGATTGACCAAACAGTCAAAAAGCTTCCGTTATTAGAAGTTGGTAATAGCGTTTACCAATAGCGAACTTGATAAATGTTCCAAAATTTGATCGTGGACCACTTGATACCAAGAACATCGCAGGTAAAATTGTTGACATTAGGAATGGTGTATTTAAAATTGGTACTACTTCTGGAACAATAAAAAACTGGTTCCCGAGACAAGAATTACAAATTTCAGCCAAAGATTATAATGGAGACATTTCTGAATCATTTATAACATTGCGTCATGCAGTCACATGTCAGTCCATGTTTGGAGGTCAAGGTTTCCAGAAATGCTCCTGCAGGCCTGCCAGAAATCAATGTCACACCAAAAGGTGTGCATGTTATAAGAATAATGTTCTCTGCACTTCAAAATGTCATCAAAGTATATCATGCATCAACAAATGATAGATATCTCAAAAAATATTTGACTTTCCTTTAATATTCAATACAAAGTTTATTTTCAACTGATTAAGTCTGTTGTTAGTCTGATTGAGGAACATTTTTTAAGTAGGTACCTATTTAATGTTTATAAACATTTTTTAATTTAATTTCTCTTTCTGCATGGCGGTTGTCGGGTTGTATTACCTATTTCTAAAGATTTAGGTATTTAAATGTTACGAACGTTTGGTTTGTTATCTTATTTTATTACCAAAGGGCTGTGATTGAATGTGCCATTTTTAGAATTTTTTGACGATGTTATTAATGTTTGTCATATTTAATAACAAATAATAGGTAACTATTCTTTGAAAAACTATTTGACGTTCCTATTAATATAAGTTTGTTTTCAACTGATTAATGAGTCTGATTATTTAGTTACACTTTATTATTTAAATAACTCATTTTTAATGTTATTCATTATTTTTTAACATTTTCATTTAATTCTAGCTGTTGCTCGTACGTGCCGTTTGTGGCTGTGTTAACATTTTATTAAACCTTACTGTTTATTTACATATTTTATTTGCCTCAAATAGGCGTTTTGTTATTTTCTCTCCAAAGAACTGTGATTCTATGTGCCACATTTGGAATTTTAAAAAATAATGTTAAGTTAGAGCTTCATAACAATAATTATTTTCAATTTTAATAAACATTTTAATTCTTAACTTTATTTTTATTTGCTAAAACCTTGGACACCCTACATAATCGATATGCCTAAAGTATCTCTGGCCAAATCGCCAAACGTTAAGTGTTGAACGATATGCCCTGTGTTGGATGGCCAGATCATGATGTGCCGGAGTATCACGTTCTGCCTGGGCATATCTCGATCTGGCCAATCTAACGATAAGCCCACGACACATATATTATGTAATCACAAAGTAAAATGATTGTTCATTTTATTTGTATATTTAAGATGAGAAAGCAGTCACTAATGAACATAATTAGAAGTTCTAAATATATTTTATTGTAATTATAATAGAAGCTAATGATATAATATTGATTTAAATTTATCAAATAAAGTGGATTTATACTTTATGAACTTTGGAAATATAAAATCTAGTAATCTAGTAAATCTAAGTAATGGTAACTAGATATTTTCTTTAATTATTTACTAAGTCAATATACTAGAGAAGTTATTATAATATTGTTAATGAATGAGAAATTTGAAGTCCCTTGGGAGTTACTGACATTGTTTGGTTATTAAAAACTTTAATTGACAATAAGCAGCAAAGTGACAAATTAAGTATATTTTTAAGTTTAGAATTAAGTAAAGAGTTTTAATATTAAAGTTACCTATTGAACAAATCTTGGACCGATCTTAATTGCCCTGTAAACGATCAAATTGTTTGTCAAATTTGTTTGTCAAACTTCACGTTTTCATCAAACAATAGCTTAGACGATCAAACCAAATATCAAACAAATGTTAACTTTCTAGTAGATTTGGGTTTCTCCTTTCGTGACGTGACGTCGCCGTGCCGAGCGCTTAAAATTATTTCAATGAGTAATTCAGATGACGCATTTTTGGCATTGACTCTAGCACTGTGTATCAAGACAAAAAAAAAGAAGACGATGGAGTCGAGAATGGTTGAAATTAAGAGATAAATATACCCACGAGAATTTGCTACGGGAAATATTGCGCACACAACCTGAAGACTACGCAAACTTCCTGCGCATGGACCATAAAACTTTTGAAGATTTACTGACTATACTCCGTCCTCGTATTGAAAAAAAGGACACAGTTATGCGGAAATCTACACCAGCTTCTCAAAGGTTATCAATAACTTTGAGGTACCTGGCTAGCGGCGCCGATTTCGAAGACTTAAAATTTCATGCCTGCGTTGCACCTCGTACATTGAGCAACATTATCATTGTAACTTGTGAAGCAATAAATGAAGCACTATTCAACAATATTCAGGTAAGGTTTTATTTAAAAAATAAAATAAAAAAAAGCCTTTTATTTCTTGCTAAAAGATGTACAAAATAACATAGGTTTACTAAAAAGAAATAAAAGAGAAATTTAAATAAAAAATAAAATGACCATTATTCCCTGTCTTGTCTTGGCCGGTTTTGGAGACAAACGTGGCCATCATTTTTTTGCAACACTCCGTGAACGAACAATTTTCGTTGGATTTAACTCATTTTCGAACACCCAAACTCGTGACTGGTTTTTGTTTCGGGTTCGTACGCGTATATCCAGGATTCGTCACCTGATATGATGTTGTATACAGCACTAGCAAACTCGGCGAACTCCGTTTCGCCACCAGATGGCTTCGTTTTATGTAACATTTCGTTTGGTGATCCCGCTTTTCTGTTCAAATTTTTCCTGAATTTTCTTTGCTATAAACCTCACGGAGCCCGAGACCTTTCCAACGAATGCAAAACCGTGGAAATCGGTTCGTGCGTTCTTGAGTTATAGCGTCAGGAAGGAAAACCCGACTTATTTTTTAGATTTGAGGATCCTGCGTGATTATTACAGTTTATTAGGGCCGCCATAGACGTTCAAGTAATTTAATCAAACTGGCTGGATCATACCGTTTTATCAAATAGGCATGAGTGTCTGTGGTAAAATTTGATCAAATTTAATGAGTTATCAAATTGTTTGAAGAAATATGAATTTTCGTTTTTTTAATTGGTCAGTCGGTTTGATCAAACTATTGATGAAAAATTTGAGCGTGTGTGTTGCGAGCGCTCAGTTGTTGCTGCGGAAGTGTTACCTAGCGGACGTGTTGCAGCTTGCAGTGCATAATGACGAACCGCGTATTAGAAGAATTCATACAAATATATCAAAATGAAACCTGTTTATGGAACGTCAAAAATAAAGATTACCATAAAGGCGGAAACATATTACTAAAACGCGATGCGACGTGTCGTGTCGACACCCGATGTCCATCGTGCACATTACCAACACGCGACACCACGACACGCTTGCAAATTCAAAAGTCATTTAGATGATTTATTCCCCGCGCAATGTGCCAGCAAGTTTTTACCAATTTGAGGTTCAGATTCGAGGAATGTTTGCAGCGCAATGGTGCACACCTGGATGATGTTATTTTTAAGAAATAAATTTCCCAGATGTCTATTTTAATTGAAATAATTTTTTTTATGTGTATTGTATTTAGTTTTTTATTATATTTTTTTTCAAATTCGCAAATCTTTCTGGCCCATCCTGTATTTTTCTAATAAACTGAATTGATTAGCAGATTATTTGTATTAAACTAACAACATCCTAACTCCCTGTTTTTGTCCTTGTATTGAGGTAATCTCATGTCATATAAAACAGAATATTGTTTCACCAACTCAATTAATTGTTCGTCGTTCATTTCGCCAAATAAATCCAAAAATATCTAAGTACATATATAAATTGACATTCGTGTCAAAAACTCGAAAGCATTGACGCATGACGTCATCATCACAACATCCACAACACGCCGATCCAAATCGATTGGATGTTACCGCGTGTGATCACATGGCGTATGGTCTATGTGCATCTGACCATATTAAATATATGGGATTGATAAGTACTGACATGCGTCGGATGGCGTGGTGCGTCGCGTTTTGGTAGTATGTTTCTGCCTTAATAGAGATAAGCGGAATGCTGCTTATTGTAAACTTATAGAAAAAGTTAAAGAAATAGAACCGAATGCAGACCGTGACCTGGTGACCAAAAAAATTAACAGCTTTCGGACAGCCTTCAAAAAGGAGGAACATAAAGTTGTGGAGTCTTTGAAGTCGGGGGCAGGCGTTGATGAAATATATAAGCCAAAGTTATGGTACTATGATCAGCTATCTTTTCTTAAAGATCAGTGCATTCCAAGAAGTTCACGTTCGAGCATGTCTGATCATGTTGAATATGAGGTAAGTACCTAAATAAAACAAATTTTATTTTCATGTTCATATTTTATTAAGTTTCATCATAATAACAAGTCGATCATATTTATTAAATTAACTTATTTTTTGTTTATGACACAAAATCATTCTGCCATGGAATACTACCCTCATTATTAAAATAATTAATAAAGTCTTGTCTAACCATCTTGGCCGCATTTGTAATATTCCCATAATTTCTACGACATAAGTGATTCATATTTGACTGAACGGTATTAAGCCCGGGTGTAATAGTTCCGTTTTCTCTGTCTTCCTGATCGTAACATTCTGATGGGGCGTAAAAATTACGCGAAGATGACATCAGAAAATTATGTAAAACACAACACGCCATTACTACGGATTCTATTCTGTGAGGTTCTATGTTTATTTGCGTGTGAAAAATTCTAAACCTTGATGCCAATATGCCGAATGCATTTTCAACTATCCGCCTCGCTCGAGACACGATAATTGTAAATCTTTCTTTCATGTGAATATAAGTCAATTTGTCGGAATGGTTTCATCATGTCGCATCTTAAAGGAAATGCATCATCAGCCACGAATACGTATGGGAGTCTTCTGGAACTGTGTTCCACGCTTTTCGCGAGGGGAATTTTTAAATTATTATTTTGTAATTTTTCATAAAATTCTGTATTTTGAAGAACACCTCCATCCATTGGTACCAAAATCGCACAGCAAGAATTGATAATTCGCATCCACTATTGCAATAAGAACCATGCTATGTTTTCCTTTGTAATTAAAATAATATGATCCACTATTTTCTGGAGGCGTAATATCTACGTGTTTCCCATCAATCGCTCCAAGGCAATGAGGGAAATTCCATCTTTCTTCAAATTGTTTGGATATAAATTTCCATTCCTGTTCAGTTCGTGGAAACTGAAATAGAAAAAAAACATAAGTATCATATTATTTTCATATATTATAATCATGGCATTAAACTTAATTAACATGAGGCGGCTAAGCCCATCGAAGAGACGATCGAGTCCACCAGTATCAGTGCCAACAATCGGCCCCAATCAAGACTATCAAAAATGAAAGCAGACTCACTTGTCAATGATGTACTTATAGTATAAGATCCCGCTATACTACGACCTTCACCGAGATGCTTATTTAATGAAACTTATTTTATATTTAATTTAATATGTCAATAAATATAATCCATATGGGTTGCCTAGCAAATTTCAGTCCAGAGTATGTTTAATGAATATTAAAAAAAAAATTTTTTTTTTATAATTAGCATGTAGTAAATTTTTTGAACTTTTTTCAATCAATATTTTTAATCAGGGTAGTATTATATATGTATCACTAAAAACTTATTTTATACTAAAGATGTATATAAACTTTAGTGTCACATAAAAAATATACACATAAATAATTAATTGATTAAAAACAACCTAACTTTTGCATATTCTATGGGCTTCATACTTTCGATTGGTATAGAATTTATCTAATAATCATACCGGTGAAATGTTTAAAAAAATATATTTTTTTTAAATTAATTAAAAATACTCTGGACTGAAATTTGCTAGGCAACCCATATGGATTATATTTATTGACATATTAAATTATATATAAAATAAGTTTCATTAAATAAGCATCTCGGTGAAGGTCGTTGTATAGCGGGATCTTAGACCATTATGTCGGTACAGAATCACTTTAAGCGACCCGCTATTAGCGAAGACCGATATGATGTTTTCGCTAAAAGTGTTGCGATCAAAATGCGTGAATTATCATTTATCACCACGCCGCCATAAAGCAGATTTATATATAAGTGTAGATTTTATTAGTGATTTGCTACTAGTTGGAAATATCTCTGTTTATGTCCAACAAACAATTTCAGTTTAAGTTAGAGTCATAAAGGTTGATTGTTTATAATATATTTATACTTTTAGAAAGTGAGAATTGAAAAACAGAAAGTACTCAATGAAATGAAAAATTCATAAAATGGATTCATAAAAATTATAAAATAGAAACTTAGTCTGGTATGAAATTATAACCCTTAAATCAACCTTTGCTTCCATATTGATGCTCCATCTTAGATATAAATTTAAGTTTTATGCTGATTTTAAGTTAATATTTATGTCAATTAACTTTTGTAACCAAAAATCAGTGATTTGCTACTAGTTAATATGTAAATGCAAAATCTGTTTAAGTAAGAAATGAATAAACATTGTATGTTATGTATTTGTCAGTTTTATTTTTGGTAATTTACCAATGTCTTCTTTAGTAGGAAAAGCCATTAAAGTGGTTAACAATATTAGTTTATTAAACGGTTTTATTTTTATTTTACAAGAATATACATATAATGCATATATGAATGACCCGTACCTACTAATAGTTAGGAATATTAAAACAATCAGGTAGCAAAATAAAAATGTTTCAGTTATGGTTATTTTTTATTAAAATAAGGCACCAAATATCTTCCTTAACATAATGCAGTCTACATAGAAAAAGAAGCATATTATGTAACCACTTATTAAACAATACAGACATTACTACTGAACACACACAGGTGCACCAAATTAAATGCATTACTTACTACCTAATGTAGATGTATTCATATTTATATATGTAGATAATTAACTAATAAATGTAAGTGTTAATTTGCAGCAATGTCAATATCTTGTTTGTGTGCTGTTATATAACGGGTCTTTCATTAAGGGCTTCCTATCTTCAAATTTAAATAAAACAAAATTTGTGTTAGATATCATCAACAATTTTTATTCGTTTGAAAGGCCTATCGATGCTATTATGTGTGGAATATAACATCGTTCAAATGTCCGCCCCGGCTTCTCAGGGTGGCGCGCATCCGAAATGTCCAAAGAAATATTGACCGATCATGCCGCCAACCCAAAATCCACACCAAACAGTGACTTTTTCGGGATGCATTGGACTCTCTTGGATCTCATGTGGATTTGTATCGGCCCAAATTCGACAATTTTGTTTGTTTACGTACCCATTCATCCAGAAATGGGCCTCATCGCTGAAGATGATTTTTCGATGAAAATTAGGGTCAGTTGCCAAGCGGGTGGTGGGAGTGTGAGTGAATGAATAACAGGAATCAACTTGTCAAAGCGTTCGGTACCGCGTAGTTGCAATTGAGCCGTGATTGTTTTAAGTAATTTTGTGCGTAATTATTAGTTATTGTTATTTAAATAACGTGATGAAGCCGAAAACTAGTGAAATTTGGCAGTACTTTGTAGAAGTAGACGATAATTATGCAAAATGCAAAAGTTGCGGGAAAAATTATTCAAGAAAAGGCCGGACAACAACATCACTGAAAGGGCATTAAAAATCTATACATAAAGAACAATTTGAAGAACTTTGTAAATTAGAAGAACAACGTGAAAAAGGAAAATTACAACAGACATCGTCTTTAACACCATTGCAGCAAGCTAGACGGCAATTGTCTTTAGAAGAATCCACGAAAAAAAATCAAATGTGGGATACTTCACACCCCAAAGCAAAGAAAATGGATGATGTTATCGGAGATGACTGCTTAACAGAATCTTCCGTTCCATTTTGTCGAAGGCATTGGTTTTCGCCGGGTTATGCAAACGGCTTTGCCAAATTACCAATTAAGAGGGCGTCAGTTTTTTACAGAACATATATGTGATGAAATATTTACTAAAATAGCTACCAAAATTGGACAAAGTCTCAAACATTTTTTAAAACTCTCATTTACCACCGATATTTGGTCTGAGCCAAGTGCTAATGTGTCGCTTTTGAGCCTTACTGCACATGGGATAACTGAAGATTTTACCCGTAAGCAAATTGTTTTAAAATGTTGCTCACTTCATGGCCGACATACCGGTGATATAATTTGTGACTATTTTAAAATGATGCTGCGGGACTGGAATATTCAGAACGAGCAATTGCACTGTTTTATTAGAGATGGTGGATCGAATATGGTAAGAGCAATGCATTTGGCTGAAATACCTGACATAAATTGCACAGTCCATCAACTTCAACTGTCTGTTCGTTCTGCACTCGACGAAATCCAGGTCAAGGACTTACTCGCAAAATGCAGGAAGATATCAGGCCATTTTAATCATTCACAAATTGCTCAAGATGAGCTGATAAAAATTCAAACGGAGCAACTTAATCAACCTGCCCTTCGCGTGATACAGGTCTGTGTAACCAGGTATGTTATTGTTTATATACTTACTTACTTACTTATTATATCATTCCAATGATACCTATAATTCGTTCATTATATTTAGCGCTTAAAATGGTGAACAGTTTTCAAAAAAACATGACGAGGAGTAACATTTTGTCTTCTTTATTTCATTACTAGGTGGTTTCCCCCTACTTGGTCCGCGTCAAATATAGTCCATGTTACGCGCAAATAGTGTAGCTACTCAACAGTGAAAGAATTTTTCAAATCCGTCCAGTAGTTTCGAAGCCTATTCGCGTCAAACAAACAAACAAATCTTTAATCTTAATAATATTAGGATAGATTATTTTTATTATTAATAATAATAATAATAATAATTCTTTATTTCAGATGGAATAGCACATACTACATGGCCGAACGGCTATTGAAGGTTAAAGATTCTATTTGCCTGTATGCCAGCAAACATAGTATTCCACAAATATCTCCAGAAGAGTGGTTGTACCTTAATAAATTAGTGGCAATTCTCACCCCCTTTGAAGAAATAACGAGAAATCTGAGCGATACAAACACTTGCATATCGTCAGTTATTCCTATGATACATGTACTGAAACATACACTGCAAATGGAAAAGGAAAAAATTGACACAAATCCAAATTTTAAGAATATCATTCAAAAACTAATTGAAGATATCAATTCTAGATTTTGTGACCTACAAAGCAATACCCTGTATTCGCTTGCTACATATTTGGACCCAAGGTACAAATTAAAGTTTTTTAATGACGTGATTAAAGAGCAAGTTCAGTCCGAACTAATACGTTTGCTAACCCTTTATGACTCGAATGTTGCAAGCCGAGTTGACGATGATGAACCTTCTGTGGCCAAGAGAGCGAGATTAGCATCAAATGCAAGTAATGTTGACCCAAGCACAAGTTTTGAGATTTTGTCACCAATACAAAGTGTGCATTCCAACCTGGCTGATATGTTGAAGAATTGCAGTGATGAAGAGGAATCGGAAAATGACAGCATGGATACCAACAGCAACCTCATGATATGGAAAACACTAATTAATGAATACAATAAAGAAAATAGACTCCAACTAAATGAAGATCCCTTATTGTGGTGGAGATATAACATTAAATATAAAGTTTTTGCTCCCATAGTTCGCATTTACTTATCGGCGCCACCAAGTTCAGTGCCAAGCGAACAGTTATTTAGTGCTGCTGGTTTAATTTATGAACCCTTGAGAAACCGCTTAGAAGGCGAAAAAGCCGCAAAGCTTTTGTTCGTAAAATATAATTTGCCTCTTGTCAATTTTGATTACTAAGATGAATCATGAACATGTATGACAATTGTACACATTATATATATTATAAATAAATGTTGCTGACTCTATTAATCATAAATTTATTTATATTTTCCCAACAAATTTCACCTCCGCCTCCGCCTCCGCTAAGTAGGCCTCCGTTACAACCCTAGTTTTTATCAACAGTTGTCACACAGCGACAATGTTGCAGAACAGAACAGTAGTGATTCCTCTGACGGTTCAATTAAATCACTGCTATTCTATCATAAATCTAAAGGTCTATTATGTATAAGATGATTCAATATCTAATTTAAAGTAATTTTCATTTTATTTTGAAGATTTAAATATTTTTGTTTCCTTTAACTTGATTTATCAGTCTTATTTTTAATTTTTATTTGTAGTCATTTTTTATTTCATTAATCTATCTGTGCTCCAAAGACTCACTGGCCAGTTTTAATTTTATTAGTGAAGCTATGTTATTTTTTTATTAAACGTTTATTATACTGTTCATGGTAATGAAAGAAGACTGCATTATGTTCCTATATTTATAGATATTTTAATAAAGCTAGTTTTAGCCTACACTTTTTGTTGTTTTTATTCATGAAGTACCACCACCACCACCACATACGACCACCTTTTCGAGATACCTACATGGCAGTTTACACGTAGCATAATGTCGTATATCAAACATACGACTTTATTCGCGTTGTTTATAACAACCTGATTAAAAGCATAAAGTCATAACAATAACATACGACGTTTCTCTAGTGAGTATAAGGTCGTATGTAACTAAAATTAGTAATTTTGCATAATTTTTTATAGCATCCAGCTTTGAGAGCACTTTTGTAACTAATAATTAATAGCATAGTGCAAAAATATCGGTTAAAACTGTTTAACAAATTAAGTTTATCATTAACGTACACAAAAATTGCTCTCCTGAAAAAATGCTTTTTTTGCCTTACGACTTCATGCGTGGGAGGCGTCGATATCACTGTTAAATACTTTGTGAGAAAGCACAAGACAAAAACCAACATTCAAGTGTGCCGGGCAGCCTTTATTGGCATTCTAAGAATCACTCCAAATCGGCTTAAAGGTGTGCTAGCAAGATATTGGAAGTCTGGCTGTATAGCCACAGAAAATCAGGGAGGAGACCGAAAAGAGTTTGAATTCCGGGCAAGAAAAGAAGTTGTCATAAATTTCATTCGAGATTTTAAACCTCTTGACAGCATTACACACGCGACAAGATAAGGCAACGAATCTATCTAGATCCATCACTCAACATCATAAAGATGTTCAAAATGCAAAATGACCAAGCAGCGCCAGGAATGTCAGTATCAGAATCATTATTAAGCAAAAACTGATGGTTCAGTTAAGAATCCACAAATTGAGAGCGAAAGCGTTTTTTGCCAAACTTAGGGAGGTGAAAGACGAAATGATCACCATCAGCTTTGACTGTCAAAAAAACCTACCTTTGCCGAAAGTGTCTGATCAAATGACGTAATATTCCCGGCAACTTTTCAGTTATAATACCACAAGAGCTTCAAAATTATCGGGTATTTCCCGATAGGTTCGTTGCAAACAAATATAGTCGTCTATATTTGTTTGCAGGGAACCTTGAGGGAAATGCCCGATAATTTTGAAGCTCGTGTGGTATTCGGGGGATTATTTTTCCGACCCAAATGTCGGCCAATAGAATTGCACCATGAGACGAAATGTACAGTTAACAAATAAGAATTTCATAATGAATAAAACAACTACTTAATACTTTTCTTGAAGCAACGACCAGAGAAAATTTTCACAAAAAATTATCAGTATAATACCATGTAGGTTGTACCACGTGACGTCGAATGGTGCAATTCTATTGGCCGATATTTGGGTCGGAAAAATAATCCTCTATAATTTCACTGTAGTTATAGGGTCTTCTAATGCCGAGCTTCAAAAAGAAAATGTCAAATCATACGTTTGGACGGAAGACATCACTGCCAAGTCATCAAATGAAATCTGCAGTGCATTATTGCACTGCTTAAATTCAGTGAATACTGAAAATATAAAGACTATTCGATTAATGTCAGACGGATGTCTGGGCCAGAACAAAAATTCGTTTATCATCGGCATGGCCAGTAAATTGCTTTCCGAGGCTCGTACGTTACAAACTACGTACGTTAAAAACTGTTGAAATTATTTTTCCAGTTACAGGGCACTCGTATATGCCAGCTGATCGCGTATTTGGCCTGACGGAAACGAAGATACGTAAACTTGAAACAATAGTTGATCCAAAAGAATATGAAGAAATAATGGCAGAGCACGCAATGGTTTATAAATTAGGTTCCCGTTTATGATTACAGGACTGCCGTGGGAGAAGTGGTGAAGCCTACTAATAAGTGGCACTTTCAGATAACTAAAATAAAAAGAGTTATTTAGAGAAGAGGCAAAAGAACCCACAAAATTTTGACAAGGGGTGAGATCTCATACCAAAGCGACACCGGCAGTAGCGAAATGCCTACTGCGTCCCACTAAAACTTTCATGGATATGACTCCAGAACAAGTCCAGCTGGGAGTCGGCGTGAAGGAAAAGAAATTAAAAGATGTGGAAACCTTGCTAAATACACACTACGGCTGTAACTGGGCTAACCTACAGGAGTTGGCATTTAGGGTATGTTCCGATATACACTGCGAGTACTGTATAGTGCTCCCACTGTTCAAAAATTCGTTCCGCTATGGACTGCCAGTATACAGCCGCAGCGTCCTAGGGAAATATATGACGTCACAAATGCCCGCTATACTTCTACTGCGAGCACTGGCGTTTTCGAGGTAAGGTACTCGCAGTGCTTTGATCACGTGATCAATCAAAACCACTTGAATGCCTAACGGCTGATATAACTTACAGTTTAATAACAAACATTTAAAATTCTAATTAAAGAATTAGCTTGGACTAATTAATGAAACAATGGAAAACTTACGAAAATTGAGTTTATTAGACTGTGTAAGTAATACTCTGTACGAGTTGAAAGTGACGCAGGAAATATTCGACCGTGCTAGAGAAGGTAAATTTATCATTGTATTAATGTTTGAAAAGTAAACTCCTCAGCTTTTTTGTTTTTATAAAAATTGTAATTATTTGTCGTTATTATTTTGCATGTTTGCTACTCAACTGTTGGAGCATTGTAAATTTAAAGGTAAAAATTTCAAGATAAAAATTTGAAATTAACCACAATAAGGTATACTGATAATTTACAAATGATTGTTTACTAACAATATCAGTACCTCTTATCGATTCAATAATTATGTATAGAGTAATAATTTTAAAATTTTAATTAATTGATGATCCACAGAATGTTATGTTTTTGATGGCCCTATTGAGGCTTATAATTTGGAAGAAATTGAAAAGGAAAGTCAATCTACATCAGATGCCGGTACGTTGGAAGCTGATCCGTTTTTCGAAACCCCTTCAACATCATTCAAGTCTTTTAAGGCGAATTCAATGCCAGAAAAGTCTTTCGACAAACCATCGATGGCTAAAAAGGCATCAAATCAAAAAAAAAATAAAAAAAGTACTGGTGAGTTATGGTAAAAGCCGAATAATTATATTTTCAGTAAATAAATCGGTAGGTTTTGAAAGTTCTTTTATGTTCCTCTAATAATGAAGTTGCGAAAAAAGCATTTTCGATAGATTTCATCAGAAAACTTCTAAAATTGTCTTCTAAAACCACTCTTGTTTATTTTATTTTTTCTTTGTAAAAACTGATTAGTCAGAAGAAATTTCTGGCAATTTTCAAAATTTAATTCTACTTTCGCATCATATAATTATCAATCAGATGATTATATTAGCATCAACTATAATATCCATTACTTTCTTATATATTTATATTAAATACATTGTTATAATCTAATTACAGATATAAAGAATTGGAGCAAAAATGAGGTTTTACTTCTTATTGCGGCTTATAAAGAACATCAACTTGAATTCCTGGAGGTAAATGTTAACAATGATGAAGTTTGAAAAAAGTTGCGAATGACGTCAACGAAACCCTTAGTGTGCAGGACTTGCCGCCCATTGCTAACGAGAAATTCAAGACTAAATAGGAAACGCTCAAACGTCATTACAAAGGTTTAAAAGATAGCAACAAAAAATCGGGGAACTCCTCAATAACATGGGCTTTCTATGATGTAATCATAGAAATTAATTACTTCTTGATACTATTCGAATTTTTTACAAATATTTTAAGTAAATTAATTTGTAGGAAATGGAAGAAGTATTTGGTGAGCAACCATGGGTTAAACCTCTTTCTACTGCCGGATCAAATTCTACCAATAAAATGGGTACTTATATTATTTTATTTCGTAAAATAGTTTTTAGTGTAACATAACAGTTAGACGAACTTAAATAAAATATATATTCTTCTTCTATTTCATAAACTTACAACAGAATCGGTAAAAATAAAATTTCGATATTTTACAGATCCTGAAATTATCAGCCCACCACGAAAGCGGCAGAAAACTTTAACAAGCTACTGTGAAGAATTACTTGCAGCTAAAAAAGAAAATAGTGAAACTCGAAAACAACATCATCGTAAGAAAATCGCATCTATAGCTCAATTATCTTGTGCTCTCAATAAGCTTGTAGAACACATAACAAAAGGACAAGGAGACTTTTTTGTTGCACAGAGTTATTTTTTTCATATTCTAATTTTAATATGCCTTAGAAAAGGTCAAAGCTTTGATGCACTCATTTGAAAACTGTGTCGAAAAACGAAGCTGACTAGTATACTGGACTGCGTTCCGTTTTAAATTGTTACCAGTATAGCTGGCTATAGAGAAACGGTTTCACAGTATACTAAATTGACGGTACTCTGTACAGTGGTCGCAGTGTATATCGGAACATACCCTTTATAAAAACGTACTGGCCAGGAATTATCTTTCAATCCGTGAGAACGATCCTTGTTGTGAACATGAGGCGGAAGAAGTATTAGATTTTGTGTGACTACCTACACGTATGTGAACATGAGATAATTTAGTTTTTAAGAATTTAATTTTAATTATACCTACATTTCTTTAATAAACTTGTTAGGTCTATTTATTATTCCTACCTAATATTAATCCTTTATAATTTTTATAATTCCTTGCCCTTAGTCCGTCCACTTGTGAGCTGTTATTCAAACTCCTAACAAACGCAGCCAAGTCCAGTACTTCGGTTTCTTGTACCGTTACTAGGTAAATACAAAATAAAAAAACGTTTTATGGCTAGACAACCTTTTTGGACTTGGCTTGTTTTGAAATTTAGCGACTCATATGTCGGAAAAAATCCAGAAGGGGAGGTTCAGAGGCTTTTTCAAGAGAAAAAAATATTTGTCACTGTTCCTTGCCAAAAAGTTGTGCAGGTATATAATCGCTATATGGGTGGTGTCGACCTTCTTGACTCCATACTCGGTTATTATCGCATATTACACTGATACCGATTTCTCTGATATGTGTGAACACGGGTGACTGATGGCACGTCCCTGACCCGGAAATGTGTGGATAGCGCTTAATAGAGGAATGCCCACGGCTCGAACTCCTCAGACACAATCACCTACAGAGAAACAGGAAATCCCACAATCCCTACTCCCTCATAAATACCAATCACAAAACCGTAACATCCCTCCTAAACATGGCAACTAAAATTATAGATTCCATTAAAGATTATAATAACCCCCCAACAACCAGCTAGTAATCCACCTGTTACCTACATGCAAAGTTATTAATACTATACTAACTGTCAAAATTAATTTTACTTTGTACATATATTTGTATTTGTACGCCATTACATTGTTCTACCTTTCAAACAGAACTGTTTTACACTATTTTTCTTTGTTTTTTACTTTATTCTATTCCTATATGTAGTAGATTTAAGATAAGATGTTACATAAATAAGCGAACTGAATTACAACAATGTATAACGCACTAGCTCATAAGACCCTATAAAACCCACTTAAAAATTAAGACAACAATATTTCTGCATAATTCAAATTGTAATTAATATAGACATAATGTAAAGGTGATATCAAACGGTTCATTTTTTGTTCATTTTCACCTTTCATTCGTAACCTGAATTCATTAGTGAACCGATCCAACAGTGTTGGATATTGGCATCCGGTATCTTTCATTCCCACTCCGAATGAACGAGAAATGAACGGTCTGAACACTGAGAGAGCGTTCATTCGGATTCGGCCATTTTGTTTCGAGTCCTGTAGCCGACGGACATCAAGTTGTCGACGAAGTTATAACTTTTTTTTCTGTGTGTTATTATATAGTTTTAATGCGGCAAAATGGTGTTCAAGTGGAACGATCAAAATACATTACTTTTTTTGGAGAACTTTAAAAATTATCAATGCCTTTGGAACTACAATTGTTGAATACAAAGACCGAACAATGCGGGCAAACTCTATAAAATCTCTAATCAGTGATTTACTTAGAGATTACTAAAGAAGATATTAAACATAAAATAAAAACGATAAGGACCCAGTATACAACAGAATTAACCAAAATAAAGCAGTCTACTAAAAGCGGTTGCTCTTCTGACGATGTCTATGTACCGACCCTGTACTGGTTTAAACATGCAGAATTTTTAAGCAGTGTATGCGTCCCACGGCAGAGTACATCAAGACTCGTAAGTAGAATCTTTTATCAATCCATATCCATAATCTTAATCCATATCCTAGTAACTCTGTCTGTCTGTTCGATAAGCGACCACTACGTGAACTAGGTAGGTACCTACTTAATACTTATACTCAAACAAAAACAACGTATATGAATTGTATACATTATTACATCATATTCTTCTTATCATGTTCCATTGTCATGGTACAGTGCATGAAGTGACGAACTTTTCTGCATATACGTCACGCACGCGGCGGGCATTTTCACTATGATTTCTTGCATTGGTTGGTGGTAGATCGCTTAATGCTAAAGATGGTACTTCTCGCCATTCTCCAGGTACAATGGACCCTGTGACCCAATCCGCAGTTTCCAGTGATCGTTGTTGCACGTAGTCCACTGTAGTTTTTCTGAGCCAATTATGTAATGCACACGTCATTTTAACAAGTTGTTGTCGAGACAGAATACGAAATTCCACCCGTATCACCTCGACGTCCGCCGTTCCACAACTGAGCGTTTTTCAAGGCAGTTTTTGCCGCGCACAACCACTATGTGGAACCAGCTGCCCACTGAAGTATTTCCGAACCAATTCGACTTAGGGTCATTC